>NC_091809.1:16431153-16746923 GCF_041296235.1 Equus asinus
GGTGCATAATGTTTCCGGCACAGTTGTGAGTTCTTTAAGTATTTTTGCTGAATCCTCCTAAAACAACCCTATAAGCTAGCTGTTATTTTCAGTATCCTCTTTTTAACAGATGAGCAAACTGAGGCACAGAGAAGTTAAGTGTCTTGCCCAAGCTCACACAGCTAGAAACCAGCAGAACAGAAGTCGGTTCTCTTAAACGATAAGTCACACTATCTTAGAGAAGAGCTCATGAGATGGTGCCCGGCATATCTTTAACACACAGAAAGTGTACAGATAAATTTAAAATTAATTTAAAAATTAATTATGAATCATGGCATAGGGGGAGGACTGAGCTTGTCGTTTCTACTCCCAGGAGCTGAGGCGTGTCTAAATGCCTCTGTAGCAGTGCTGGCTCCGTACAGGAAAATCAGGAGCCACTCTGGGTGTTTCAAGCAGAAAGAGATTGAATGCAGGGAACTGGGTGCTCACGAAATCTCTGGAAGGGATGCAGGAGTTGCAGTCATGGGGCTGCCCCTTGGATTTTGGCTTTAAGGTCACCCCTCTGCACCCCTCTGTAATCCAGAGGTCAGAAACTGCTTCTGTCAGGTCACCCCACGCCCGTGAAATTAAAGACGAGACAGTTGGAATGTGGAGTCCAGCCATGGTTCACTCCTGTCTGCAGAAAGCTGGCATCTGTCCCCATCCTGCCTTCCAAAACTTTCACGCATGCTCCTCATTGGAGAACCCTGATGACCTCCAGGACCTTAGCCCCAGGGGATTCTGGGAAATGTAGTTTGTCGACATCGGGGGGTGAGATGTAGGGTAGGGATGGGAATGGGTGCC
This sequence comes from Equus asinus, assembly GCF_041296235.1. Lineage (NCBI taxonomy): Eukaryota > Metazoa > Chordata > Mammalia > Perissodactyla > Equidae > Equus > Equus asinus. The sequence goes on from NC_091809.1 coordinate 16,431,976, forward strand.
CATGGATTCCAAAGGATGATGATGGACAATATCTACCTCACTCTGAGCATCAGAGGGAGAAAAGGTCCCCAGGCCCTTTCTGCTCAAGCCAAGAGTCTGGATAATTCTTTGTCCTGCCCAGGGTGTGTCAGTCCCTCTCTGAGTGGTGTATCTCTTTCCTGACAGATGGAGTTCTCCTTGTTCATCATTAGCCACGTGGGCATGATCATCTCGCTGGTGTGTCTCGTCTTGGCCATTGCCACCTTCCTGCTCTGCCGTGGCATTCGCAGCCAAACCACCTCCCTCCACCTGCACCTCTGCGTGTGCCTCTTCTTGGCCAAGCTTCTCTTCCTCACGGGTGTAGACAAGACTGACAACGAGGTCTCACATCCCTCAGGCTATGCCCCCACATCCAGCCCCATCATCTCCACATCTGCCTCTGCTCATCCCTACTCAGCTCTCTCTATGCTAGTGCCCACCTCAGGACCTTTGCACATGCTGTGCCTTCTTTCAATAATACTCATCCCCCGGCCCCTCAGTCAGTTGACTCCTTCTTGTGATAGGTCTCAGCTGAAAATAACTTCCCTGACCATGTTATATATTGTGGTTATCCCTCCTATCACTCTTTAAACCATTAGCTCTTCCCTGGGATGATTCTGCCCCCTAGGGGACACCTGGTAATATCTGGAGACATTCTTGGTTGTCACCACTGGCAAGGGGCTGCTGCTGGCATCTAGTAGGGGGAGGCCAGGGATGCTGCTCAACATGCTACAAGGCATAGGACGGCCCCCACGACAGGAAAAAATGTGGCAACAGCGTTACAAATGTCAATAAGGCTACAGTTGCCAAACGACTCCATTTTTCTTTCTTTCCTGGGACTTAGTTGAAACCATATTGATTAGTTCCTGTTTTACTTGCCGTGTGGCTGCCTCCCCCACTAGACTGTGTGGCCTGTGAGAGCGAGGACTTTAGCCAATTTGCCCCTATAACTGTGCCACGAACTTGTAGGCTCTCCGAGTTCTTCTAAAAGGAGCACGACTGACATTTTGGGTGAAGTGAGGGTGCTTCGTGCAGAGCAATCCTTCTCGCTGCGGAATGCCGAGCTTCCCCGATCCCTTGAGAACTGAGTGCTAGTGGTGTCGGACTCCCGTCCTTTGACCCGGGGGTGGGCAAACTCTTTCTGTAAAAAAGGCAGATCTAAATATTTTTGGCTTTTGTGGACCCTATGGTCTCTGTCGTGACTCCTCAGCTCTGCTGTTTTAGCACAAAAGCAGCCGTAGAGAATAGTAAAAGGTGTGGCTGTGCCAGTGAAACGTTATTTACAGAACAGCCGACCGGCCCAGTGGTCGTAGTTGGCGGGACCCCCCTACCCCCCACCCCAAATCTTCAAACATCTCCTAAAGTAGAGTGATCATGGATCGGTCACCCCCGCCCCAGGCTCTCCCAGTTTTAGCTTTGACATCACATGTCCTGGAAAACCTCAGTTTCAGGCAAACCAGGACGATAGGTGACCCCACCAAAGGGAGGGAGCCGCCCGCGGTGAAGAACGTCCCTGTAAATGTTTGTGGAATGAATGAATGAATGAATGAACGGGTCGTGTTTGGGGAACGCCAGTCGGAATAGCCCCTCCCCTGCCGTCGTCCCCTGAGCGGGCTCCCTGCGGCGGGGGGACCCTGAGTGCCCATGCTTCTCCCCTGCAGACGGTCTGCGCCATCATCGCGGGCTTCCTGCATTACCTTTTCCTCGCCTGCTTCTCCTGGATGCTGGTGGAGGCCGTGGTGCTGTTCCTCACGGTCAGGAACCTGAAGGTGGTGAATTACTTCAGCTCTCGCAACATCAAGATGCTGTACCTCTGTGTCGTTGGCTACGGGCTCCCAGGGGTGGTGGTGGCTGTCTTGGCCAGCGTGCAACCTCAGGGCTACGGGACGCCTGATCGGTGAGTGACATCCCTCTCTCTCCCTAAGGACCCTGCTGTTGGGGTTCAGGATGATAATTCCATGAACAACAAGAAGAGCGGTGACAGTAGCGGTAGTTGTGGCTACCATTTATTGTATTTGGTCTCAGGTTGCCATGGTCTGGGGGCTGCCACGTACAGTCACACAGGTTGAGCACTGAACAAATCCAGGAGCCACTGTTTGCACGATAGTAAAGGTGAAGGGCGGTGACGTGATAGTGAATTTGATTGTACAGTTTTCAGAACAGTGTCTGGCACAGAGTAAAGCATTCTACGCATGATTCTGGTCACCATTGCTAGTGCCACTGTCTGTTTTACAGTGAGTTATGGTCATCACGTGGTTCCATGCCAGGCGATTTCAGGTAGGATGTTGGTGAGGACTCAGTTTAAAAATATTTTCGTATTTATTTTGTAGGGCATTAGAAAGAAAAATTGCCAGCATATCAAAATCATGATTTCACAGACAGGATTCCATTATATAAGTAAAAAAACAAAAAGGTGAGTCAATTTTGAGGAGAAAAATTAGATAAAGGGCAGAACAAGCAGTATGTGCACAGGGAAGAGACTGTGAAGGAATTTATGTTAAGTAAGCACCCATCGTAATCTAATTCCTGTAAGCTTTACAAACATATATTATCTCTGATACTTCTTGACAAAATTCCTATGCCTCCACTGTGTACAGCAGCACCTTTCAGCTATTCTATGGTGTAAATAGTGTCCCCTGGATTTGTGCAGTGTACAACCTGTGCTCCTGGACATGGCGGCCCTGAAGCCAATAGTACATAAAGTAGCAGCTTCATAAATGGTGGCTACAGAGGGAATTGAAGCTCAGTACGGTTGCAGAACTTGCCCAGGGTCACATGGCTAGTAAGTGTCCAAGCGGAGTTCAGATCTGACTGTCTGGTCAGGAAGATAGCGACAGAGAGGAGAAGGAGCAAATATGGGGTGCATTGGTGAGCAGGCACTGCTCTGGGTTACCGGGCTAAGACCCAGTACCTCTGGGAGACTGTGCAGGGCACGCACCCCAGTTAACCCAGCCAAGGGGTGAGGGAGCTGGCTTATTTACCCACCAACTCCCTCCCATCAGCCACTGGTTGCTTCTGGGAGAACTAAGTCTCCAGCACTTCCAGTCTGCTGCCCTCAGGCAGAGATGCAGATGCTGATGCGGGAAGTGGCCAGGATGGATGTGGTCCTTCCTGAAAGGATGTGAACAGCATCTTCTCACAATGCAAACATTTTCCTGCCTTTTATTCACTCTATTACTGGAGACTCACCTTCCGGGCCAACATCTGGTTGGCTAAACTTGATGATTTTCCTTCTCTTATGGGGGGAAGCACACTTCTGCTAAAGGAATATTGGGGTGCTTTTACTGAATGTGGTGGAATGATTGTCGGGTGGTGAAAACAGCAAATATCTACCAGAGACATGATGGAAAGAGGCAATGCCTTCTCCCTTCCTTCTTCCTCCTTCCTTCCTTCCTTCCCTCCTTCCTTCTTACTTCCTTCCTTCTTCCTTGCTTCCTCCCCCCCTCCTTCCTCCTTCCTTCCTTCCATCCTTCTTTCCCGTCCCCCTCCCTCCCTTCCTTCTTTCCTTTCTTCTAACAAATAATTATGGAATGCCTCATCCCTGCCAGGCTCTGCAGAGTTCTAGGTATTCAGAGATGAACAAAACATTCAAAGTCCAAATTCTTATGCAGCTCATAGTCTGGTAAGGGAAGAAGGACAATTTTCAAGTGAACAAACAACTAAACAAGATAATTTATGATACGAAGAGATGCTCTGAAAAAGGCAGCAGGCTCTGCTAGAGAGGAGCCAGGAGTAGGGAGAGGGTACTTGGCTGGGTTGGTCAGGAGTGGCTTTCCAGAGTAGGTGACATTTGAGCTGAGATCTGAATGACGAATGACGAGGTGTGCCAGTGGAAAGTTCTGGAAAGAGGAAGAAGAAGGTCTTACAAAGGTTATGAATTGAGAATGAACTCTATCCAGGGCACGAAGTGAATATTTCAGGAACATTTGTCCCGCAAGAAGGTCTGAAAGAGGATTTACTGTGGTCCAGAGAAAACTGAAATTCCACGAGCCCCATCATGAGAATTTCCGTCTGGGTCTCATCTCCTAGTAACCTCCTCCATTAGTGCACCTGTCAGGGCGTGAGTAACTGTAGGGTCGAGACCCCCAGATGAGCACTGACTCCCGTTTCTCTCCGTAGCTGCTGGCTGAAGACAGAGACAAAGTTCATCTGGAGTTTCCTGGGGCCAGTCTGCGGAATCATCGTGGTAAGCAAATTGCTTGGGGCCGAGTGTGCTGGAGCAGGAGCAAGGAGCGTTGAAGGATTGGGAAATGCCCGTGGAAGTTGTGTAGCTGCGGTCACCTATTCTCAAACACCCTCCTTTCTGATCCTCGATTCTTGAGATTTCCAAGTTAGAATGTAATTTCTTTGATTTGGGATTTTTTTTTTTTTTATGCCAACTTGAAAATGCTCCTGGGAGGCACCCCAGTCTTATCTGTCTTTTGTGTTTCTATATGAACGGGTCTGTCCATCTCTTCTGAGTGCAGATATTAAATGAGAAAAAAAGGGAGAAAGAAATTAAAAATGATCGGCGGGGGAAAGAGGAGAGGGCAATGGTGAGACGGAGGCAAAAGAAAGTCTGATGTCCTGAGGGTTAGGGCTTCAGTATATCTTTTTTAGGAGGGACACAGTTCAACCCATAACAGGGCCCTGGTGTTGATGCTAACTTCCCGGGTGCCTCCAGTGGAAAGAAACAAAGATCATTTTAAATGAGAACAAACAAAGGCGACTTATTCAGAGATTGCTCCAATGAGAAAGTCAGCCACTCTCACTTGCATTTGCGAGAGACTCAACAGCAGACAGAGGAGTGGAAAAGCTTTACAGAGGGAGACAGAAGGCTTCAGACGTGCCCTGAGTGGAGGCTGTTAGCATGGGGAGGCAATGGGTGGGCTAACTTGAAGCAGGCGTCCTATATGATTGCTTGGGGGGCATATTGGCTTTCTCCTTTTGGGGCTAAGTTGGAAGCAGGGGAAGACATTCAGGAGGCTGTCAGTTATTAATCAAGTCTTGGTCGTTTAGGGTCAGTTGCTGCAGGACTTCTTGTTTGACTTCCTGGAGTGGTTACTGCACACTATGTGTTGGAGTTCTTTTTTTTTTGGTGAGGAAGATTAGCCCTGAGCTAACATTTGTGCCAATCTTCCTCTACTTTGTACGTGGGATGCCACCACAGCATGGCTGATGAGTGGAGCAGGTCCACACCTGGGATCTGAACCCACAAACCCCAGGCCACCATGCAGAACTTTAACCACCCAACCATAGGGCCAACCCCCTGAGTTCTATTTTTATAGATGGTCTGGCCATCGTCTTCTTGTATGTCCAATCTCTCGATACCTTCTGCCTGACTTTGCAGATCAATTCCATCCTCCTGACTTTGACGTTGTGGATCCTGAAGCAGAAGCTTTCCACTGTCAATGCTGACGTCTCGACGCTCAAAGACAACAGGTGCGGTCCCTCCTTCCTTTCACCTCCCCTTCCAGTCTCCCTTCCTTCCTTCCATAAATGTTCATTGAGACCTTTTGTATACCTGGTCCTGTGCCCAAGACAGAATAGCACAGTGTCTGGATCTGGGGGGCTAAACCCCGAGCTCTACCACTCACAAGCTGTGTGACCTTAGGCAAGTGACATAACCTCTCTGAAACTCAATTTCCTCATCTGTAGAATTGGGGTATTAATATTGCCCACTTTACGTGGCTTTTGAAGCATTTAGCACAGTCGTTAGGAGAAGTGAGTGTTTCATATATAGAAACTATTAGTACATTTTCTAAGTCTTCTCCTGTGCATTCATAGTAGAAATAGAATCATACTATTTTATTTTTATAACCATTTTTTCTCCTAATAACATGTCATAAAATTTCTCCTGTTTAATTAGAAATTTGTCGATGGTCCTTTTTTGTGTGTAACATTTCAGTGTGAGGACACAGCACAATTTATTGAAATAATCCCTCATTCATGAACATTTAAGTTGCTTCTGATTTTTTTTTTTTTTTTTTTGCTATTAGAAACAATATTATCTTGAATATCCATGTAAGGAAACCTTCTTCCACATCTGTGGTTATTTAATCGTAATACTAGGCATGAAATTGCCTGAGTCAAAGGGTCAGTTGGATTGTAACACTTTCAGTATATATTGCAAATTGTTTTCCAGAAAATTTGTTTCCATTTACGAGTGATTGTTTACCTCCAGCTTTACCAGCATTAGAGTTTATCACATTTTATTGTTTTGATGATAAATGAAATACACTATCTCATTATTTTAGCTTGATAGACATTATTTTGTCTACAGAGGTGGACTTTTTCATATTCTCATAGAGTATCTATGTTTCTTAACTTCATCACTTAACTAACATTCATTTTAAGAACCGACCCAAACCAGACATTGTCTAGGTTTTATTGTTGGTGAGCTGATCATGGTCCCTCGTTTGTTTTCCTGTCGGTGTCCGATCCTCCATCGATTAATGGATGGAGGATTAATGGATTAATGAAATATTTTTTCCTAAAAATTATTTTTAGAAAGTTAATGCAAGCAATTAAAATAAAGTTAATACATGCCATGGTGAGAAAAATGAAGCAGTAGAAACAGAACATACGAGAAGTAATTCCTTCTCTTCTCCCTGAATGCCCAGATTTCCAGATCTCTCCCACTTCGAGCGACCATTATCACTGGAACTGATCTTCCTTCCAGAATATTTATACTCACACGTACACCTTCTATTACATAAATGATGGGATACTGTACATACCATTCTCCTCTTTGGTTTTTTTCCACATAATAGGTAGCTTATTTCATATCGATACTTAAGGTTAAAAACAACTAACAAAAATGTTTATTTTGTGCCAGACCCTGTTCTAAGCACCTTTAGGATCTTTCCATCTCATTAAATAATCTGTAGAACAAGCTTATGGTGTAGGCATTGTATTTTTATCCTTACATCAAAGTGAGGAAACTGAGGCACAGTGAGGTTAATTAATTTACTGAGGCCACAAAGTTAGTGAAGGGATCAGTCAGAATTTAAACACAGGCAGTCTGACACAGAGCCTAACCCACTATAGTATATTGTCACTCTCAGTTAAAAAATAGTTTTATAATCTGATTTCTGTCTCTATGGATTTGTCTATTCTGGACATTTCATATAAATGGAATCATACGCTATGTGGCCTTTTGTGACTGTCTTCTCTCAGTGAGCATCATGTTTTCAAGGTTTGCCCATGTTGTAGCGTGTGTCAATGCTTCACTCCTTTTCATGGCTGAGTAATATTCCACTGTATGGATGGACCATGTTTTGTTTATCCATTCATCTGTAGATGGACATGTGGGTTGTTTCTAATTGGGGGAGAGGGGAATCGGGAATGACTGCTTAATAGGTACAGGGTTTCTTTTTGGGGTGATAAAAATATCTGGGAACTGAATAGTGGTGATGTTTGTACAACATTGGGAATGTGCTAAATACCACTGAATCACACTTTAGATGGTTAAAATGGTGAAGTTTATGTTGTGCGAGTTTTACCTCAGTGAAATAAAAAAGGCTTCCTAGTATTTAACGTCTTCACCGTTCATTTAACGTCTCAAATTAGCCTTTTATTACTACAAACAATATTGTGTTAAATACATGTGTCCACACACGTGCCCATGTGTATCTGTAGGCCAATAGCCTTTTAAATGCCTATAGGATTTGATTTCCCTGCAGCTAGGCTAGGAGGCTCCACCCCAGGTTTGTTTCCATCCGGGCGGTGGGTCACATGGTGGCAGCCTCAGACCATCCATAGGAGTGTGCCCACGAGGACAGCAGCCACCTCCTAGAACCTTATCCTCTGCAAATCTTCACCCACAGGTTATTGACATTCAAGGCCTTTGCCCAGCTCTTCATCTTGGGATGCTCCTGGGTCTTGGGCATTTTCCAGATCGGACCCATGGCTGGTATCATGGCCTACCTGTTCACTATCATCAACAGCCTGCAGGGGGCCTTCATCTTCATCATTCACTGTCTGCTCAACCACCAGGTATGTAGCTGCTGCCCTCGTTGCCCCTACGCACCCCCTTCCAGGGGACATGCCTGTGCCAGCATCTGAGAGGGATTCCTCTCCTTGTGATGTGTCTCCATCTCCAGGTTCGAGAAGCATACAGGAGATGTTTTACCAGGAAGGCCAAATCCAGTTCCCAGGTGTCCCAGACTTCAGGGATCTTTCTGTCATCCATGTCCTCCAATTCCAAGACGGAGAGAGACTGCGTGGTTTATGTAGGTTCTGCTTGAACAGAATACTTGTTTCTTAGCAATACTAAACACTGCTGTGTGTTGAGTACCTACTGTGAGCTCTGTGTGTCCATGCGTATTAGCCCATTTGATAGAGTGTAGGGTTTAAGAGTAGGGGGTTCAGGAGCCAGGCTGCCTAGGTGTAAATCTAAGCTCTGCCCCTTAGCAGTTATGTGACCTAAAAAAGATCAAATCATGACTCATACAGATAGAAAATGAGGGTACGTTAAGGATTTTATTCTACCCATTAATCAGTGAGGGAACCAGATAGATGTTACAACTGGATCAAAAGAGAATGCAAAGAACAGACATATATGTACATAATATATACAATGTATATAATATATAATAATACATAAGATATAATATACACAATGTATACATAATGCATAATATATATTACACAATGTATATATGATAGATAATACATAATACACATATACTATATACAATGTATGCATAGTACATAATATATATTACATAATACATGTATAATGGACACATTGTATATAATGGACACATAATACATTATACATGTTATGTGATAGATATATATGTCTACTCCTTGCTGTTCTCTTTTGAATCAGTTATAACATCTGCCCAGTTCCCTCACTGATAATTATATACATAAAAAATATATAATATAACATATAATTATATGTTACATAATTATTGTAGATATAATTATTAATATTATATAGTATAGACAAAAGTTCATATATACCTATGTGTATTATATATGTATTACACATATATGAATTATAATACATACATATAATACATACTCACATATAATATTGAAATGAATGTGCAAATGGAGGCAAAACAATTTTCTCCGTGGAATTATTTTGCATCACTGTCAGTTATTTAAAATTTACAGAATTGGAAAATAGCTCCCACATAGGTCAGAATCAAATAACCCAGAGAGGTGTCCCCTGACAGTGCATCGTCTTCTGCTGAAGCACTCATTTTTCTCTACACAATAGATTTCCTCCAGTCTCACAGCCATAAACACCATCTATTAACAGTGACTCCCAAATTTTAAATAATGTGCAGTCCAGCCCCCTTTCCTGAGTTCTAGACTCATATAACCAACCACCTGCCAAACACCCCACCGAGATGTCTAATAGATGTTGCAAATGTAACATGTTCCAAACTGAGCTTCCGAGCCCCTCACCTCTCATTTTCATGGAGGATCCCCTATCCTCCTATTGCTCAGCATAAAGCTGTGGCGTTATCCTTGACTCTGCTTTTCTTCTTACCCTCCATCTCCGATCTATTGGCAAATACTGTTGACTCTTCCTCAGAGTGTATCCAGAATCTGATCGCTTTTCTTTGCCTTCACTGCTTCTATCGTGGTCCAAATCCTATTGTCTGTAGCCAGGATTGTGGAAATAGCCTCATAAGGGGTCTTTCTGCTTCCCCTCCTGCCTTTTCCCTGCCCTGCCTTTGGTCTGTTCTCCCTGAAGCAGCCAAAGGGCATGTGTGAACTCCTGAGTCAGGTCACATCCCTTCTCTGCCTACAACCCTCCATGGCTCCCACCTTACTCAGAGTAAAAGCCAAAGTCCTCCTGATGGCCCACAGGTGCTGTATGATCTGACCCTCTTTTCCTCCTTGATCTCATCCTCTGTTAATCTCACTTCCCTCTGCTCCACCCACACTGACCAGCTCAGGATTCTTCAGACACTCCAGACTCACTTCCTTGAACTAGATGCTCACTCTGCCTTGAATGTTCTAGTCCTGATACCCACATGGCTGACTCCCTCGCCTCCCTCACCTCCTTCAAATCTTTGTTCCAATCATTTCCTATCAATAGCATTTGCTCTGACAACTCTATTTTGTACTGCTTCCTTTTCTCCTACCCCGACATTCATGCTTCTCCTGCCCCCTAATCCTGATTTTCTTTTCAGTGCCTTCCACTTTCTAACATACTATAAATAACTAATTTATTTCCTTTATTATTTATGGGCTTCTACCTACACTAGACTGCCTTATTTCTTCACTGATGTACTCCAAGCTCAAGTAACTAAGACCCATTGGCTTAATTAAACAGGGAATTATTTTTCTTGAAAGAATAGAAGCCCAGAGTTAAGTGTTGCTGATATTGGTTCTATTGCTCAGTGATATTGTAAAGAATCTAGGCTTTTCCTAGTTTTCCATTCCATTAGCAGCATGCTGGCTTTTCATCAAATTATTTTCATGGTTGCAAGATGGCTGCCATAGCTCCAGACATCGCAACCACATTCAAGGCAGGAAGAAGAGGGATGGGGCAGAAGCAGCAACCTCTCCTTTCGTGCCTCTCCCTTTAACAGAAAACAGAAGCTTTCCCAGAAACCCCTCAGCAGATTTCCCTTTCACCTAATTGGTCAGAACGGCATCGCATGACCACTCATAGTTACAAAAGAATTTAACAAACCAAGCATTTGGCTTTCTAGCTTCTCGAGGGGGAGCTATCAGTGATGAAGAGGTTGAGAATGGCTTTTGAGTTTGCCAGCAGTGCCTCACATGCTAGGGATGATCACCGTTAACATTTTAACGTTTATCCCTCTAGTCTTTGTTGCTGTATTGATCTCTCTCTGTATGTATAAGATGCATGACCCTATAGATCTGACCCCTGGGGTCACATTTGTACTCATCCTGCCACTGATTCTGATTGTGATTTCTCTCTCACAGGGTTAAAGCCCCTTCTTGCTTTCAAGTATGCTATGGAGCAACATTTGAGCACAGCAGGTGCCTGGCAGGAGCCAACTCTGAAATCTTCTCTTCTTGGCTTAATTTGGAAATGCGGGGTCTCCCCAGCCCCAGAACACTCTGGGCCGTTTGGAGCATGGATGGGCGGGGCGATCCTCCCATGGTTTCATGTGCTGGTGAGAAATGAGAGTTTCCGTTCCAGATTACCATTTTATCTTCCGTGTTCTGCAACCCTTTGAATTTCCAGAGTTTTGTGGAAATAATAGACCCCAGTGCAATGGCATGACCAAGAACATCCAGCTACCATTTTGTTTTCCTCTAAGTTCTCTGGTGCGTGTCTCTAAGTGTGCCTCTCCAGCACCTGTCTCGTGCCTGACACACACAGCAGCCCTCAGGGAATGACTTGTCATCTGACCGACTGGCTGACGTTTTGACACAACCTCTTCCTGCTTTTAAAGGAATGGTCAGTAAAATGCTAATGAGAGCCCCAGGGGATAAATAAGGGGCATAGCCGTAAAGGCTACTTTGGCACAAAGACTGAAAAGAGTTATGTTGATAATCAGGAGTGATTGATGGAGCAGAATTCCAGCGTTTCATGGAGAGTTGAAGTACGTGATGACAAAACCCTTGGGAAAACCTTCTAATTTCTTGGGACATTTCAAGGAAGCAACATCCCCCTTCCTTCCAGGAACTTTTTTGTGACTTGACTAGGACTCGCACTGCTCCCAAAGTTATCGCCGTCCCACCTTGCTCTCCGTCTCCCATAAAATCTTGAGGGCCACGGAGAGAAGGAGGAGAATTTTAAATGTAGATCTCCTCCCTTCCACAGCCAGTCTCAAACACACCTACTCAAGGTGTGGTCCATGGACCAGAAGCATGAGCATCATTTTGTTAGAAAAGCAGCATCTAAGGTACCACCGCAGATCTTCGGAACCGGAACCTGCATTTTAACAAGATCCCCAGGGAATTTGTGTTGTACACAGGAGTGAATGTTCTGGCATATTCTAGAGTATTCTTTTGTTTTCCATGCTGACAGAAGAGCTTGTCTTTAAATCTAGGCAGGAAAACATATCCTCGACTTTGGGACTTTGCATCTGCCATTCTCTCTTCCTAGGACAACTTTCCTCAAAATCGGACTAATTTCTACCCTCTCTTTGAGTCTCAGCATAGTCATCAATTTCACCAGGAAGCATTCTTTGAATCTCTTGAAGTAGGATTAGGTGTCACCTCTGTGTGTCCTCTAAGGCTTCATGATTTCTAGCCTTGTGTGATCATTTCTTCTCTTCTTGAGTGTCTCCAACTGGACTGTGAGCTCCATAATTACAGGGAATGGCATTCAGTTGATTCTCCATAAATAAGTTGAATGGATGAATGAATGATTACTTTCCATTTTGAAGATGAAGAATTTGAGGCTCAGAGAGGTTAAGTAACTTTGTCAGCATCACACAGATGGCTGGGCTGGGCTTCAAGTTCCTGACCACAGAGCTCCTCTTCCAGACCCCTAGTCCTTCTCCTTCTCTTTCTTGGACCCTAGGAATTCTTAGTTTGGGGATACAAAGGAGATGCTACATATTTACTTTGAGTCAACTTACCATTTAGGATTCAATTAGCTCAGTAATCACCCTGTGCTGAACAATTTGATCACAGCATTAAACTTGGTTGATGCAGGCTCAATCTTTGTTATTTGTGCCAGCCACGACTCGGGAGGGGGGCTGACACATGTTCATTTATGATAGGTTGGTCTTCAATGCTTGGCTTGTCCAGTGTTCAATACAGAGGTGACAATTCTAGGGGATATTGAAGCAAGAGATGGCGTGGCCTTTACCATAGCCAATTGTGGTAGGTTGATTGCATCAATGGCCTCAAGAATGGTTTCCATGTCTCCATACCCCTTCCCTGGAGCTTCGTAACCATTCCTGCTCTCACTCTGGCTTGGCCTTGAGACTTGCTTTGGCTAATGGAATGTCAGCAAGCGTGACTCAAACAGAGTGTGCATTCCTTCTTGCCCGTTACATGATAAGTCTCACTTGTTCTTGCACCCCTGCCTCCGCCATGAGCACGTGCCCAGGCTGACCTGCTAGAGGGATGTGAAAAATGTATGGAAGACAGTTAAGTCATCCCATTATACCAGCTGAGGTTGTCCTTAATCAGCCATCTGACCAACTTGTAGCTGACTACAGTCACATCCGTGAGCCCAGTCAAGATCAGCAGACCTGCCCGGGCAACCCAGACTCAGGAGCCACAATCAAGTACCATTATTTTAGGGCACAGAGTTTCAGGAGTGGTTTGTTAACGAAGTATTCTTGGTGGAAGTTGCTAACTGATTCAGCAACCAATGGATTGTCAATGTTTTGCATTTGACTGCAACAATTTGGAACATATAAAGAGGGTGATTCGCATCTTCATTTCCTCTTAGCTGTCAGGATCTGTAAATCTAAAACGCTTGAATAAAGTTCTTTCTGACAGAAGACTTGCACACGGCTTTGTCTGTCTCGACAACAGTGAAACATGTTGGTTTAAAATACTGTCGTCTTCAGGAACCCTGTGTTTCTAAGCTGAGTGAAAGCGGTGACCTCCACAATAAGGATTTTTCTTAGTATAAACATCAATCTACACTTGTTACATTCCTTTACCCCTGTGGCCTCATATGCCTCCACTAGAGGGAGAAAAGAGACTCAGAATAAAAATGTCATGGTTCTCAGGGCCAGCCCCATGGCTGAGTGGTTAAGTTTGCACACTCTGCTTTGGCAGCCCAGGGCTTCACCAGTTCGAATCCTGGGTGTGGACATGACACCGTTCATCAGGTCATGCTGAGGTGGCATCCCACATGCCACAAGTGGAAGGATCCACACCTAAAAAAAAATACACAACTATGTATTGGGGGACTTTCCGGAGAAAAAAGAAAATTAAAAATATTTTTTTAAAAAACCTGCATGGTTCTCAAATCCCATAAATATAAAGTGAAATAACTCTGTCCTTTTATAATCCAAATAATTTATGGTATCCAAAAATGGAACATCCTTTCACTCAAGAAATATTTATTGACCACCTATCATGTACTTACACCCAAATGCTAAAAGTCATTGAAAAAATATTGAAAAATTGAAAAGTAAGGATATTAGAACTGAAAACATTATTTTAGATTTACACATTTTATCTTTCCTCAAACTAGAATTTATTAAAATTTGACTTCCTTGGTTATAATGGAAGCAAACTCATCAATAATATTTTCCAAATCAACTTCTAAAAAAGAATTAACTGTTAAAAAATACATTATAAAAGTGTATGTATTACTGCCTACAAGCATAGGTTCTTTACCCACCACACAAAGGGGCCAAATAAAAACTGGAATACCAGGGTTACAGCAAGGAAAGCATCTTTATTTCAGATGACATCAGCCAGGAGAAAAGAGTGAGCCCTCAAATTTGCCTCGTTTCGTCTCATCTCCCAGAAAGAGGGGAGACGAGGGGTTTTAAAGGTTTGTGAGGAATGTGGCTGCTTATAGAGAGGTGGGGGCGGGTGTCAGTGGCCTTGCTGGTCAGAGTTTTCCCACCGGCCTGCATGTGGCCTTGGGACACTGTTTGCCAAAAGGAGGAGGAGATGATAAATAATCCAGGTGGGTGACGTTGGCTCTTTGTCTTCATGGAAGATAGTGGATTTCGGAGCAAGGGAGCCAGGGAGTAAGCAGGGAAAGCATGCTTTTGTTTTAAACCCACTTAGGCTGGGTTTAATGTAGGGGAGCTGATATCAGGGCTGGCATCAATTCCTCCCTATTTTATGTTCATTCCTCAATCTTGAGGGATTTGGGGCGATGACCCATCTAGCTACTTCCTGCTGAATTGGGGCGTACGTTGTTTTATCTCATTGAACCAGTCTTTTAATAAGGCGGTGATGCAGTTGGTCTCCCCAAGTTAGGCCTATATCATGTAAATTAGTAACTAGATATTTAATAGGAAGCATTTCTAGAGAAATAAAAAGAAAAAACGAGGTTAATGGTTGGAGTAAATGATACATCAGTTCCTGAACCCTGGGGGCAGCCAACCAAGAATCCTAGAAGTCATGGTCAAAGCATTTTTTTGTACCTTGAAATGTCTCTGATGGTGTCATCGGGAACTCAGGTGCCTTTTCTGAGTGGCTTACACAGGAGCAGACATGAATCTCTCTTCAGTTTACATCAAGTTCTCCAGCTTCAGTTTTTAAGGCTTCAGGGAAAAGGGCAGGCTTAGTTCTCTGTGATTTCAAATGAAAATGATGGGAAAAAATGGAAAACATTCGTTTGGAGATTTGTTATTTCAGATATTTCAGGAGCCAGTCCAGTTTACAGACATAAAACAAAAACCTCAAAGACAATTAATAGAACCAGAATCTAGTATTCATGAAGGTGTATTATGCCTCCATGGAAACATAATTTTTCTCTCTGAAATCACCCTCAACTTTACCAAGCACCACCAAATTAAGACTAACTGGGTTGCAAAATAAGTTTAGTTTTAATAAATTTGGCTCAATTATTTACACAAGTATGGCAAGAATAGCAATTGGCCATATAGGCTCTTTTAAATCTGCTTTGCTGAAACTTTTTATAAGGAATCTCAGGTTGAACTTTAAAGGCCTCTCAAGGCCATGAAAGCCAAACCAAGAACTTGTCATCAGATTCTGCCTGCAATACCTACAGATTTGGGTGAATTCCTCTCTTCTGAGGTCCCCTAAATATTGAGGTTCTTTGTAACTGCCAGAGGGAGTGACATTCTTTACTCAACATTACCAGGTCACCAGGACCCTGTAAGCAAGGTACCAGGCCCATATTTCCAAATGACTTTATTCCAGAAAGTTAACCGTCATTCCTCAAAAGCTGTCTGGTCATATCTGAGCCCGTATGTTTTTCTCAAATATGACATTCCAGTAAAATCCTTGGTGATATAGTTAGTTTCCAATTGTGTTTTGTTATAAGAACAGATTCTTATTGAACTTATACAAACAACTATATTGCCATGAAAATAAGAATACTTACTCACTAAGAATTTCCAATTTGGAGGGATAAAGTAGGGAGAGAAAGATAAATGTTTCCATTTTGTTTACAAATGGATAATTTTATCAAATTTTATAAGTTATAGTTAGCACAAGTGAAAAGAGGAAAAGATTTCCTTAAATATGACAAAATAAAACACAAAACATTAAAAAAATTAGGAATATTTTAAACAAGAATTCGTGAAGATTATAATCATCTCTATCAGTTCACTTAATTTTATGTACCTAACTCTTGACCTTCTGATGGCAGTTTCAGGAGGCCATCAGTTTTTCTGTTACAATTCTGTAATTTTTATACAGCTCAGTTTTATAATCTGAAGCCTACATTTTAGAGCTAGCGTTAGAGTCCTTTTCATGAATTTCTCTGAAGACGAAACATATTTACAAAGATATCAGAGTAAAATACCTGTCTGCAAATAATAAAAAATTTAAAAATGGCAATTGACAAAGAAACATGGCTATTTTTGTGACATAATATTCAAGACAACAACCAGAATTGTGACTGACAATCAGAACAGAGCAGAACTTTAGTAACGTCATACGATTTTTTAAGTATTTATATCACTAACACTTATCCAGATAATACCATCTAAGAAAGTTTATCGTTACTCAGGTGACAGTGTTTCCCATGTAATTTAATATACCAAATAAGCCCCCTTAGTTTAGTATTTTTTCTTAGCGGAAGAGAGAAAATTCCTCTGAGAAGTCTCAGGGGCCCCCTGAAAAATCCCCAGAGAAGTTTTTTCTCCTCTTTCAGGTCAAAAGAAAGCTTGTATTCAGGACTTGAATATTTTTGTGAGGGGGGAGCTTGTTAAAAATATTAAAAGATTTAAAACATGTGTTCAGATAGGAAACAATATTCATTGAGAAACCATGTTCAGCTAACTACTTAAAGTGACAACAGAAACACTCAAGCAGAAACAGAGTTAAAATATTCAAAAAGACCTTTCATAATTTTTTTAAATCAAGAGCAGATAAAAAGTTTAGGAAAATTATCTTTTTAAGAAAGAGAAGACCAAGTTTTAATTTTGCACCAGTTTACTTTTGACATTAAAACTTTTTATTTAACTAAATTTTTTAAAATCTTAGCCAACTTGACCATACATAAAACTCTTCAGGGTTTTACCTTTATAAACTTTGTGTCACTTACTTTTTTATATTTAGAATTTGTCTTAGGTTTTCTTTTTTCCCTTCTAGTACTTTAGGACAAATTTATCTTTATTTTAACCCAAGTAAAAATATTTTTATTTTTTATACCTTCTTACTGAAAATATACATTTTACTTTCCTTGAATACAAAGATTTTTTTATTACTTTTAGTAGATTTAATTACATATATTAATCAGAATTTTTAACCCTTAGAAACCTGAATTTCTAAGTAAAAACCAAGTAAGCAACTATAAACTTTTCTTTACATTAGCGTTCTGTAGCTTGACAAATTTACAAAGACCTTCTATAATTTTTAGAAACATCTTCCTTTATAGGAATAAAACACAAGGTGTGTATATGAATAGACCCAAACACTTTTTAGTTTCTCTGTAATAAGAAGCCAACAGTAGATAAACTTAGACATGTTTAGCAGTAATGTTTCAGTGTCCCATCCTATCCAAAAATGACCCAGGTATTCAACAGGTTTTGTCATTTAGCTTAACTTAGTAAAAACTCTAAAGTTTGTTTCCAAAAAGATTTTGGAAGCTGTTTTTTAAAGTACATATACCATAAAATATAACTATCATACTTAAAAACTCTTACCCAGTTTTAAGAATTATGTATTAATTACTCTTGAAAACTTCATGTGACATTAGAGCAGTTAACCATCATCTTAAGTTGTTTTTTTTAAATTAAGATTATGATAGATTACAACCTTGTGAGATTTCAGTTGTACACTACTGTTAGTCATGTTATGGGTACACCACTTCACCCTTTGTGCCCTCCTCCAACTCCCCCCCCCTTTTCCCTGGGAACCACCGATCAATTCTCCTTGTCTATATGTTAACTTCCACCTATGAGTGGAGTCATATAGAGTTCATCTTTCTCTGTCTGGCTTATTTCACTTAACATAATACCCTCAAGGTCCATCCATGTTGATGCGAATGGGACGATTTTGTCCTTTTTTATGGCTGAGTAGTATTCCATTGTGTATATACACCATATCTTCTTCATCCAATCATCAGTTGCTGGGCACTTAGGTTGGTTCCACATCTTGGCTATTGTAAATAATGCTGCGATGAACATAGGGGTGCATAGGACTCTTGGAATTGCTGATTTCAGGTTCTTAGGATAGATACCCAGTAGTGGGATGGCTGGGTCATAAGGTATTTCTATTTTCAACTTTTTGAGGAATCTCCACACTGTTTTCCATAGTGGCTGCACCAGTTTGCATTCCCACCAACAGTGTATGAGGGTTCCTTTTTCTCCACAACCTCTCCAACATTTGTCACTCTTGGTTTTGGATATTTTTTGCCAATCTAACGGGTGTAAGGTGATATCTTAGTGTAGTTTTGATTTGCATTTCCCTAATGATTAGTGATGATGAGCATCTTTTCATGTGTCTATTGGCCATCCTTATATCTTCTTTGGAGAAATGTCTGTTCATGTCCTCTGTCCATTTTTTGATCGGGTTCTTTGTTTCTTTGTTGTTTAGCTGTGTGAGTTCTTTATATATTATAGAGATTAACCCTTTGTCACATAAGTAGCTTGTAAATATTTTTTCCCAATTAGTGGGCTGTTTTTTTGTTTCAATCCTGTTTTCCCTTGCCTTGAAGAAGCTCTTTAGTCTGATGAAGTCCCATTTGTTTATTCTTTCTATTGTTTCCCTCATCTGAGGAGTTATGGTGTCCGAAAAGATTCTTTTGAAACTGATGTCAAAGAGTGTACTGCCGATATTCTCTTCTAGAAGACTTATTGTTTTAGGCCTAATCTTTAGGTCTTTGGTCCATTTTTAGTTTATTTTTGTGAATGGTGAAAACGAATGGTCAATTTTCAATCTTTTACATGTGGCTGTCCAGTCTTCCGAGCACCATTTGTTGAAGAGACTTTCTTTCCTCCATTGTAGGCCCTCAGCTCCTTTGTCGAAGATTAGCTGGCCATAGATGTGTGGTTTTATTTCTGGGATTTCAATTCTGTTCCATTGATCTGTGCACCTGTTTTTGTACCAGTACCATGCTGTTTTGATCACTGTAGCTTTGTAGTATGTTTTGAAATCAGGGATTGTGATGCCTCCGGCTTTGTTTTTCTTACTCAGGATTGCTTTAGCAATTTGCGGTCTTTTGTTGCCCCATATGAATTTTAGGATTCTTTGTTCAATTTCTCTAAAGAATGTCATTGGGATTATGATTGGGATAGCGTTGAATCTGTAGATTGCTTTAGGTAGTATGGACATTTTAACTATGTTTATTCTTCCAATCCATGTGCATGGAATGCCTTTCCATCTCTTTATGTCGTCATCAATTTCTTTCAAGAAGGTCTTGTAGTTTTCATTGTATAAATCTTTCACTTCCTTGGTTAAATTTATCCCAAGGTATTTTATTCTTTTCGTTGCGATTGTGAATGGGATTGAGTTCTTCAGTTCTTTTTCTGTTAGTTTATTGTTAGTGTATAGAAATGCTACTTATTTATGTATGTTGATTTTATACCCTGCTACTTTGCTGTAGTTGTTGATTGTTTCTAATAGTTTTCCTATGGATTCTTTGGGGTTTTCTATATATAAGATCATGTCGTCTGCAAACAGCGAGAGTTTTACTTCTTCATTGCCTATTTGGATTCCTTTTATTTCTTTTTCCTGCCAAATAGCTCTGGCCAACACCTCCAGGACTATGTTGAATAGGAGTGGTGAAAGTGGGCACCCTTGTCTTGTTCCTGTTCTCAGAGGGATGGCTTTCAGTTTTTGTCCATTGAGTATGATGTTGGCTGTGGGTCTGTCATATATGGCCTTTATTATGTTGAGGTACTTTCCTTCTATACCCATTTTATTGAGGGTTTTTATCATATATGGATGTTGGATCTTGTCGAATGCTTTCTCTGCATCTATTGAGATGATCATGTGGTTTTTGTTTCTCAATTTGTTAATGTAGTGTATCATGTTGATTGACTTGCAGATGTTGAACCATCCCTGTGTCCCTGGTATAAATCCCACTTGATCATGGTGTATAATCTTTTTGATGTATTGCTGTATTCGGTTTGCCAGAATTTTGTTGAGGATTTTTGCATCTATGTTCATCAGTGATATCAGCCTGTAGTTTTCCTTCTTTGTGTTGTCCTTGTCAGGTTTGGGGATCAGAGTGATGTTGGTTTCATAGAATGTGTTAGGGAGTGCTCCATCTTCCTCAATTTTCTGGAATAGTTTGAGAAGGATAGGTATTAAATCTTCTTTGAATGTTTGGTAGAATTCTCCAGAGAAGCCGTCTGGTCCTGGACTCTTATTTTTGGGGAAGTTTTTGATTACTGTTTCTATTTCTTTACTTGTGATTGGTCTATTCAGATTCTCTATTTCTTCCTGATTCAGTTTGGGGAGGTTGTAAGAGTCTAGAAATTTGTCCATTTCTTCTAAGTTGTTCAATTTGTTGGCATATAGTTTTTCATAGTATTCTCTTATGATCCCTTGTATTTCTTTGGTATCCGTTGTGATTTCTCCTCTCTCATTCCTAATTTTATTTATTTGAGATTTCTCTCTTCTTTTGTTAGTGAGTCTGGCTAAGTGTTTGTCGATTTTGTTAATTTTTTCAAAGAACCAACTCTTTGTTTCATTGATCCTTTCTAATGTCTTTTTTGTTTCAATATCGTTTATTTCTGCTCTAATTTTTATTATTTGTCTCCTTCTACTGACTGTGGGCTTTGTTTGTTCTTCTTTTTCTAATTCTGTTAGGTGTCATTTGAGGTTGCTTATGTGAGATTTTTCTTGTTTATTGAGGTGAGCCTGTATTGCAATGAATTTCCCTCTTAGGACTGCCTTTGCTGTGTCCCAAATGAGTTGGTATGGCATGTTTACATTTCCATTTGTCTCCAGATAATATTTGATTTCTTCTTTAATTTCTTCAATGATCCATTGTTTGTTCAGTAGTGTGTTTAGTCTCCACATTTTTGCACCTTTCCCAGCTTTATTCTTGTACTTGATTTCTAGTTTCACAGCATTATGATCAGAAAAGATGCTTGATATTATTTCAACTCTCTTGAACTTATTGATGCTTGCTTTGTTTCCCAAGATATGGTCTATCCTTGAGAATGTTCCATGCGCACTTGAGAAGAATGTGTAACCTGCTGTTTTTGGATGAAGTGTTCTATGTATATCTATCAAGTCCATCTGGTCTAATTTTTCATTTAATTCTGTAATTTCCTTGTTGATTTTCTGTCTGAATGATCTATCCATTGGTGTTAATGGAGTGTTGAGGTCCCCTACTATTATTGTATTGTTGTTGATGTCTCCTTTTAGTTCTGTTAAGAGTTGCTTTACAAATTTTGGTGCTCCTGTGTTGGGTCTGTATATATTTATAAGTGTTATGTCTTCTTGGTGGAGAGTCCCTTTTATCATTATATACTGTCCCTCTTTGTCTTTCTTTATCTGTCTTGCTTTGAAGTCTACTTTGTCTGATATTAGTATAGCGACACCTGCTTTCTTCTGTTCATTGTTAGCTTGGAGTATTGTCTTCCATCCCTTCACTCTGAGTCTGTGTTTGTCTTTGGGGCTGAGGTGTGTTTCCTGGAGGCAGCATATTGTTGGGTCTTGTTCTTTGATCCATCCTGCCACTCTGTGTCTTTTGATTGGAGAGTTCAATCCATTTACATTTAGAGTGATTATTGAAATGTGGGGGCCTACCGCTGCCATTTTATCTCTTGTTTTCTGGTTCTCTTGCATTTCCTTTGTTTCTCATCCCATGGTTTTTGGATTACTAATTCAGGTATGTAAATTTCTGTATTGGGTGTCTTCTTATTTTTAATTTATGTCTTTATTCTTGTTATTTGTTTAGTGGTTATCATATGGTTAGTATAGAACACCTCATAGATGAGATAGTCCATTTTCTGATAGCCTCTTATTTCCTTAAATTAAAACCTTCTATCCCTTTTCTCTTCCCCTTCTAGGTTGTTATTGTCAGATTTTTCCCCCTTCTTTCTTGTGTTGTGAGTTTGTGGTTAAAATGACAGGGTTATATTTATTCTTGGTGTTTCCCTTCCTTTTATCATTAATGTTTTATTTAACTTTTGCTAACCTGTTCTGATGGAGAGCTGCTACTTTCTGTTATTGTCCTTCTACTTATCTCCTTTGCTCTTGGTTTTGTAGCCCCTTTCCTTTTTTTGATTTTTCAGGTATGAGGGTTTTCCTGAGCATTTCTTGAAGAGGAGGTTTTGTGGCTATTAACTCCCTTAGTTTTTGTTTATCTGGGAAAGTTTTTATTTCTCTATCATATTTAAAGGATATTTTCACTGGGTAGAGTATTCTTGGCTGCAGGTTTTTGTCCTTCAGAGTTTTGAATATATCATTCCACTCTCTTCTAGCCTGTAAAGTTTCTGCTGAGAAATCTGCTGATAGCCTTATGGGGGTTCCTTTGCAGGTTATTTTCTTCTACCTGGCTGCCCTTAGTATTTTCTTCTTGTCGTTGACTTTTGCTAGCTTCACTACTATATGCCTTGGGGTTGGTCTTCTTGCACTGATAAAGTTTGGAGATCTATTGGCTTCTGTCACCTGAAGATCCATCTCTCTCACCAGATTTGGGAAATTCTCAGCCATTATTTCTTTGAACAGGCTTTCTGTCCCCTTCTCCTTCTCTTCTCCCTCTGGTAAACCTATAATCCTTATGTTGCATCTCCTAATTGAGTCAGATAATTCTCGGAGAGTTTCTTTTCTTTTTAGTCTTAGTTCTCTCTCCTCCTCTGCCTGCAGCATTTCTATATTCCTATCTTCCAAATTGCTAATTCTGTCCTCCATATTATCGGCCCTACTGTTTAGCGCGTCTAGATTTTTCTTAATCTCCTCTATTGTGTTCTTCATTTCCAGTATTTCTGTTTGGTTCTTCTTTATAGTATCAAACACTTTTGTGACATAGCTCCTGAACTCGTTGAGTTGTCTATCTGAATTCTCTTTTAACTCATTGAGTTTTTTAATGATGGCTTTTTTGAAGTCATCGTCATTTAGGTTATATATTTCATTGTCTTTGGGGATGTTTTCTGGGTATTTGTCATTTTCCTTCTGTTCTGGAGATTTAATATATTTTTTCATATTGCTTGATGGTGTAGATTTGTGCCTCCGCATAGAGATAGAGTTTAGTTACTGCTTCCACTTGTTTCTACTGGTGTGGTGGGGGAACAGCTGTTTATACTGCACCAACCAGGAACCCTATCAGCTGTTGCTGACTGGACCTGGACCCCTCCTCGTAGTCACATGGTCCTGTGGGGTCCCTCTTCAGCTGTGGGGGCAGTCACAAGGGGGCTTCATGCTGCTGGTGCCTCCTGTTGCAGACCACCTAGATGTGCTCCCTCCTTAGGGTCTGCAGCGGTGTTATGGGCTTTCCCAGCGGCCAGGGGAAGGATCACCTATATTTGCAGCTCTGTCACTGTCAGCACCCACAAACTCTCACTTGTCCACTATGGGTCACAGCAGAGCTATGGGCATCTTCTGCAGTCTGTGGTTGGCTCACCTAGCTATGCTACCTTTGTCCCAGGGTCTTCCAGCCTTGTGGTTGCCGGGAGGGGCTCTCTACTAGTGCTGTGCAGAGGCTATTGCTGAGGCTGCTGTGAGACTGTAGAGTTTCCCCCTGGGCCACGGAGCCGGGCCACTGGAACTCCACCCAGCCCCAGTCCTCTCCCCCAGGATCTTGGGGAGCCCCTTGCCCTGTCTGGGGGACAGCCGGAGACCATGAGTTCAGTGGTGGCTGGCCAGCTGGTGCCCTGCCTGGGATTCTCTTTGGGACCCTCCCAGAATTCTGAATTCTGGGCGGAACCTCTCCACTAATGGTGAGTAGAGGTTTTCCCTGCTGCCAGAACAGGACCCCAGAGTTTCCCCCTGGGCTGCAGAGCTGGCTGCTGGAACTCCACCCAGCCCCAGTCCTCTCCCAGGAGATCTCTGGCAGCCCCGTGCCCCAACCGGGCGACAGCCGCAGTCCGTGAGACCGGCGGCAGCAGCTGGCAGGCTGCTGCCCCGTTCGGGATTCTCTTCGGGAGCCACCCAGAGTTGTGGATGCTGGGAGGGGCCTCTCCGCTAATGGCAAGTATAGGCTTTGCCTACTGCCAAAACAGGACCCTGGAGTTTCCCCTGGGCCATTAAGTTGTTTTAAGTAGATATACCATAACACATAATTATTGTTAAAAAGTTTCTCCAAAAACCTTTATCCTTTTACATCTATTTAGTTTACCTGTTCTCAACAATTTATATTTAGATTGTCTGTAAAAACCTGATGAGACATTAAACAAAATCAGCTATTATTTTAAGTTATTACTTTTGCTGACAAATTTCGTGACAGAGATGACACGAGCTCATTTGACCAGTAAACCCAGGCTGCATGTCTGCATCATACCCGATGCTGATAACTCTGAGGATGTGTCTATTTTAAACCAAACTAGCAAACTTAAACAGGCTTTTATTTACCAAAGATAATTTTATATCATGTTAAATCACTTTGTCTTTTAGAAGTTTCTGCATGTTAATCAAAGACTGTATTCCATCATGAGAGATTCTGAATCCTGTCTTTTAAGGGTGACCCCTAAGGTGGACTCATCTGAAACAGAGGTTCCCCAGAATGGCCATTACAATTCCAAATGGTCTCAAAGGTTTACTTATTTTCACTTGTTTAATTTTAGATCAGGAATTTCGGGGGAGTGGAAGTGGCGAATCTCAGTGAGAGAAGCAGCAGCTTTTGGCTTTGGCCACTGGCAAGTTTAATTGTTCAATTATTTTTCTCTTAAAGAGGTATTAAGGTATTTCTGATTTTATTTAGAAGCCCCAAAAGATTAAAACAGGCTTCCCATTGTTGTAGATGCCTTTTTCCAATTACATAACATCAGTTTGGGTAAACTGAAATTGCCCCATTTAGATATACCAATTTTACAAAACTTTATCTTAATTTTACCAACTCTTATACTTTTAATTATAACTTAGATTAGAATTCCATTAGTAAGTTTTGGTATTACAATATCGTGTAGGGAAAGCATTTCCAGCTAGACGTAACATTTATCCCCAAGGAAAACATTCAGGCAAAGTTGACATAACCTCTTCACATAATATCAGCTTAAACACTTTAATTTTTATAGTCTTATTAACCTGAGCAGCCTAACTGTTGCTCCAAACAGTTGTGGTCAGGTTTCTCACCATGATTTCTTCCTCCTGACCTTTGAAATTTTTTTAAACTGGGTTGAATAGAACAGATTTGTCTGATGTCCTTTAATGATGGGGGGCCAAAAAGGGGGACCCCTTTAGCCCTTTTAACCTTAAGCAGTGTTTTATTAAAACCTTTGTTTTAACTTTATTTGTGTCTGTTCTGTTTATCCCATTTTCGTTTTTAATAATTTGTTCAGGATTTCCATCCTGTTGGGCTGAGTCCTGTGACTTTTCTCTTTTTGCTTTCCCTTGATTAACTTAATGTTTTCATTAGCATCTGTAAAACCACAAGAAGAAGCTGAGACCCCAAGTTTGATTAAGTTTTTAAGACTAGTCATTGTATTTTCCTTTTAATTTGGCTTTTTCATAGGTACCAGTAAAACAGCTGTTTGGACGAGAGCTCTCTAAAAACTCTTCAACCCAAGGATTCATTGTTTGGCCATGTTCTCTCCAGAATTTAAAGAATATTATGGCCATGCCGTGTTACAAAAGAAAATCATCGGTTTTTAGACATTGGCTTATGACTATAATTAGACCATCTACTCAGAATTAACCCCAATGGTCTCTACTTGGGTATAGACAGCGTGTTTCCCATTCCAATACACAGAGACAGACAGCCACACAGACCCAGACACAGAAAAGCCAGACACCAGTGAACCGGTTCTCAGACTGAGGGTAGAAAGTCCCTACAACTATAGGAATGTGTGCCCAGATGGCCCCTTTGTGGACAGAAAGGACCCCAGATGGCCCCTCCATGAATGGAAGTGATCCCAGAGGAGGGAAAGGAAGTTCACAGGTGTCCCTGAGGCAACTTCTCCTACTTCAGAGTCCATTGACTCCCCAAAATGAAGGACAAACAAACAAACAATCTAGGATCTGTTTCCTTGCCATAAGAAAATGTGCCTAGGGTCAGCGGTGCCGGGCCAGACAGAAAGTAGTGGGGACAGTCACTGGGACAAATCACCTAGGCAGCTGCTAGACTGATTCCAGGGAAATTTTAGTCAGCCCACGGCCATGGAGCCATGGGCAAGAGCCCCCTGGCTGGCTCACCAAGACTACTACAACCATAGGTTCTTTACCCTCCACACAAGAGGGGCCAAATAAAAACTGGAACATGAGGCTTATGGCAAGGGAAGGGTTTTTATTCCAGGTGACGTCAGCCGGGAGATGTAAGTGAGCCTTCAAATTTGTCTCATTTCATCCTGCCCCCCAAAAGCGGGGAGGCTAGGGGTTTTAAAGGTTTGTGAGGATTGTGGCTGCTTGTAGAGAGGTGGGGGTGTCAGTGGCCTTGCTGGTCGGAGCTTTTCCACCAGCCTGCATTCAGCCTTGGGACACTGCAGCGAGGAGGAGGAGATGATAAGGAATCCAGGTGGGTGACCTTGGCTGTTTGTGTCCATGGCAGATGGTGGATTCTGGAGCCAGGGAGCGGGGAGTAAGCAGGGAAAGAATGTTTTGTTTTTAACCCCACATATGCTGGGTTTAATGTAGGGGAACTGATATCAGGGCCGGCATCATACGTAGGGGCACACATTTTTCATTTATGCCTCAGGCTCTGTTATGACCCGGCATAGCACCGTCAGATCTTGAATTTGATATTTTGCTTACCATGGATGTTTCTTGCGTTGATTTTGGTATTTTAAAAAGTTATGTAGTATTTATCTTGATTACTTGGCTTTTTTTTTTTTTTTTGAGGAAGATTAGCCCTGAGCTAACATCTGCTGACAATCCTCCTCTTTTTGCTGAGGAAGACTGGCCCTGAGCTAACATCCGTGCCCATCTTCCTCCACTTTATATGTGGGACTCCTGCCGCAGCATGGCTTGATAAGTGGTGCATAGGTCTGCCCCTGGGATTTGAACCCACAAACCCCAGGCCACTGAAGCGGAGCACACAAACTTAACCACCACGCCACTGGGCCAGCCCCAATTACTTAGTTTGTTTGACGCACCCTTAAATTTTGTGCCTAACATGAGTGCTTCCCTTCCCTCATCCCACTGCTGGACTTGGTCATGATCTTTTGGGGGAAGATTTATAGCTGGTTTTTCAGGAAATGGGACAAGACCCTTGGCACCCCTTGCTTAAAACACTTGGTTATTAATACTCTATGAACCACCCCTGTCTACACGGAAAGGGAAAACCGTAACATGACAGCGCCAGATGTCTCATGCCTACGTAGAAAATTGGCCTCAGGTTGACCTAGAACAAGTACGCCCATGTTATTTTAAAATCTTTATTTAATTATCACACTGTGAACATCTTTTCAACTCATCAAACCTCTTCGAACTTCAATTTTCTCCCCAGTGATTGCACGGTAATCCGTGATGTACATGTGTCAAAATGCATTTAGCATGAGTTTGCATCATTTCCAGCTTTTTGGTACTATGGGCAATACTGTAATGAATAACTTTGAGCTAAATTTTAAACAGTCTGCAGTTAAGTTCTTTTAAAATTAGTGGTAGGCTACCAGTGGGAGGGAATTTATATGTCTTCCTTAACATCTGTTTGAAGAAAGACATTTACAACTGCACAAAATCTATCAAACTTTCCCCAACTCTCAAAAAGTAAGCCATTAGAAATAGAGTAATTTGAAGCTTACTTAAGGTCTACTCATATAACAGTTTCCATCATCAGTTCTAAGTTATCTGGTTGCCTCCCCGCCTTAACGTTTCCGTTCCATTGTGCCTAAGGTTATCAATCTTTTATTTGTAATATGCCACATTTTGGATTATAATCAGATGTTCACGTGTTTTTGTCCCCCACTATCCTATGAGTTCCTTGTCACTTATCTCTGCCTGCTCATGACCCAACAGAAGCTTAAGTTCACAGATTGGATCAACAATGTTTGTTGAATGAATGCATCAAGGAAAGAGTGCATCAATCTACTGCACAGGAACAGAACACTGTTCTGATATCCTGCTGCCTGAAGGACAGCTCTTGGTTTTACAGATAATGTCATGTTCTTGCAGAGTCACCTGAACACCCTTTTGTTTAAGTTTCTAATAACAATATCTCTGTTAATTCCATTATGAACACTACTATTTCTAAAATGGCAATAGGCAACTTAGGTCAGTTTCCCTAAAAGCAGAGACTGACATGGGGATTTTGGCACCCATGATTTATTGAGGGAGGGCTCTGAGAAGAGAGAAAGTGAGGGAAGCAGGATGGAACGCAAGAAGGAGCTGAGCAAGGCCATGCTCTCAGTTGAAACCTACTTTAATCCTGATCCCAGCGTGAGCCCTGGAGCTTGGATGGTGCCTCAGCATCGGTCCCACTTTGAGGCAAGAGGACCAGGCGGGTTTTTTTATCCCTTGTAAGTCAATTATTGTCTGTGTGCTGCCCCCAGGATGGTAGAAAAATGTGTAGCAGTTCCTGCTCAGCTGAGGCCAACTTTCTGGAGAAGGCGAGAGCTGGCTCAAAACGGGGATTAGGGAAAGCCACCAATGATGGTGACTCCTTTACCCCATCCTTGTGACCACCACATATGAAAAACAAAGTTGTATTAATCCCTTAGATACTTGGTTGAAGCTCATTGTAATGAGATTTTTGAACTGCATTAAAAAATTTTGTTTCAAGTGATGCGGCAGACTTCTTAGGCATTCCAGTAAAACCTATCTCTTACTAAAAGATCTTAAAGATCGTCTACTGTTACCGTTTGGCTTTACTGAGCTTAGAATGCAAGGATTTTTATATTTCCAAATATGCCTTTAATAAAGTATGTTCACCTTTAAAAAAATATGAAAAATGTCAGAAGGAGACATTTCTAATGCTTATCTTGGGAGGGTGCATGCCTTCTCTTTTGAAATTATACACTGTACGTCACCCAATCCTACTTGGCATTTTCCACTCTCCCCTGGAATATTAAATCACTTTATAATCAATATTCGATCTTTTTTATGTCCCACTTCTGTGACCTTACTTCATGAACAATTCCCAACTTTGATAAAATTATCCACTTTATATGTAATTTGAAACTCTCAAGTGGCATCTTCCTGTGCTACAGACATGGGCTGGCCCTATTTACCTATCTAGCTTTTTGACCATGGAATCTCAGATTGTCTCCCTTCCTCTTCTCTATTTCTCGGATAAATCTCTCATCAGGAGTTTGTGGGTGTTGCTGAAGTAGCATCTTTCTACTCTGACCTCCATGTCAAAGTCCCTCATGTGCCTTCCCCAAGTATCTGCCCAGCCCAGCAGAATGATTTTCACCCATGGCCGGGTCAAGTCCCGTCCACAGAACACTGAGATTCACCCTGAGCTGTGCTGTAAGATGCAGATTCTCTCCCCACTTGGGGCTGCCATTGTCTCCTGGGCGCCAAAGCAGGTGCCTTTGGGCATAGAGTCACTTCTGACTCATAAGCACCATGGCACCACCTCTAAGTCTATTGTTTCACTTAAGGGGCCTCCAAGTAGCCACTTAAGTTTGCTGGACACATGGACATTTGCTACCCTTCTGTCCTCTCTCATTTTTCCTTCCAGTGGAATCTTCTTAAAACCTCCATGCATATCGACTCATGAAGGTAAGTGTTTTGGAGGCATTATAAGAGTGTATCCCAATTGTTAGCCAAGAGCATCCAACTTCTACCTCTGGTCCAGCCCAAACACCCTGTGACAGATAGATGAGAAAACCCAGGAGGCTTGGAGATGTTCAGGAATTTTTGCAATGTCATTTATTCATCCCATGAATATTTATGAAGTATCTGCTCCATGGAAACTGGGGCTATGATACTAAACAAGATGTACATTGTCTTTCCTTTCATGGAACTTACATTCTAATGGTGGGGGGAAGCCCAATAAACAAGTCAATGAATAT
Organism: Equus asinus; assembly: GCF_041296235.1. Taxonomy (NCBI): domain Eukaryota; kingdom Metazoa; phylum Chordata; class Mammalia; order Perissodactyla; family Equidae; genus Equus; species Equus asinus. Next base: position 16,462,050 of record NC_091809.1, read on the forward strand.
CTAAGTGGTCTGGATGTCTTCTGTTGACCCCCCCAAATCCATCCAGTTGTATGCCCGGAATGCGACATCTTTAGAGTGTAATAATGGACTTTCTTGATCTCTGGTTTCCCATTGGTTTTGGCCAATGGGAAACACCAACAGGATATCAGGAAAAGAGAAGAGAGTGAGGTCAGAGGATCTGTTCTCTTAGCTTCCCTGTGGGTCACCATTGGCTGTCTCTCCCTTGAATGAAGACCGCAGTTCCATGATCTGGTACGCCAAGTCTTATCAATTATGATTTCTTACTCCTTGTCCATTCTGATATTTTCTCAATAGCGTTACATGTAGTTCCTAAACATCTTCAGCCTACCCTGTGATTTTATTTCCACATAAAATAAAAAGGAAATTTAGAAAGCTTCAGTTAAGACACTTTTGGAATTAATATCCATATTTTTTGCATAAATTACAACACATCCTGCTCTTCCCACCAGCGTTTTGCATGTTTTAATAACTACGTGATCACCACAGAGATAAAACGAAAATCCAATGCTGTCTGTATTTTATGTAGATTAACGTTCAGCAAAATCCATGAGTAACAGATATGACTTTGCCAAAACCCAAACAGATCAACCAGGTTCCCTGTTTAAACCTGTATAGGACCAGAAATTTATTGATTATTTTTTAATAAGATGAAAGTCACATAACACAAAATTCACCATTTTAGCCATTTTATTTATTTTTCTTATTTTTATTTTCATATATTTTTCTTTTGAGAAAGATTAGCCCTGAGCTAACATCTGCCACCAATCTTCCTCTTTTTGCTGAGGAAGACTGGCCCTGAGCTAACATCCATGCCCATCTTCCTCTATTTTATATGTGGGACGCCTACCACAGCATGGCTGGACAAGCGGTGCATAGGTCAGCACCCAGCATCTGAACCAGCAAATCCCAGGCTGCCGAAGCAGAATGTGCAAACTTAACCACTGTGCAACCGGGCCAGCCCCTTAGCCTTTTTAAAGTGTACGATTCAGTGGCTTTTAGGACAGTCAAAATGTTGTGCAACCATCACCCTGTGGGGCCACTTTTTAAACCCTCCCAGACACCAAGTACACTTGGCATGAGAGGTTTATTTGAAACAAAAGTGACAGTATATTCTAAGGGCAAGATTCAGTTGATTTCCATTTGTACGAGCAGCTAACTAGACCCATTTCAGCATCAAGTCTAGGCTGCCATTCTGATAGGGCTGAACTACTGGGCTCTGCTTGACTTCTTGTGTCCTGTTCTTGCTGGGTGGAACAACTTCACCGTATTTCCAGCTAGTCCTCTTACGAAATACCTTGAAGAAGCTTCAAGGCGTGGGAAGTTTTCTAAGAAACAACTGTGTTTAAATGATTGGCAAAAGAGGAAGTAGCATTTGTGTTTTGTGTGTCAAGCTTTTATGTTGGTAAAGAGAGATGTTTCCTTCTTTTCTTGAAACGTGGCTTCCTCTTCCATGACAGTGAGAAAAGTCTGGCCTTGGGTTAGAACAGGGAGAGCCAGTATAGTGCCAGGGTGTGTGTCAGTTGGCGACTTGGAGAGAAGCACCTGGTCTGGTCATATGTATTAAATGAAGAGGGTTTAGTGAAAAATACTGGTTATGTACATGTAAGCAGGTAAAAGGGATTCTGAACCCAATTCCAATGTGTGTGGAGGGTTTCCCTGCACATTCAAGAAATTTTCTGACACCATCTGGGTATCCTACAATTCAACTCAGTTGTGACACTGTCTACCTGGAGATAGCATAGTTTAAGGGCTCTGTCCCACCAGCCCGCCTCCCCTCCTACTTCAGAACCCGGTCAAAAGCCTAGGTTGTCACCTGTGCTTCTGTCTGAATGGCTGTAGATTGGAGGTTCCCATGACCCCCTCCTCGGGTTCTATTAATTCACTAGGGTGGCTCGTGGAGCTCAGAGAAACGTTTTACTTACTAGACTTCTGGTTTATTATGAAAGGATATAACTCAGGAACAGCCAGATAGAAGAGATGCGTAGGAAAAGGTATGGAAAAGGGTATGGAGCTTCCATGCTCTCTCCAGGTATGCCATTCTCTCCCCTAATTTCCACAAGGTCACCAACCCAGAAGTTCTCTGAACCCATCTTTTTGCATTTTTCTAGAGGCTTCATTACATAGGCATTGATTGATTGAATTGATCAAATCATTGGCCATTGGTGACTGAACTTAATCTCCAGCCCGTCTCCCCTCCCTGGAGATTAGAGAGGGACTGAAAATTCTAGCCCTCTGATCACTAGCCTGGCTCCACTGGCAACCAGACTCCCTTAAGTACTCTCCCAAGGTCATCTCATTAACATAAACCCAGTTGTGCTGGAAAGGGGCTTGTCATGAATAACAAGACACCCATTTCACCTTTATGGCTCAGGAACTGAGGACAAGAGACCAAATATAACAAAAGATGCTCCCATTGCTCTTATTGCTCTGGAAATTCCAAGGGTTTTAGGAGCTTTTGTGCCAGAAATAGGATGAAGACCAAATATATATTTCTCGCTATAAATCACAATATCACAGCAGGGCGAAGAGAAACCAACAAAAGATGGTGGGACCCCCTGGAAGCAGCAATAGGAAGGAACTCTTATCAATCCTTCGGTTGAAGGGTAAAAGGGATGGAATAGTTACAGGAACCTGGAAAGGGGCTTCACCTGACAAAAGAATCAATCACTGCCCAAATGTGCAGTCCCTTCGGGAAAGGGGGAGCTTCCCCATCTCTCTCTCTCCTCCAGCCTTCTTCTCAGACTTTCACGGCTACCATTTTGAAACTCAGTTGGAAGACAGGGCACAAGATGGGGCTGATAATGCAGTGCGTACAGGACAACCTCGCAGTGCACAGAGCAGGGTAGAGAAGGATGGAGGGCAGATTCTTTCACCGTAGCCCGAAGTGAATTGTTACAAACGTTAAATTTTGAGAGGCAGCCACACCCTATTGAATTGTTCCTAAACCTGCCTGGGCATTTGCTCCCTTGGATTGTGAAACATACTGGAATTCTCCCGTGGTGACAGCCTACTGCTCCATCAAGGAAAGGTAAGACATCTGAGGTTGGGATTAAAGAAGGTCATCAACAGATTCTTCTGTCTGAAGGCTTCTGATTTTGTTATTTCTCAGTTTGTTCTTTGGCTCGTGGGCCGCTCTACTGTCCGTCTGTGTTCCTCTTTCGGACTTTGCATTCAAACTCTGCAAGAGAGAAACAAGCTGGATGGATTGGCCAGTCAACATCCAATATGGAGAACAACTTGAAGGTAGATTTCTCTGCTTGGACCACCTCATAGGACGTTGGTGCCGTATGGGCCAGTCCATGGGCCAATCAGTGGTGGTTGGGAGGTGAAGCCACATGGTACCAAACCTGGCAACATGTGTGCAAAGAACTCCTTCCAGTCCACTTTGTGAAGTGCATTAGTTCAGCTGGCTCCCAGTCCAGATGCTTGGCAAAGAGCCCCCTCTGGGACCTCAGTGGGAGCCCAGGAGTCCTCGCTAGTCCTGCCAGGACCTGGCTCCTGGCTGTCAGGTGACGGGCGGCCATTCCATGCAGAGGGATGGAGAACGCCTGGACCACACTCAGCTGGCCCGGGTCCCCTCATCTACTGGAACCCAGCAGAACCCAGGCAGGACCACACAGGGGCCAAAAAGCTCCAGACAGGGTGACAGCCTTGGCCTGCCACTGGTCCCCAGGGAGCTCCACCCCAGGGGGTGCCCAGTGTGGCTTGGGGGTTCCTTTCCTGCTCACCTCCATCGGCCCTCAAGGGGTGCTTCCCCCTATTTGGGCGTCCTGAGACCCGGGCAGAACAGTGTGTCTCTGCTCCTTTCCCTGTGAAGAAGATTCACCTCTGGGCACCTTCCAAGGTGCCTGCTTGCCCAGGGAAGGAAGCAGTGAGGATGTCCCCTGAGTCTGGAACGTGCCTTAGGCCTGGGACCTCAAGCCAGACATGGAGGAGATGTTCTTGTGCTCCCCCTATGGACTGAATCGGGTTTGACCCTGAGGCTGGTGAGCCCAGGTGCCTGGTGTCAGGACCAGGTGGAGGTCCTGTACCGAGGCTCGTGGGGCACCGTGTGCGACGACGACTGGGACACCAACGATGCCAACGTGGTGTGCAGCCAGCTGGGCTGTGGCTGGGCCACGTCGGCCCCAGGAAGTGCTCGCTTTGGTCAGGGCTCGGGGCCGATTGTGCTGGACAACGTGAGCTACTCAGGCCAGGAGTCCTACCTCTGGAGCTGCACCCACAATGGCTGGAACAGCCACAACTGTGGTCACCATGAGGATGCTGGTGTCATCTGCTCAGGTGGGCCTCCAATCCCAGGACCCCGTTCTGGCGGGATCTTTGCTGAGAAGAGAAACGCTTCCCACTCCAGGGTCCCTCCCCTCCCCGGCCTCTCCCAGAGATCCTGTGCTGCCCGAGGTTTCCTGGGGGCAGCTGGCCCCTAAAGCGTGACCTCCAGGGAAAGTGTGGGCTCAGCTCCCCTCCCCTCTTTGGCCAACGGCGAGTCACCACAACTGCTTGGGAGCAATGACCGCACCACCAGTGAGTTCAAGAGAGCTCCACCGCTGTGTGGGCAGACCAAGCGAGCCTCTGACTTTTCAGCAGGGTTGACCCCTCGGTCCACACCCGCTTTTCTCTGGGGCTTCCTTCTGGGGGCACACAGCTTTGGCTGTTGGGGGCGGTTGGGAAATGGAGCACCTTCACCCCATGATGGGTGCATTCCTTTGGGTCTTGCCAGAAGCCGACTCAGAGGACAGGATTCCAGGCTCGACTGTGACTTAGGAAGGGCACGGAGAGCAGTGGAGAAGTGGGGTGGGGCATAGGGCACAGCAGGTGGCTGCTGCACGGAATGCTCGAGAGCCAGCGAGGATGCTGGGGCTGGAGCTTGACGCCCAGAAGAGACTTGGGGACGCCTCGATCAGTCTCCGAATTGTCCCTGGGCTGCGGACAAGGGACCTTCCTCCACGGCTGCTGGGACTCCCCCTTGCTGTTCACACGGGGAGTCAATGGTGTGGCTGGGGCGGCCTGTCCCGGGCACGGCGAGGGGCTTTCCTCTTCTGCGATCTGGGAAGGATCCCTCAGGCACAGCCAGGCAGGCCCTGGCGGTGGGACCGAGGGTGGAGCTCCTGGAGGCCTGAGAGCTGCACGGCGGTGGCTGGCGGTGTCCACGCAGGGGGCACGTGAGAAGCTGCAGCTCAGTGTGTCTCCACTGAGCCTCTTCAAGCTTGGAGTCCAGGGGGGGCCCCCGTGCGCTTTGGGTCTGACTTCCCTTCTCTTTCTCACAGCTGCTCAGCCCCAGACCACAGCCCTGAGTAAGTACCCAGCGGCTTCGTTGGGAAGTCCCTTTTCTCCCTGGCCACCCGTCCCTTTTCTCCTCACTCTGGGTGAACCACTGCTCTTGGCAGAACCTACAGGTCACGTGGCTTTTCCCCCTCTGTCACCCAGATGCCCTGCATGTGCTTCCTAACTCGTCACAGGATTCCCAAGACTTTCGTCTTCCCTTCAGGCAATCTGAGCTTTCCTCCCACACGTTGATAGCATCCCAAGCAGCTCAGGGAACCGGCTGGGAGTTCTGGGGCCTTTTCCCCATTGCAGTCCAGGCTAAGGAGACTTTTGTGGGAGGAGGGACCTTGATCACCTCTGACCTTCTGTCGATGGGCTGTCAGAGCAGGCTGGATTCCCTCCAACCCTCGCTCCTTGCAGCACACTCAGATCCAGCAGGGTCCCACCCACATCCCTAGGGCAGGGATGGTACCCAGGGGATGGGAAGGGGCTGAGTCATCGTGGGGCTCCAGGTACCGGGATCCCTGATCGGCTCCAGGTCCACCCTCTGCAGCCCCTGAGTTTTCTGTGCAAGCTGCTGAGTCTGGGCTTGCCCTCGGTGTCCCAGCGAGTCCATGGTGCAGAGGGCAGCGGCAGCAAAGAACCTCCCACAGAAAAGGGGACATGCTGGGCTTAGAGAGGTGGCGGGAGCAGGCTGATCTGCAGCAGGGCCTTGGTCCCAAGGGAGGTCTCTGAGCGGGAGGCTGGTGTAGCACACACGGGTAGCAAGTGGCGGGATCCACAGGTGGGACTGTTGTCATGAGGCTGCCCAAAGGTTTTGTCTAGTCATTCTGTCTGTGACTTCTAACTCTGCCTTCTCTCTGTTGCACTTCCAGCCCCCTGGCCCAATGCTACCCGAGATGTGGCATCACCAACAGGTCAATCTTCCCATCCACATGCCCTGGGGCCCCCTCTCTGCTTTGGGGTCCATTTTGGGTGGGAGAGTGATGGCAGGAGGCTCAGGGTGTGCCCTTGCTTCTCCTTGGCCCTGTGGGTGGGGCAGGGCACAGAGGCTGACTCATTTTTCGTCTCTTTATTGCAGTAGCTGAAATAAATTTAACTATCCCGGGTAAGTCCCTGTCGCCCAACCCAGTAAAAGTCCCCTCTGGAATTCAGGCTTCCTGAAGTAGGAGGAGAGGAAAGCCTCCTCCTGGAGAATGAGTTCTCCTCGAGGACCTGTAATTGGTTATGGTGACCAGCTGAGTGCCCAGAACCATCGCTCTCACTGAGCTCAGCCCTAGAGAGCCCCTGTGGCCTCCCACCACCGCCTGCTGCCAGCGCTGGTCCTCGCAGAGAGGCTGCGGGGGAAGGAGTTTCAGGCCTGTGCTCATTTCAGATGAAAATTACTGTAGAACGGCTAGACATTTCTTCTGGTCTAGCTTGGCTGGTCTCTGATGGAAACTTTGATGCATTTTTGATTAGATGGTGGGTCAGCTGATGGCTAGATGACCCTGCATGGCTTCACTCCTAGATCTTGTGGTTGGCAGATTGGCAACCAGAGTGAGGGATGATTGAGTAGCAAGCTTTGGTTCTCTTCGACATGGCCTCTCATCCTCCAGCAGGCTAGCTCGGTCTCATTCACACAGCGATCTTAGGGTTCCAAGTGCAGGAAGAGAAGGCAAGCCCCAGTGAGCAAGCACCATTCAAATCTCTGCTTGCATCCTGTGAGCTGTTGTTTCATTGGGCAAAGCCAGCCACATGGCCAAATTTCAAGTCAGCATGGGAGGACTACACATGAAAATGGGAATTCTTGCATTTATTGGTGAAAGTAATCTGTCACATGCAGAATTAGGCTATGAGCACAGGAAATGCTCAGAATTTCCGGGACTTCTCTTGGATTCAGGCATTTCAATTTAATATCCGTCCAGTTTTCACTTTAGCTCTGCTGACAATTACAGGCCTGAACCCTCTGTCATTTGTCATTCAAAAGAAACATTTTGAGTATCACATGGAGCAAATATTTTGAGTCTTCCTCGGAGAGGCTAACTGCCAGCCCGCCTAGACAGCCATACCTAGGTGATTATTTGAACATTTTATTGCGTTGGCTCTAATTAATTTATAAAAATAAACATGAAACCAAAAAGTGAGATGCTATTGTTAGGGATAATAAGGCCATATTTCATAAATGTAATAAAATCAAGACAAGGAGTAAATCACTAGGTGTGTATTTTGACTTGTCAAACTAGGAGGTATTTGCCATATTTGTGCTGGATCTTACAAAGATTCTACTAATATGAACAAGAAGAAAATTTCAAGACACCATGCTAATGGGCATGCTACCAGTCAAGTAGATGAGTGTTATGTTGGATGACCTTATCTCAAAGACCAGGAATGCTGTATATCATTTTCCCAAGGTGGTAAACTGAGAAGTGATACTATGATAGAGAACTGGGTAATACACTGACTGTCTTCCACATTGCAGCCTTCAACTCTCTAGGAAGTTCACCATATTAAAGGAATCTCCTCCAAGCTGGATCCATTTTCTCGGTGTAGATGGAAGTTGGCACCATTCTCCATTATGGATTTTCCCCATTGGACACCATCACCATTTTCAAGTTCATTTTCTGAGTCACTTTAATATGGTCCACCCTGGCAATGTACTATGTCAATTACTTGAATGAAAAGAGAACTAATGGACCCTGCATTATGCAGATTCCCCAACCAACACCACTGACCTTCTCCGCCACCCACAAGACTCCTTGAGGAAGTCCAGCTCAAGATAAGAAGCGACATACTTCCTTTTTTTGTTAGCTCTGAGAAGCTGCCAGCCTGGATGCAAAGCAAGAACTTTTCATCTTGTGGGTAAGTAAGAAGTGGTTTAGTGTTTTTCCATAGAAAATAGAAACTGTTTCACTTGTGATCTTGGGTCTAGAAAAATGTTCTGGCTCTGGAAAAACTTTCAGTGAGCCCTTGTTACAGGTTCTCTTGCTTTATTTCTTGAAAGTTACTGTAGGGGCATCTGTCTCACCTTCATTGCCCACTTCTTCTTGGGCAAGGACTGTGTGTATTGTGTGGTGGTGTGGAACATGCTGAAACGCTCTAGTGTACTCAAAAGAGACGGTGAATTGTGCATGAAAGGCTTAAGGTGAGTTAAAATAAGAAACTTTGAAGAAACAGAGTCTGAAGCAAATGTGATGTATGACCAATTTGTCATTGAAAGTGAAGAAATGAAACAAGATGTAAAAGGATGACTTCGTTTACTGAGGTCACAGAGTGAATTAGCGAATGGACAAACTTTTTCACATGCCACACACCTCACTTCCAAAATAAGCACGTCAGCACAGTTCAACGCCAGGCTCACCGTGAAAGAACTGAGTATTTTATTCATGGTCAAAGTATCCACAGGTCGGTGTTTTTTCAAGCAGCTGCTTATGACCCACTTGTGGGGGGATGGGTCATGGAACCAACTTAGTAGGTAACAACCAGCATTTTAAAAGAAATGAAAAGGACTATAATCATAAAATGTCAGATGCTGCATGTAGTGCATATTGATTTGTGAAACTTGGTTCCCCCCCCTCTCTCTTTTTAGCTCTTGGATGAAAAATGTATTTCTTACAGTGGGTCCTGGCCAAAAATTGCTCCAAATCAGCCCTGCTAGACACATGAAATCACCAGACACGGAAAGACAAATATTGTGTGATCTCGCTTATATGTGGAAGTTAACAGTAGTCAAACACGTAGGAGCAGAGAGTAGAATGGTGCTCGCCAGGAGCTGGGGAGAGAGGAAAAATGGGAGGTGGTGGTCACAGATGTTAAAAAACAAAATTCAACTGAGCAAATTTAAAGATCAAATTGGCTTTATTTGATGATTCACGAACCGGGAAGAATCCCGTCTAGCAAATAGAAAGGTGCTCCACAGAGCTAGAGAACAAGAAAGGTCTTAAAAGGCAGAGAGGGGTGAGACAGGGAAGTCATAAATAAAAAAAAAAAACGGGGATGATTTTCAGCAAGGTCACCTTCTTTTGGAGGATAAAGGGTGCTTATGAGGAGGATTATCTCACTAGGGTTGACCAGGAAATCCCAGACTGACCAGTTCAGATTACATTCCTGGGGAAGGTTGAAACTGCAATTAGATGAGGTATTGAGTCTCAATTTGGTGATGCGGACTTAGCACAAGTGACTCCATTTTGGGTCTGTAGTCTCTTTTTTAACCATTTTCCCGTTTTGATCAGACTCTCAGCTTAACTGAGAGATATGATCCAAATTTAAGGCATTAGTGCCACTCTCAGCTACTGCTCGCAGCTTTGGGGGATCTTTGTTTTTAAAAAATTTTTTAGGAAGATTAGCCCTGAGCTAACATCTGCTGCCAATCCTCCTCTTTTTGCTGAAGGAGACTGGCCCTAAGCTCACATCTGTGCCCATCTTCCTCTGCTTTATATGTGGGATGCCTACCACACCATGGCTTGCCAATCGGTGCCATGTCCACACCCAGAATCCAAACCAGCGAACCCTGGGCCGCCAAAACGGAATGTGTGCACTTAACCGCTGTGCCACTGGGCCGGCCCCTCTATTTACTTCTAACCAGGGAAGTAAAGTTCTTCCAAAGGAAGTGAATCCTGAATCCAGAATGCCTCCTAGTAATTCCCTTTTGAATCTGTGGCTCAGGACTGGAAAGGTGGTGACTGTGGAGGCCACTAAAATTTTAAGGGTCTGTAGACCACACAGATGGTTTTAGTCTGGGTATTCTTGCCTGTGTCTCTTTCTTTGCATAGAGCCCGGGTGCAAAGTTCCCTAAGTTTAAGGTTGTTAACCAGAGACGGGGAAACAGACCAGGGGGTCTCTAGCATCGTGACCAGATAAGAGTTTTTTGATGGCCAATGAAGCAGTCTGAAAGGTTTCTCCCCTTAGCAATGGCCTGGGAGATACAGATGACAGTGTTGTCTTTCCAGGCCAATGCCGGAGTAAGTAAAGAAAAAGAAGAAGAAAGGGTTTCATGTTTGGTTAAAGTGTGAAGTTCTGGTCTGGCATCTTGGGAGGGAGCAACTCTACCCTGATGTCGGCTACTTCTCTTCCTCGTCAGTTTCGTTAAGAGGCCTTCAGTGTTTGCACAGGACTAGATGTCAGGTGGAGACTTTTGCATCTGCGAGAAGTGTACCCAAGGCTCAGGTCCCTGGAGTTTGACTGCCATCTGGGTAGGGAGGGAGGAGTCGATATAGTCCCTTCCAAGGAGATTCAAGAGCAGTCTTTTTGTTGAAGGGTAGGAGAAAATTGGAAATGTTAGGTTGGAGAGTCACAGCCAGATATTTTAGAAAACTAGAAGAATTCAGGATCCAATCCTGCTTATAGGTATATAATGAGACCTCAAAGAGAATTAAAGCATTAGAATCCTCTATAGACAGATGTGCAAACATAATTTTTCTCTCTCTGATTACCCCCGGTTTTTTAAATCAAAGATAATCACAGTAAAACGAATTGCTTTGCATTAAACTTGGCCTGATTATTTTCATAAGTGCAGCAAGAATAGTGATTGACCATATAAGCTCTTCTTAAGATTGCTTTGCTGGAACTTTGTAAGCAAGGTATCAGACCAATTTTTCCAAGGGGTTTTATGGGCTCCATAAAGTCAACCTGAGTTTCTTAAATCTGTCGGGTCATATCCAAATGTATGTATGTCTCTCTGACATACGGCATTCTAGTCAAAGCCTTGGTAATACAACCAATATTTTCAATTTCCTTCTGTTACAAGGAGAACAGTTTCTTATTGAACTTATGCAAATAACTAACTATATTGCCATAAAAAGAATACTCAAGAATTTCTGGATTGTGGAAGGATCAAGTAAGGAGAAAAAGTAAATGTTTCATCTTTATTTACAAGGGTGCACTTTACCAAATTGCTTGTATTCACAGATAGCTTAAGAGAAAAAGTCTCCTTAAATCTGGAAAAACAAAATATCAAGGAACTAGTAATGTTTCAAAGAAAAAGTCATAAAAGTTATAGCCATCCTCCTCAATTTAGTCAGTCCCATGTTGTTAATTGTTGTTCTGTTTTAATCCAGTTTTCCTCTAGTTCCGGAAATTCTTACCCAGTTCAGTTTTATGATTTTAAAGTTATTAAAAATCTGAACTTGTCAAAAGTCCTTCCACGAATCTCCTTGAAGATGAAGTGCTTTGTGGGGACACTTTTGCAAAGCATCAGAGTAAAACAGCAACTGTCTGAGGAAGGACTTAAAGATGCTCATTGTTAAAGACCTGGTGAGAGGTCACGCTAACGAAATGGACAGGAAAATTTGGTCATTTCCGTAACGTGCAACATAAGGACTCGATATGTAACATTAACATGTATCATCAACATGTAACATTAAGATGACTGGAATTATGATTGATAACATTATACCAGGACATGCCAGAGTTTATGAATTTCATGTAATTTCTGGAACGCTTCTAACACATATCTACACAAACACACCATAAAGAAGGGCCTAGTATTACTTATTTGACAATGCTTCCCAAATGATTTAACATATCAAATAACCCTAATTAATTCAACATCGCCCTTTTTATAGGGAGAGAAAGCAAGTCTTTGGAGATTGTTCCAGGGACCCTCTGGCAAATCCCAAAGTTAGTTTGAGGTAAAAAAGACTTCGTTTTGAATTTGATTTTGGGGAAGTTTGTCCAAAAAATCAAAAAGGTTTTTAAACGCTTGGTTAAATAGGATCGTAGGACACTGTGTAATAATACCTAGTTATCCATTTAACCATAGTGACAACTAAAGCCTTCATAGGCAAGTATAGAGTCTACATAGATGTGAAAAAACCTTAACAATTTTAACAGAGAAGATTCAGCAGTAATCAAAGGCCTGATAAAGACAACCCAGGAAATTAGTTTGGCAGGACACAAATTATTTGTTTTTCAGGCAGATTACTTAAAAAAATAAAGAAAAAGCTTTCATATCTTTTATCAGGAGCAGACCAAAAGTCTAAGGAAACTTTTTCTTTTTACCAGATGAGAGAAAACTATGTTCCAGTTTTAGATATGTACATTACTGATTTTAAAGCTTAATTTTGTAACCCTTACAATAAATTCATTTGACTTTAGCCAACTTTACACAAGGAAAGATTCTCTCTCTTTCTGTCTTCCCAACTTTCTATTTAATTTGTCCTTTATTCTCCTCCTTCTCTTCCTGAAACAACCAGCCTCACTTTAGGACAAAATTACTTCCTTTTCCCTTAAAAAATGCATCTCCATTCATAACTTCTTCTATCAAAAACACATATCCTACTTCCCTTCCCTGTTATTACTTCTAGTCATTTAAATCACATATATTAGAATTTCTAACCTTAAAAACCGTAGTTTTCAGTGAAAATAAAGAAATAAACAATTATGAACTGTCTTTGACATTAGCATTCTGTGGTTTGGTAAATTTACAAATACTTTTTATAATCTGGGGGGATATGTGCTTTCTCATAGTAAAGATCTCAGTGTGGCACAAAATATAGTATGAATAGACCCAAATATCTTTAATTCTTTTGTAAAAAAAAAAGCAAAACATGGATAAACTTATGTGCAGTAATTAATATTTCAGTATTTTATCTTATTTAGAAATGATCTGAATATTCAATGAATTTAACTTAATTCATCATTTAACTTAATTTAGCAAAACTTTAAAGTTTCAGATTTCCAAAAAGATTTGGGGAAACTATTTAAAAAGTTCACATAAACACTTTTTGTCCAACTTATATCTGTTTAATTTATCTGCTCTGAACAATGATATTTAGACGACCCACAAAAACTTCATGAGACATTAGGCAAAGTCAGACATCATCCCAAGCTATTTTTCTTGCTGAAAAATTTTGTAAGAAAATGATCTGAACTCATTTGACCTTTAGTAAGCTTAGGTAGAATAAAAGTATTATATTTAATGCTGATAACTCTAAAGACACGTCAATTTTAGTTAAACCAACAAACAAATTAGCTTTAATAGCAAATATTTTCCCAGATCACGTGAACCTGAAATTCGTTTGAGTTAGTTTTTATTATATTTCTGATAATTTAATTTCTATAAGTGCTTAATTTTCTTTAAGCCAATTAAATAGAGCTCTTTTACAGATTAATTTTAACAATACTACCCAGAGGTAGAAAAATACCACATATTTGTGGTGCATGTATATGGACAACATAAACGTAGACAGATGTAAACAGAGATCTTGCAGCTTTTGTTTCAGAGTGACTGCCGTGAATCAGGGCCATCTCAAAGGCACAGGGAGAGACTGCGAGTTACAAGCCTTTCAAGAGAAACAGGATAGATTTGGGGTTTGACAAAAAGGAATGGGTGAACTTGGAACTGCTCCTAGAGCTGCATTTCTTTGTACTTCTACAAAGATTTGTAAGATCATCACAGCTGCTCTCAATTCCTCAAAGCATTGTGTTGCAACTTAAATGACATCATATGTTGATCTATCCATAAAGGATTTTACAAGGGTTTTGGAGGGTTTTTCTTTCCCTCTGGGCATATGGTTTTGTTTGAACTTAAGGAAGAAGGCTTTAAAAATGCTTCTATCAGGCTCTGCAATTTGGCCGATTTCTGACCACAGAGCTACTTTGTGGCTACTTTTTGGCTGAGACAAACAGTAAATATTTCTGGCCGTATTGAGCAACCCCTTGGACTCAAGAGGCATCATCACAGAGGGTGCAAAAGATATTTTATTTTCCTCTTCCTTCTGGGTGCTACAGATACCTGGGAGAGCTGATTCCAGGAAGAATTCTCACCCTCAGCTAGCTTCTGCAAGTTTTCCAGGATCCCATATGTAGCTCTGATATTTCCCAGAATTTGGCAAGGAATTTTGTTAATTTTAAATTTAAGTTTTCCTTGACTGTTTAAGAGTATAACATAGCAGTTTAACAGAAAATCCCTCAGAGTCCCATCATATGGGAGGGGACCATATGGGGGCCCTCCTTCGAGGGTAGATATAGGGGTGTCTGTAAAGTCACTTGGTGTATTTTTGTTTACAAAAGTCTTTTGTTACAAAACTTTTGTTTGTAAAGACAATTTGGACAGACGATTGCTAGAATGAGTAGTCAACTAAAGGAAGTTAGAAGGAAGCCGTAGGAGTTATGTTAGTTTTGCTGTTTTTTTCTTTTTGGGGGGGGGGGTACCACTTATATCTTTAATTTTTTAATTAGCCTTTTGCAACAAGTCTTTCAATGAAGCTATTTTGGAATTTTGAAGTCTTTTGGAAGCCCCTGCCTACCAGTTAAAACCGGAGTTGCATTTTGTTTAAGTTGGGAGCCCTTGCTTTTAAAAGCACTTCTTAAATGATTGCACCTAATTGGAATTTCCTCATAATGGCCATTGCAATTCTAGGTTGTAATTCCCTAGAGGGTTGACAGCATTTGGTAGGACTCTAGCCAAAAATGGAGTTTAATCCACATATTCCATCCAGCCATGTTTAGCTGCAAATGGGTGTATTAACCAAAATGAGCAGCTTTACAAGGGAAAAGTGAAATTTTAAAGAAAAAGAGTCTTTATTTTAAAAAAAAGCAGTTTGCAAACCAGGAAGGCGCCCCATTGGTCTTTGGGTGGCTGGTTTTTAAAAGTAAACAGTGCAAGGTTCGCACCATATGATTTCACGTATATGTGGAATATAAACAAACTTACAGTCAAAGAGAATAAATTAGTGGTTACTGGGGGAAGGGAGGTGGATGGTGGGCACAAGGGGTGAAGGGGCATACTTATACGGTGTATGAAAAACAATAATGTACAACTGAAATCTCACTATGTTATAAGCTATTATGACCACAATAAAAAAAAATTAATGAGAAAAACTGCAGGGTTTGCAAGGCTAGGGCTGAGTCCAGCTCTGATTGGTTGCCCTTCTCAGCTACGGTGTATCTTGTGTCCTGGGCTTGTAAATGTCCTAACTGCAGGGAAAGACTGCTGCTTCGTTCTCCAGCCATCTGGGGAAAGTCAAGGTTAAAAATGTAATTTTTATTGCTGCCCACATTTCAGCCTTGAGGCGGGCATGGTAACCATCATGTCGACTCTGGCCTCGTTCTTTTTCTTTTATCCAGTGCAACCCACACTTCCCTTTGACCATATGTTGGGGCCCCCAACCTGATGGTTAGCAAGCCAAACTCTCAGGACACAGTAAGATTTTACCATTTTTGTAGATATTTGTAGCTTCTGGGACCATAGTTCTTAGACCTAAAATAAGCAGGTGTATTGGAAAGCGGTGTGCTCAACTCTGGAATTTAAGGATGCCGTCCTTATTACTTCTTTCTTTATTTTAGCTAAGACTTTGAGTCTCTTGGAGTCAGATTAGTACCTAAGAGGGATGTGTCACCGGGTTGAGGATTGCGTGATGTTTTACAGTTTACCTAATTGCGTGCAAATTTACCCCACAGACCCTTCATCCGGCTTTAAAGATGACCAACATCTAGCCAATCTTGTTTCATCTTTACTCTCACTTTCTGCCCCAAGTCACCCCCTCCCCAATAATCTTGACATAAATTTGACTCATCACATTATTCCACCTGCAAAAATTTTAGTATGTATTTCCAAAATGTCAGGACTCTTTTAAACACAGCCATTTTCTCATAACTATAGCTTCCTGTGGAACAGCTGTCTGAGTTGACGTGGGAGGACACTAGCAGTGAATGATCATATCTATGAAAAACGAACAATCGTTTTTTAATGGCATCACATCTCTAGCCTTACAACCTTTAACAAATTATTGGTTTGATTTGAGATCCAGTAAAACATTGCAATTGGGTGATATGTTTCTAAGTCTCTTAATCTAGGTCCTTTATGTGTTTTTTGCTCCTTAATTTTTTTTTTTTTTTTTGGATGAAGAAACTGGGTAGTTCGTCCTGTGGAGTTTTCCACATTCTGGATTTTGCTGATCACAATAGAACAGGATTTTCGATTCCGGCAGGATATCCCATTGGATGCATTTTTGATCCCTGTTTCCTGGGTGGTAAGCTTGCTTCCTATAAGCAGCTCTGCTGTGATCTTCCTTGCAAGATCCTTTCCTTCCGATAATTTCCCAGAAGTGCAATTGTTGGGTCAAAAGATGGGTAGAAATGAAAGGTGTTTTTTTTTTTTTTGAGGAAGATTAGCCCTGAGCTAACATCTGCTGCCAATCCGCCTCTTTTTGCTGAGGAAGACTGGCCCTGAGCTACCATCTGTGCCCATCTTCCTCTACTTTATATGTAGGACGCCTACTACAGCATGGCTTGCCAAGTGATGCATAGGTCTGCACCCAGGATCTGCACCAGTGAACCCCAGGCCGCCAAAGTGGAATGTGTGAACTTAACTGCTGCTCCACTGGGCCAGCCCCAGAAATGAAAGGGTTTTGATAAACATCAGACACCTGGCTTCTAAATTCTGTGACCATCACAAATTTATTTTCATGGGGCTTATTCATTCTAGGAACCCTTGTCACCTCTTGCTTGAGAGCGTTTCTCAGATTGTATTTCCTGGAATCTCAGTGCTATGGGAAGCAAGTGCCTGCCGCTGCTCTCAGGTGAGTGGAACAGAGAATGCCCATCTCTTCTCCTCTTGATCCTGGCATCCTAGCTGTGGTCGCTCTTCCAAATTTGACACTTTCTCCAGCAATTACTGTGTGTGCCCGTCCTATTAGGAGCCCTCATAATAAGTCTCTTGGTTGCTCTCCCCCAAAGCAGAACTGAGACAAAGACTTGGAAGTTAGTACTTTATTTGGGAGGGGATCCCAGGAAGCACAAGGGAGGGAGGGGAGAAGTCAGAGAGGAAAGGGAGAAGTGAATGAAGGGTGCATAAATGAGGGGTTACCTCTGTGGATAACTGGCACTCAATCCTGCTGAGGACCCTCCAAGAGGCAGTACCTAATGTGCCTTAGATGGACAATGAATCTGGGCTACTTATTCCTCCGGTCCTCATCCCTCACTACTTGACAGCCACTCCTAGTGTAACCCCCAAACGTTTCTGGTCTGCCCCCCATGGGCTGCAGAAAAATGACCCCTTACAGAGAGATGCAGTGAGTTATCTGCATGCACAGGATCCCCCTTGGGGTAGGCTAAGGGACACTTCAAGCATCTGCTACACTGATCCACCATTGAGAGGATTCATGCTTGGAATATTACAGCTCATTATGTTACAATGCTCTGGATCTATCTATCCTTCTGCTCTGGGCTTTAGGGTCTTCAAAGTAGTTTTAAAAATACCATAGGAGGAGTCATATACTGTTTAAGACTGGGTTTGTAAGGAAATCTTATAAGCAAGCATGTGATATCCAATAACCTGTGTCAGAGCTGCACAAACTTTTTCCTGGAAAGGGCCAGATAATTACTATTCTCAGTTCTGTGAGCCATTTGGTCTCTGCCCTAACTTCCCAACTCTACGTTGCAGTGCAAAAGCAGCCACAGACCTTCCATGAACCAATGGACATCCCGTGTTCCAATAAAACTCGATTTACAGACACAGAAATTTGAAGTTCATATCATTTACACACGCTGTGAAATATCCTTTTTCTTTGGATTTTTTTCAATCACTTGAAAAATGTAAAAACCATTCTTAGCTCGTGGGTCATTCAAGAACAGGCTGTGGTTCTGGCTTTGACAATTTGTTGACACTTGAGCATTTTTTGACTTGCAAAAATGCCCATGTTATGTGCTTCCCGGTAATAGCATGGATCCTTAAGTACAATGCTTTTGTCAGCATCCATGAAGTGAAACATCATAAATATTGTAGAGGAGGTAGGAAGAGCAGATGTTGACCTTATCATGTCTAGGGCACTTGTTCTGTGATGATCCAAACGGACCATGGGCAGATTCCTGTTCCTCTCCCTTCCATATGATACAAATCCAAATTACCTAGATTATAATCATCATACTTAAACTATTTGGAAGCTGATGTTAGCTGTGAAAGCAGATGCCTCAGATTTTAGCAAAGGGTTCCAACACAACCTACTTGCGATGAAAGGGATGAGGAAAATCCATTTTTCAAGTGTCTAGGCTATCCCAGCCTATCTTACCCTGAGGCAGGGATCTGAGGAAATATGTGGAAAGATTTTCTGCATTTCTGAGTTCATCCCCAACTTTAATTAAAGACTCTGTCTAATAATGTGGCAGACTTTTTTTTTTCAATCATCCTTAAAATATCTTTATCCATTCCAAATTTGCCACAGTACTTGGGCTCCCAGGATTCTTGTGGTCTGTGCTATTCAGATCTCCTCTTACTCCAGATAGAGCATTAGTTCTTAAGGGGTTAGACCTGTGTTGTCCAGCACCACAGACACAAGTCACCCATGGCTACTGAGCACTAGAAATGAGACCAGTCCGAATGGAGATCTGCCACAGTGCAAAATGCATACTGGATTTCAGAGACTTCATGCGCACAGAAAAGAATGTAAAATGCTTTTGTTACTGAACCAGATTTGTTTTGCTTGCTGCACGATTATGCCAATCAGTGACATGATGAGTTTGCAGCAGAGAAAGTGTTTAATTCACAAGGCAGCCAAGCGAGGAAAGAGAACCAGTCTCAAATCTGCCTCCCCAAAAATGGGGATTAGGGGTATTTATGGGATAAAAGAGCACGGTGGTCTGAAGTGTGGGAATAGATGATTGGGGATAAGGAAAAGTGAGGTAGTTGATGATCTGTGCAAGTGGAGTCAAGCTTCATGGCTCTTCATAGGACGCACGTTCACAAAATGGTGGTGTTGCCATGATCTGAGGGTGAGGTTTTCAGCTCCTCAGCGTCAAAGGGTCACCTCAGTCATCTTTGCAGGCCCAGTTGATGAGTCGGGGGTCTTAACCAGCCTGAATTGGACAAGGATTCAATCTCCTGAAAAACTTAAGCACCCATTATCATAGCGACCCAAGTATCAGAGATATTATCTATAGTGTAGGTTTTAGTAAAGTGTTATCTAAGTACTTTTGCAAACAGAGTACAGTTTTAACTATACTTTTAACAACTGAGTGTAGTTAAAGCAAGCTGGCACCTGGTTTTGTTACTACCCAAGGGAGCAGTCATCTGCTCACTGAAAGACATGCCAGGAGTCAAGAGGCAAGGCGGTAGGAGAGAAAGGATTTTATTACAGCTTGTGAGCAAAGGGAAAGATGGCTGACTAATGTCCGAAAGAACCATCTTATGGAACAAAGGCCAGTTACGTAGGGGCCTGGTCTCCAGGTGGGGGACACAGATGGTCTTAGTTCTTTTACTGAAGACGCATCAGAGACTGGAGCAATGCCCTATGCCCAGATCTTTCGGTTGTCATTGATGATGGCTATCAGCATAGACTCCATGCCTGGGGGTCAGAATATTTCTAAGAAACTCAAAAGAACAAAGTTATCAACTATCACAGCTGAGAGGGGCCATAAAATCTACAGAGCGTGTATATCATCTGGAGGGTGCGTATCCAGCTGAGTTAGTTAATCAGAGGTCATTCAAAGGCAAACATGTTTTCTTTTCTACAATATGTCTTCCCTCATGTCAACCTTGTGTTAAGCTGGTATCAGTTTCACTTTATGAATAACTTGTTTTATATTGATTGCGTGTTGAAACGATAACATCTTGGCAATATTGGGCTAAACAAAGTATATTGAGGAAAATCAACTTTACCTCTTTCTCATTGCCTTTACAAAAATGTGGCTAGTAGAAAGATTTAAAAGGACCTATGCAGCTCACATTATATTTCTATTGGACAGTGTGGGGTTAGAGGTCTGGACGGGTAGAAACAGACTGTTGAAATAGAAGGGAGGTTGAAAACTTGGCCTTTTGGTGTTAGACTTGGAGAAAAAGCTTTATGAGATTCTGGATTTTCAGGAATTGGGACATACAGTTTATGATAGTGTGGTTTATAATAAGAAATACGTATTTGGCCTTCGTCCTGGTTTCTGGCACAGAGCTCCTAAAAACCTTGGCATCTCCTGAGATGAGAGCCATAAAGTTGTCTTTTGTTATCTTAATGCGGTGACTTTTGGAAAGCCCTGAGGCCACCTAAGGATGGCAGCTGGTTGCCAGTCAAGCCAATCCTGTGATTAGAGGGTTGGAACTTTCAGTCTCATCCCCTTACCTCCAGGGAGGGGAGAGGGGGCTGGAGTTCAATCACCAATGGCCAATGATTTAATCAATCATATCTATGTAATAAAGCCTTGGTAAAAACCCAAAAGGACAGGGTTCTGAGAGCTTCTGTGTTGGTGAACATGTGGACATTTGAGCAGAGTGGTGCTCCTGGAGAGGGCATGGGAGCTCCTCACTCTTTCCCCATATCTTGCTCTATACATCTCTTCCATCTGGCTGTTTCTGAGTTATATCCTTGTTATAATAAGCTGATGATCTAGTAAGTAAACTGTTTCTCTGAATTCTGTGAGTGGCTCTAGCAAATTAATCAAGCCCAAGGAGGGGGTCATTGGAACCTCCAATCTATAGCTGGTCAGTCAGAAACCCAGGTGACAACCTGGACTTGCGATTGGGATTGGAAGTGGGAGTGGGGCAAGTCTTGTGGGACTGAGCCCTTAACCTGTGTAATCTGATGCTATCTCTAGGTAGATAGTGTCAGAATTGAGCTGAATTGTAGGGCATCCAGCTGGTGTCCAAGAATTGCTTGTTGGTGTGGGCACACTCATACACACATTAAAATTGGGTGCAGAACCTCTTACAGCTGCAATAGGATGTACTTCTCATGCCCCAGTGGTATAGGATGCCCTCCTGTGACCCTCATGTTTATAGCCTGCCTGGAAGAATCTACAGTGAAGCCAGCACACATGTGATTGGGTCGTGGGAGACAAAGCCCCTAACTCACCCAGTCTTCAGCCAAGCAGAGCCCCAGGGCATCCTCCATCCGAACTGGAACTGTCTTTTTATCTTTCTGTTCCAGCTCTCGGTGTCCTGCTGGCTCTGTCAGGAGCAGATGCAAAGAATTCTGGAGGTGAGTCTACTCATTGCCAAAAACCTGGGGAAGGAAATTGGGATCTGGAAGCTACCTCCAGTGGAGGGAAGGAGCCCTTTTCAAGGGAGAGAACAGTAAATCTCTGCTGCCTTTTTTCTACACCTTGAAGCTCCCAGGGACCGTTCCTCCTTTTCCACCATGATCCCATTTACTTAGCTCTTGCATCACACCAGGCTCAGTGCTAAAAATTGCACATACCATCTCATTCAATCCTCATGGCATTCTTGCAAAGAAGGTCCTGACATTATCCCCACTTGACCAATGTCCCTCTAGAGAAGCAGTTGGCTAAAGGTCACATGACTGCTGGTTGGTGGATTCCGCCCTTTCTTTTCCAAGAGCTTCTGTCCCAAGTCATGCTGGAGGTAGTTTTGCCTCTACCCCATGTCTTAGGTTGGGCTCTCCCAGAAGTAGCCCCCGAGGTAAGGACTTGAGAGGAAGTCATTTACCTGGGAGATGATTCCAGGCAGCACCAAGTGGGAGTGGGACATCAGATGGGGAGGTGAGGGGCCAATATAGGGTCCCTTATCAAGCAAGTTACATGTGAGTAACTGGAGTTTGATCCCTTGGAGACTGTTGGATATCATAAGAAGCATGCACCTCAGAGTTCTTCCCCCCAATGGGTAAGCTATTTTTCTATTATTTATTTATTTTTTAATTGTGGTAAAATATACATATCATAAAATTTACCATTTTAACCATTTTTAAGTGTTGCAGTCAGTGGCATGAAGTACATTCACACTGTTGTGCAACCATCGTCACTGTCCATCCACAGAACACTTTTCCTCTTGCAAAACTGAAACCGTGAGGGCCAGCCTGGTGGCAAAGTGGTTAAGTTCATATGCTTCACTTCGGCTGTCCAGGGTTTGCTGGTTTGGATCCTGGGCGTGGACCTACCCACCGCTCATCAAGCCATGCTGTGGCAGCATCCCACATTCAAAATAGAGGAAGATTGGCAACAGACATTAGCTCAGGGCCAATCTTCCTCACCAAAACACCAGAAAAAAAACCCTGAAACTGTGTATCCATTAAACAATAGTTCCTCATTCCCTCTCCCACCAACCTCTGAAACCTACCATTCTACTTTCTGCCTCTATGAATCTGACTACTCTAAGTGCCTCATGTAAGTGGAATCACGCTGTAGTTGTCCTTTTGCAGCATATTTATTTATCATAATGTCCTTAAGGTTCATCCATGTTGTAGCATGTGTCAGAATTTCCTTCTTTTTTTAAAGCTAAATAATATTCCAGTGTATGGATGGACCACATTTTGTTTATCCATTCCTCCACCAATGGGCACTTAGGTTGCTTCTACTTTTCGGCTATTGTGAATAGTGCTGCTATGAACATGGCTGTACAGCTATCTCTTCAAGATCCTGCTTTCAATTTTTTGGGATATATACCAGGAGTGGAATTGCCGGATCATGTGTTAATTATAATTAAAATTTTTTTTTAGGAATTGCTATACTGTTTTACAAAACAGCTGCACCATTTTATATTCCTAGCAGCAGTGGACTAGAGTTACAATTTCTCAGTAGCCTACCAACGCTTGTTACTTTCTGTCTAATTTTTGTAATAAAGAATCTGGGTTTTTTAATACACTGACTCTCGACAGTCAATGACTGAGGAAGGTGCTCGTGGGGGCGAGAAGACATTGCTAACCTGCCAAGTGGTAAACAAAGAGGCCTCTGGTGGACAGAGAAATCCCTCAGTAAAGAAACTCAGGTGCTGACAGTTGGAAGTTTTACTGTCAGGCAAAAGTGGTTTTAGAGACAGAGGTGGGATATGGGTGAAGCGCTGTGAGCATCTGTGTTCAGCAGTGAGATGAGTGCCAAGGGATGTCAACAGAGCTATTCCCAAGGAGACATTCTTCCAGCCACAACATCTGATGTATCATAGGTGCTCAATGAATATTTCTTGAATGAATGAATGAACAAGTGAATGAGTGGATCCTGTGTTCCCTGTAGCTTTCTGTCCTCCATGCCCTGAAAATGCCAGCTGCTACAATAGCACCCACTGTGCTTGTAAAGATGGATTTCATTCCACGGCTGGGAGGAGATATGTCACCAAGTCCTCTGAGAAATGTGAAGGTAAGGAAGCAATCCACACTCAACATGGGGTTTGGAAGGGGTCAGGGGCATCTTTGTAAGCCCCAAACACTGTGTTACATGGGGGTGCTAGTGCTGCAAAGATGCAGTGATATTGCAAGGTGAAAAATGGCAGGACTGTCTCAATGTCCTTAGAGAAGTCTCCAGCTCTTATCTCCTTTCCGCTCTCATGCTAATGCTGGCTTGATGATCCCTGATGCTGGTTTGGTTTTTTCCTTAGAGGAAGGTAGAGTTCCCACGATCCTGGCCTCTTGAAGTTTCAGGCACTACTGTTTATTATCTGTTTATTTGTCTGAGAATTCCAAAAGGGCAAGGGTCGTATCTGACTTTACCACCGTACGCCTAGGACAGAGAATAACGTCACATAGCAGGTGCCCAATAAAAAGGTATTCACCAAGAGAACAAATGAACAAATGAACATCTTAGCACTCAATATCTTCCATGCTCTGGCTACAATTTAGTTTTCCAGTTTCACTTTTTGTTACTCCCATCTGCTCCAGCCAAAACTGCTTCTCATTTCCACAAATTCTAAAGGTCAGTTTGAAAATCTAAGGGAACTGTCACTCCCGAGTATCGGATCGGTGGAACTCGATGTCTGATTGATGGAGTTGCAGTGTGAATTCAGAAGGTGAAGCAGAAAATAGTAGACTATTTAGGATTTAGTGTATTTCATTTTATTGTGGAAAAATATACATAACATACAGTTTACCCTGTAACCATTTTTAGATGTGTCTTTCAGTAGTGTTAAATACATTCACATTGTTGTGCAACCATCATCACCATCCTTCCACGGAACTTTCTCACCTTCCCACACTGAAACTCTGTCCCTTTAAACACTAACTCCTCGTTCTGCCTCCCCTAGCTCCTGGCACCTACTATTCTACTTTCTATCTTTATGAATTTGACTACTCTGGGGAGTCATATAAGCGGAATTGCATACTATTGTATTTGTTTATTTGTTTAAATTATTTCCGTTTTTCAGTTGAATAAAATATACATAACAAAAGTTACCATTTTATCCTTTTTTAAGTTTCCAGCTCAGTGGCATCAAAGTGCATTTACATTGTTGTTCAACCATCTCCACTCTCAATTCGATTGAACATTTTATGTTGGAGGATCATAATTTGCGTTATACTTCTTCGTGAATTATCTGTTCATGTCTTTTCCCTATTTTTCTATTGAGCTTTTGTTTCTTTGTCTCTCAGTTTTTGAGTTCTTTACATATTAGAGGTGTTAGTCCTTTGTCTGTTGTATACATTGCAAATATTTTCTCCCTGTTTGTCAGTTGATTTTGGACTTTGCTTACATATTTTTTAGCCATGCAGTTAAATAAAAAATATTTTTTACATAGGTAAGTTTATCAAGGATCTTAAGTCATCATTAAAATGCCTTCCCCTACACTGAGGCTAAAGAAGAATTTACCTATGTTTAATTCTAGTGATTGTATGGTTCTATTTTTATGTTATCTTTGATCCATGTAGAGTTTATTTTTGAGAATGGTGTGAGGTACAGGTCTCATTATGTTTTATTAAAAAATACATCCTGACCAGGATAACGGGCACTATAAGAAGGGAAATATGTGCAAAGGTGTAATGTGCATTTGTCATACGCTTGAGAATATTCAGTTCTACTGCAGAAGAGTTGAAAAACAAATGGAATTTATGAAACTCATACAATGTGTAGATAAGCGGTTAGTAGGCAAGGCTTGTGTGTGTTAAATGTAGATAGAAAGGAATGGAAAGACCAATGGTAACATTCATGAAGCAGTAAATATACACGAGACACGTAGGTACAAAATATTCATGACAAATTAAGTATCTAAGAGGGAGTTAACCCCCAGATATATGATATATACCAGCTACACACAAGCACTTCATCTTTGTGGAGTCTTAATTCAGTCGCTCCTCGGTGATAGCTGTTCTGGCTTGTATATCCTCTGCCCAAAACACATCAACCCACAACCTAAACAAAACCCATTGACTGCTGAGAAGACTAGTAGTAAGTTACAACCACTGGCCAAGTGTACTTGACCTGAGTCCTTCCAACAGTGAAAATAATTCTGTCATCAGCTCAGAACACCTTCTGTCCATGGGTCCCTTTGCTTGAACCTCAACTGTGGTCCATCAGTGGCCAAGGCTGATGTGGCAGAAAGCAGCAGGACATAGGAACATTGCCTAACCCAAGATTTAAGTAGTGTGGCCCTTTATGTCACTTGCACCCTTTCCTCATAGTATAGTTATGCGCCATATGATGACATTTATGACGTTTTGGTTGACGATAGACTGCATATACAATGGCGGTCTTATAAGATTAGTACCATATAGCCTAAGTGGGAGGTAGGCTATGCCATCTAGGTTTGTGTAAGTTTATCCTGCGATGTTTGCACAATGATAAAATCACCTAAGGACACATTTCTCAGAATGTATCCCTGTCATTAAGCGACACCTCACTGTATTCACTTATCCTATCTGTTGTCCCTTGCTACTGTGTGTTTTAAATTGATTTAATAAACTGTGTGATTCAAGCATTTAAAAAACCCCATCCATACTCCAGCGGTTTGACACACCACCATTATCATCTTCTAAAGTTCCATACATGCTTGGGTCTATCTCTGGCCTTTTAGTCTATCCCATTAGTCTATCTATTCATGCACCAGCACCTTATTGTTTTACTGAGGCTTTATAGTATGTTTTCATATTTGGTAAGGCTAGTTCCCATGGCATAGTTTTTCTGTATATTCTTGTGTAATAGTATGAACTTGTCTTACTCCACAAAATATGTGTAGCTATTTTTACTGGCGTTGTATTGGATTTATAAGTTATCTTAAGGAGAGCCATCATCTTTATAATGTTGAGTTATCTTATCCAAGAACAGGAGAGGTTTGGGGTATATTCATGAACAGTGTTGGGTAGCAGAGATTTCACAGTCAAGGGGAATGGTTTAGTTCTATGAGACGAACAAGAAGATTTTCTCTTGATTCACAGATATTGATGAGTGTAATACTGGGCTGGCAAAGTGCAAGAAGAGATCATATTGCAGAAATACAATTGGAAGTTACTACTGCAGCTGTGTCCCGACTTATCCTCTCTTCAACTGGGTGGCCAAGTTCATTAAAGTGAATCATCCAGACTGCTATGGTAAGAACCTCCAAATACTCTTTCCACCATGAAAAAGGAGGTGGAAGGAAAGCCTTTTAGAGTTCCACCAATTTCAGACCAGGGTGAGAGAGTAGAGATGTGTCCTGGCCCTTGCCCTTCTATCCATTGTTGTCCTCCACAATCTTCTCCCGGGAGATCTCATTCAAGCCCATGACATTGATAACCATGTCTATGTAGACATCTTACAAATTTATGTCTCCTGAATGGATCTCTTTCCTGGGCTTCCAAAATTACATCTCTAATTTGCTACTGGACTTCTGCACTTGTTTCTCTCTCACTCTCTTTAAATTCAATTTCTATACCTCTCTACCTGTCTATGTATTAAAACCCATGAGCTCATAGTGACACCTCCAATTCTAGTCCAACACCAGGGCTTGATCTACACTTCCCTCTTTTCTTATTTGTAAATTCTTTCTCCAACACTGAGAAACCAGGTTCTCATGATCCAACATGCAGGATTTACTTATTTTCTCGTTCCTAGTATAATTCCAGGTTTTGAGTTAGACAGATTAGATTTAATTTCTGGCTTTATCACTTACCAGCTGACTTTTGGGTGATGCCTTAACTTCTATATTCCTTGTCCATAAGTGGGAATGATAATAGTATCTACTGTATTAGTTGTGTGTTGCTGAGTAACAAATAACTCCAATGTTAGTGGCTTAAAACAACACATATTTATTGTCTCATGGTCTGTGTAGGGCAGGAATTGAGGCTTGGCTTACCTGGGTCCCCTGCTTCAGGGTTTCTCACAACTGTAATGAAAGTGTTGGCCAGAGCTGCAGTCTCATCTGAAGACTCACCCGCGGGCAGATCTTCCTCCAGGCTCACTCACAGGGCTGCTGGCAGGATTCAGGTCTCTGAATGTTGTTGGACTGAAGGCCTCAGTTCCTCTCTAGTGGTTGATGAGAGGCCACCCTCAGTTCTTAGCATGCCAGCCTCTCTAGCTTGGTTATTACAAGAAGCACATGAGAATAGCCATAAAGAGAGAACAAAACAGAAGTCATAGTCTTCTCTGAGCTCTCAGAAGTGACAAGCCAACGGGCAGTGAATAAAGGGATGTGAGGCAGGGATCATCGAGAGTCATTTCAGAAACCTGCTTACCTAAAATACTGGGTAGGGTAGTGTGCCATCAATGTCATGTCCACTCATGAAACCCGTGAATGTCATTGTATTTGGAAATAGCGTCTCTGCAGATATAATCAAATCAAGATGAGATCATATAGATTACGATGGGCCCGAAATCTAAGAAGACTGGTGTCCTTATAAGAAGAGGGAGATTTGGACGTGGAGACACACACATGGAGGGACATGTGCAAACAGAAGCATAGACTGGGGTTCTGCTGCCATATGCCAAGGAGCATCAAAGATCGCCGGCAGCAACCAGAAGCTAGAAGAAGCAAAGAAAGAGCTTCCCTAAAGCCTTCAGAGAGACTGCAGTCTTACCCACACCTTGATTTTGGAGTTTTAGCCTCCAGAACCAGGAGAGAATAAATTTCTGTTGTTTTAAGCAGCCCAGTTTATTGTACTTCGTTACATCAGCCCTAGGGAATGAATACGCCTCACCTATGACTATTAAGGCATGTAACGTATTTATCGCAGTGCTAGGCACCTAGGAAGACTCAATAAATTTTAGCTGTCATGTTACTTAACTCTGTTCTAGAACCTTCTATGTTCTTTTAAATGAGATAGTATATATGAAGGTACTTTATATATCATGCTGTGTAGACAACTGTGGGTATTAGTACTGCTTCTAAATTATTAACTTGGTTAACATCCATTCCTTCAGGACAACTTCTCTGCACCCCATGATGTGCTGGACCCATCTTCTTTATACTCTCAAGCCATCTCATCTTATTTATTATGAATATATTGGACCATTGCAATCACTTAACTATTTAATTATCGTTATTTGCTTAGTGACTTCTGCCAGACTGAAAATCCCACAAGGGGATGCCCCTCAGCTCTTTACCGACCTGTATCCATAAGGTTTAGCATCTTGCTTGGCTTTCAGTAGGTGCTCAATAAATACTATTGACTGAATTATTGAACTGGAGGCTCCATCCTAATTCTGTTTTCCAATTCTACTGTGGAAGAGATTTGGGACTTCTGAGAGGAGTATTCGGATAGGTTGTAGAAGCATCAGGGAAAGACCCAACTTGAGGATGATTAGAAGAAGGGATGGGAACCAGGGCATATTAACTCTCATACTCCATTTAATGGCTTCTTTTCTCTCCCAGAGGATACCCATAATGCGAAACCATCGGCCTCCATTTGGGTGAGTAAAGTGAAGCCTAGGTTTCAGGAACAGCTGATCAGTTTTACCATGTCATTCTCCTGCTCAAATACTACCACAGATCCCTATGACTTTTAGGATGTAGAAGTTCTCACTCAGGAGTGATTTTGTCCTCTGTCCCAAGGGACATCTGGTAATGTCTAGGGACATTTTTGGTTGTCCCACCCAGGATGCTGTAGTGGGTAGAGACCAGGGGTGCTACTAAACATCCTACAATGCCCAGGACAGCTTCCCACAACCTTTATCTGGTCTTGAGTATCAACAGAGACCTAGAAGCCCTGGGAAAGGGTTTAAATGTCTCAGCTGTCATTCAGAGACTTGCATAAGCATCCAGAGCCTGATTCCACCCGTATCACCCCTTCCCATTCCCTCTCTTCCTCCATAAGGCACTCGCCATAGGTTTCAGATCTCTCATCCTTTAAACCTTCATGTTCTCATAAATACGGTGACGATAACACACGCCCTTCATAGGCCTGTGTGTAATAAGTGAGAAAACACATATCAGGTTGATAGCACAGAGTCTAGTAACAACTTCATAAATATTATTGCCTTCTGGGCTTACCCAACCACACTTATGTATATTCCTGCTTTCTTAAGTTTCAGTAGGAGTCTACCTAATTGGATTTATTTCTTTGAAAGGAAATTCTGAGGAAAAATGAAAGCAAAGATCACATTGCAAAACAGGCCACCCAAGTCCTTCAAAACGTGGAATTGGCCATATGGAACGCAAGTTTTGCTTCTCCAGGAAAGCATGAAAATTCTGAATTTGATATAGGTAAGAAACATTGAGCATTTTCCTTATGACCAAAAAATTTTATGAGGATGGTCTTTCATCAGACCTTGTGTTTATATGTTTATATGGCATGGAGAGAGTTCACTCATGGGACTCTTCCCAAATACAGCAGATCTGTTCCCAGGTGACTGTTTCCTTGGAAAACTTCTAAATGCTTAGCTTCTCTTACTTAAAAAATTAAGTTCCCCTCCGCATCAGGCACTCCAGTACATGTTATGTAACATTTTCTGCCCTGTAAATGTTCTCTGTAAAGGGTAGGCTTGCCCACTCTAGTTCCAGCTCTGGGAAGCTTGGCCACCTCCTCTCTTCCCCTGGGTTGTGTGGTCAGTGTGTGTTGCTTAGGTCATTTTGACCATTTCATCCCCACCAGCCAGAAATGTGGAGGGAGCGGTGTGCCATCTGGTCTACCTGGCATGCAGAGAATTAAATCACCAGTAAAAGGTCTTTCAGAGAAGGGAGTTCTTCAACAAGTCTCTTAGCCATGAGAAGTGAACAAAGCAGGACTCACTTCCTTAATGTTTCCAGTCTATGAAACCAAGAAGTGCAGTGAGACAAGTGAGAAGACTCTTCTGGAAGCTGGAAACAACACAATGGATATTGACTGCACTGCTGCTTTCAAAGGAGCCAGAAGAGGTACTGTAACTAAGATAGATTCTCTTAACTGCAAATTCTAGGCTCTGTCATTTTGTTTCTAGGTGACCGTCCAAGAGGTGGAGACTTACAAAATTTTCAAAGCAGGGGGTTTCTACACGGTGAAATTAAAAGATCTGCCTTGCCCACAACCAGGCAATTTGGGGGGCACACTTTGCGTGTACTTTGTGACACACACTGAGGTTCAAACAGGGATCTCTTGACATGCTTCCTTAAAAGGGACAGGCAGGTGCATACCCTGTTTCCATGTGATGGTCTGAAAAGGTAACACTCAGTAGTGGCAGATGAATGTTGTCTCAAACACTCTTCCCCTTGAGTAGCATTTTATGATCATACTATTTAAAATAGTCACCCGGTCTTCTTCTGTCCCACAGGTTTGCAAACTTTTTCTGTGAAAGGACCAGATAGTAAATATTTTTGACATTTGGGGCCAGATGATCTTAACTCTGATATTGTAGTGGGAACGCAGCCATAGACAATATATAAATGAAGGGGCATGACTGTGTGCCAATAAAACTTTATTTACAAGAACAGGCTGTAGGCTGGATTTGACCCTCAGGCAGTAGTCTGCCACCCCTGCTTTATTCTGTCACCTTATTTAAGTCTCTGCATAGCATCCACATTATGCAATATTTTTCTAATGTATTTATTTGTTTGCTCTCCATCACTCCCATCATGCCAGCTCTCTGATGGCAGGGACCCTGCCTGTTTTGTCCACTGCTGTACCACAATGCCTAGAACACTGTGTGGCACACAGCAGATGCTCAATAAATATTAGATGACTAAAGGAATAAACATATTAATCAATGGATGCATGAAAAATATTTCAAAAAGACCCTGTTACCTCGAAAGAGTGAAACACCTGCCACATTTTCTCCAGACAGTTTCTGGCTACTTATTAATCTTCAGTCCTTACTATGAGCTGTAGAATGCAGGCCAGAGAGGTGAAAAGGTACAAAAATAAGTTTGTTTTTTAAATGGAATGAATAATAATACAGGTGGTAAGTGGCTTTCGCTAAAACTGGGATGGCAGCACACGAATACATAGTTGCAGTTTAGGAAACACTCCATCATGCTACAGAGTGTCATATGTGCATTTAACTTCTATAAATTAAATTATTCTCGTATGAAAAGGGGAGGGGAAAAGGACAGGAGGGAGAAAGGGAAAGAGAAAGAGAGACAGAGACAGAGGCAGAGGGAGAGGGAGAGAGAAGGAAGAAAGGAGAATGAGTTAAATCAAATGGGTCATCCTGCATCCTTTCCACTAAATTAGGTAGCCCAGAGTGAGCTTGAGACGGAAGATGAGAATGTGTGATTTCCTCATCCTACCTCAGTGCCACCTTCTGAGGACAAACATCTTGCCTCATGACTCTGATTTTGATATCTAAGGGCTCATGTATATTTTTACAACATATCGATGAGATATGTTTCACACATGTCCTTAATAATGTGTGGTGTATTATAACACTCATTACATATGCAAAATGCTGTTCCCCAAACTACATGTAATGCATTGATTGGGCAATTTAAGGGATTTCCAAGAGCATTTTGACTATACATTGTGTTTGCCTTGTGACTCACACAAGACTCTAATACACCGATTCTTCAAACTATGGACACCTTCTAAAATGATTTCTCTCCTGTTTTCTCAGAGAGGAGCACAGTTGCATTTATCACTTATCGATCTCTTGGGGATGTGCTGAACGGATCCTTTTTTGGTGAGAGAAAAGGGATACGGGAAGTGAAACTGAACTCTCATATCGTGAGTGGCACCATTGGCGTGAATGAAAAGGTTGATCTGTCTGAACCTGTATTCCTGACCTTCCAACATACTCAGGTGAGCAAAACCAAGGACTGGTCCTCTATGCGTTACCTTAATGGGATGTACTTTCAGAGTCCTGGCAGGGAACTGAGCCCAGCTCTGATCGTTCAGAATGAAGAGAACTAACAAGAATTGAAAGAAAAACTAGAGACTGTCACCAAGGGAAGCTATTAGCACATTTGAGCCAAAAAGGCAATTGGAGGGATGAATATTATTGAACCCTAAGAGAGCTAGAGGTATGGAAGAGGGAATTCCTTGCTGAAGATGGAGATACGTGGAGCAGAAAAGGAGTCTGGAAGAAATGGAGACTCCTGTATTTCAGACTTCTGTAAATATTCCCTTCTCCTCTCATCCAATGACCTCTCACCTGTTCCTCTCATTGGTTCCACCAATAACAAGGAGCCTAGGTGAAGGAGTTCATAAGGACCAGTCCCCTGGGCTCTGAGGTGACCAGAGAAGGGCAGAATGAATGATAAATAAACCCCACAGCAGATGTTGGTATAGAACTCTTCCCCACAATTGTTCCAGGTGATGAAATTTTTCCCAATTCAGTTTCCAACCCAGTGCATCTGTGACTAACCTATGGAGTTGAAGTGATAAAACCAGAAAGAGACACATTTTTATGCTATCCTCTTTCCAGCGTGGTGGTGCCAGAACAGAACCTTTCTGTGTCTACTGGAAAGGATCGGAGGAGGGGGGCAGCTGGTCGACGGAGGGCTGCTCTCATATGGGCAGCAACGATTCTTACACCAAATGCAAGTGCTTCCATCTTTCAAGCTTTGCTGTGCTCTTGGCTCTTGCCCCAAAGGTACCAAGATTCATGTTGCCCTCCTGTGAATCTGATTGTGTCTAGGAAGCTGGGAGGTCCTCTTCATGTCTTAGAAAGACTCTAAGATAGGGAATCCAGTGGAAGCTAATTCCAGGAAGCACCAGTTGGAGACTGGGGAAGTGAAATGGGAAAAGGGCAGAAGCCAACGCAGAGAGAATTATCATTCTAGTTACCACCGTGGGTAACTGAAGCTTAATTCCCTCTGGAGGACTCTTGGAGTCAGTGTAGAAGACACAGTTCAGAGTCGTCCTAACTGGACAGGTAGAGAGCTGAAGCATTCATACACCACCTTCTCCAGTCACTTGTTGAAAGCTGCATCTGGGGAATATTAATTCTCTGATGCTTCCGTGGGCATGGGCAGAGTGAGCTCAAGCTAGCAGAGAAAGTTCTCAGACATTGAGAAGTTGAGTTATCAGCCCTCACAGTGGAAAGGTCCAAGGTGATTTGGAATCAAAAATACCTGTTACTCTGCAAGAGCTAAAGCTTCCTGGTCAGACCAAAAGGAAGGCAACCCACTCACCAATGGAAAAGCATTGCCCTCTGAACTCTCCACGTCCCCACCATGTCTAGGATAACTCGGGTTTAAAGAAATTTACCTAAATTCTTCCCCTATTTCTTTTTAGTTCTCATTTATTGAATATTTACTGTATGAAAACCATTACATTGCATATTTAAATGCATGCCCTCATTTTATTCATTCAACAAGTTCATATATGAGCACCTACTGTGTGTCAGATGCTGTTCTAGGCATTGGGGATAGAACAGAGAACAAGACAGGTAAATAAATCCCAGCCTTCATGGAGATTATTTTTGAGCGCTGTGCTGTCTAATAGGACCCCCAGCCACATGTGGCTATTGCATACTTGAAATGTGGCTAGTATGACTGAAGAACAAAATCCTTAATTTTATTTAAATTTAATTTATTTAAATGAAGAAGCAGTGTGAAATATTTTCCCTTAAAACACAACTTCATTGTTTCATAGGACCACATTTCACTTCCACCATTGAAAATATATCATCTGACTTAGGATGTGCCATAAGTGTAAGATACATACTGGATTTCAAAAGCTTAATATGGAAAAAAGAATATCAAATATTAATAATTGTTTTACATTGATTGTAATTTGAACTTTTATTTTTGTTGTATCACTATATTGATTATATTATATTCAACACATTGAGCTGATAATATTTTGAATATATACTATTAAATTAATTTGACCTGTTTCTTTTTACATTTTTAAAAACATGGCTACTAGAAAAGGTAAAATTATACATGTGGCTCATACATTTCTATCGGACAGCACCAGTCTAGTGGTTTTTGTTTTTCAACAGCTCTGTGTGGTAAATGCTATTACCGTCCCCATTTTGAAGACAGGAACACCAAGTCTCAGATTAAGTCACTTGTTTCATGGACTGAATTGGGAAAGCCGTCTGATACTCCATCAGGATCCTAAATGCAGAGTTGGAAACTATAACAGATTCCTCCTTTGGTGGCTCATAGGTGGATCCTATTCTGGAGGTGATCACCTACGTGGGACTGAGCCTCTCTCTGCTGTGCCTCTTCCTGGCAGCCCTCACCTTCCTCCTCTGCCGACCCATTCAGAACATCAGCACCACCCTCCACCTGCAGTTCTCAATCTGCCTCTTCCTGGCCAACCTCCTCTTTCTCACCGGGATGGATCAAACCGAGCCTAAGGTATATGATTTAACCAAATTATCTCATTGTCATAATCAAATCTAGCCATAGTTCTTGAGGAAAGATGGGGAGAGAGGCAAAAATCAGCAGTGATGGTGTAGGGGGGAAAAAGCAAGAGTTTCCATTTCAGCTGTCTTCCTGTGTCACTTTGAATAAGACCTATATTTTCCAAGGGGCCATTTAGCTAAGTGATTGAGAGTCAGACTGATGGTATTAGGTAGGATTACAAGAGCTGCTGTAACAAATAAACGCCAAATGCCAGTGGTTTATCACAAGAGTGGTTAATTTTCCCCTATGTATCAGTAGAGGGGGAGCAAACAGGTTTGAAGAATGTCTATCCTCCAACCTCCAGTTGATGGAGGCTCTTCTGTCTTCCATACACAGCTCCCAAGGTCATCCTGGGATCCTGTCCATTTTAGCCAACTGGAAAGTGAAAAGAGCATGGTGGAGTCCCATGTGGGAGGTTTCTATGGGCCCCCTCAGGAAGTGATACATCTCACTTCCTCTCACATTCCATTGGCTAGAACTCAGTTACATGGTCACTCCTAACTGCAAAGGGTGCTGGGAAATGTAGTCTCTGGCTGGGAAGTCATGTCCTAGTGACAAATCTATATTCTAGAATTGGGGTTGGAGTGGGGCTTGAATTTTTGGTAGATGGTGTCTTTGCCACACTAATCTTCAGTTGAATCTCAACTCTTTTCCTACTTGCTATATGATCTTGTTGAAGTGATTTCTCCTTCTTTTTTTTAATTGCAGTAACATTGGATTATAACATTATATAGCTTTTGGATGTACATCATAATGTATTTTGAATTCTGTGTAGACTACATCATGTTCACCACCCAAAAACTAATTATAGTCCATCCCCTCACATGTGAACCTAATCACCCCTTTTGCCCTCCCCCTTTCCCCCCTTCCCCTCTGGTAACCACCAATCCAATCTCCATTGCTATGTGTTTGTTTGTCGTTGTTTTTATCTTCTACTTATGAGTGAGATCATACAGTATTTGACTTTCTCCCTCTGACTTATTTCACTCAGCATAATACCCTCAAGGTCCATCCATGTTGTCACAAATGGCCAGATTTCATCATTTCCTATGGCTGAGTAGTATTCCATTGTGTATATACACCACATCTTCTTTATGCATTCGTTCCTTGATGGGCACCTAGGTTGCTTCCAAGTCTTGGCTATTGTGTTAATGCCGCAGTGAACCTAGGGGTGCAAGTCTCTATGCCTTTGCGTTTTCAAGTTCTTTGGATAAATACCCAGCATTGAGATAGCTGGATCATATGGTAGATCTATTCTTAATTTTCTGAGGAAACTCCATACTGTTTTCCAGAGTGGCTGCACCAGTTTGCACTCCCTCCAGCAGTGAACAAGTGTTCCCTTCTCTCCACAGTATACGAGGCTCCCCATCTCTCCACATCCTCTCCAACATTTGCTGTTTCCTGTCTTGTTAATTATAGCCACTCTGACCAGAGTGAGATGATACCTCATAGTAGTTTTGATTTGCATTTCCCTGATAGCTAATGATGTTGAGCATCTTTTCATATGCCTGTTGGCCATCTGTATATCTTCTTGGGAGATGATTTCTCCTTCTTAAACTTACTCTCTAAAACATGGGCATCATCATGGGGCTCTAGCAGGGGCTTAGCCAGATAAAACATAAAAGGAGTCTGGATTAATCACTCACACAACAATGTTAGCTTTTAGCTTGAGCATGATCATTCAGCATCATATCCAGGAAGAATTAGAACTAAATATCCTTCAAGGCTCCTTCTAACCCTAAAAGTCTGTGATCTCACAGCCAGCAGGTTATGAAAGCACTATTTTTTTTCCCTGAGAGGAATTATGGTGCTATGGTTAAGAGTAAGTATGCTTTCTGGAGACAGTTTGGGTTTCAAATTCCTTTTTATTTTTCACTAGCTGTGTGATCTTGGGTGAGGTTTTAATCTCTCTGAGTCTCAGGTTCCTCATTTGAAAATGGGAAGAGGTTGGAAGACTATAATGCTCCGGCCAAATCTGGCCCACCATCTGTTTTTGTAAATAGAATTTTATTGGAACCATGACTGCTGATGTCTAAAGGCTGGAGAAGATGGATGTTACAGCTCAAGCAGAGAGAGCAATTTCTGCCTTACTCCACATTTTTGTCCTATTCAGGCCCTTAATGGATTGAATGGTGCCCATCCTTGTTGGTGATGGTGATCTTCTTTACTCAGTCTACTGATTCAAATGCTAATCTCTTCCAGAAGCACCCTCACAAACACACTCAGAATGTGTTTTACCAGCTGTCTGGACATCCCTTAGTCCAGTCACATTGACACATAAAATTAACCATCACCCCCACGCAAAGGGCAAGCTCAGTGGAGCATTTGTTTGTCAGCTCTCCTCCATCATGGATTTGAGGGCTGCTCTCACGGCATTCCTTCCTTGGCACTTCTGGCCTGTCTTATGCACAGGGCAAGCAGACATCAATGGCCATCGAAAGCCCCCAGAATATGTGTTGCCCCCAGGCAAAATGGCACAGGTGTTAGTAATTGAGATTCCAGGCCAGCATCCAGGAAATGATGAGTGCTGAGGATACAATCAGGTACGGACCACATCAGCTCCACATTCCTAACGCTCCTCTCCCCTCAGGTGCTGTGTTCCATCATCGCAGGGGTGTTGCACTATCTCTACTTGGCCTCCTTCACCTGGATGCTCCTGGAAGGGCTGTACCTCTTTCTCACTGTTAGGAACCTCACGGTGGCCAACTACACCACCATACGCAGATTCAACAAGAGGTTCATGTACCCTTTCGGCTATGGGATTCCAGCTGTGATTGTGGCTGTGTCTGCAATAGTAGGACACAAAAACTATGGAACCTATACTCAGTAAGCATGATGTTTGCATTTATGGTGGAAGTGGTGTCCGTGGCCAACACATGGTCTGAAATTAAAAAACAATTTTTAATCCATTTTCCAATTTTGAATTGCACTTCAAACTCAAGTCCTTCCTTAAACTTGAATTCTGTTTTCTCTTGGAAGTCCGTAGAGCAGTGGTTCTCAGCATCTTTGAGGTTGGATCCCTTTGAGAGTGCTGGTGAAATCCAGGATCTATTTCCCCAGACAACTGTATATCCATACAAAGTTTTGGATGCAACTTCAGGAAATTCAGGGACAGATGAAGCATACTCAGAACTTGAACCCCGTGTCCTGCCAGAATGATTCTGGAGATATAATGGTAGGGTAGATCAGGGATTGGCAAACTTTTTCTGTAAAGGGACAGATAGTAACTGTTTTTGGCATTGCAGGCCATATGACCTTTGTGGCAACTGCTCGGTGTTGCCCTTGTAGTGTGAAAGCAATTATAGACAAGGTATAAATGAATGGATATGACTGTTTCAATAAAACTTTATTTACAAAAACAAGAGGTGGACTGGATTTGGCCCATGGGTCATAGTTTGCAACGCTTAGAATAGAGCTAAGTGTAGGAGATGTTGTGCCCACCAAGAGTTGGCAATTTCTTGTTATTTTTACCAGTTTTGTACTGCCAGGTCCCCTTTCAGAGTAAGTTCTACCACCTTTGGCAACGTAAGTCATGACAGAACACAAAGTATTTTGGCAATGAAGTATTTGGTATATGGAGTATGCTTAATTAGTGTTGGTAGTTTTGATAGCTGTAGTTAAATTATTGTTTCTACTCTCTTTCTTATTATAGCAATCGTTATTATTAGGATGCCTACATTTCTTGAACCTTAACTCTTTGACAGGGACTGTATCTAAAAACTGTATGCACTTTTTCTCATTTAAGCTTTCCTACAAGAGGTATACGAGGAAAGTTTTGATGAAAGAAATCAAAAAAGTTTCAAAAAATGGGGAGAGAGTCCATGTTCATGGATAGGAGGACTCGATATTGTAAAAAAAAAAAAAAAAAAAAAAAAAGGTCAACCTGAGTAGATTCAGTGCATTTTCAATCAAAATCTCAGAAAATTATTTTGTGGCTACTGAAAAACTGATTCTAACGTTTGTATGGAGAGGGAAAAGACGTAGAATAGCTAACACAATGTTGAAGGAGATGAACAAAGAGCCCTGACGCCACCTGACTTCGAGACTTGGTCTGGAGCTACAGTAATCATTTCATCTTTTCAATACTTCTGCTGGCCACACTCTACACATGGGGAAATGGAGACTCAGAGCTTGTGTCAGATGAGGAATCTTTGTCCGATTCCTTCTAGAATCCAGATCTGAACTGAACAGCTCCTGGCACTGCTCAGATCTTGCTACAGGAGCATGGGTTCAAGTCCTTTGCCTTCTCCTGAGGAATAAGCAGCTAATCCTTATCTTTCTCTCAACAGCTGCTGGCTCAAAGTTCATAAAGGGTTCATCTGGAGCTTCATGGGGCCAGTGGCGGTCATTATCTTGGTAGGTGACCAGTGATAGTTATTTATTTGTGTGCCCACCCTGGGTTGGCCAAGCATAGAAAGTATGTTTCTTATCTGCTAAAGTGGAAATGAGATGAAGATAAGGAAATACAGCCTAATGTTATCAACTCCTCTCACTGGAAATACTGTCTTCACATGTCTTTCCCTGACTTCCCCTAGCTCACTGGTTGCTTTAATATATCATAACCTTCTGCTGGGCGTTCTTTTCAAAATTTTACATGCATTCATTTAACAAATATTTAGCAAGTATCTATTCTGCATAGAGCAACATGTTTTCCTGTTTGCCAGGAACTTCCTATTTATATCTGTTGACCTCGTATAGATACAAATAGCACTCTTTCACTTTCAAGGTGTCCCAGTTTGAATGATAATTTATATGGTCACCCTAATCAAACATCAAGTGACACTGGTTGTATACTGTATGCTGTATAAAAGACAAGAGCATACATCCATATCATCCTTATAAAGCCTGTATCTTTTGGGAAAAAAAATTTTCGGTCCAGCTCAAGTTGAGTTACATGACATGCCTCAAAAGAAAATTTCAAGGCAATTTTCCATGCTGTTTCCACAGATAAACTTGGTGTTTTGCTTCCTAATTCTGTGGATTTTGAGAAACAAACTTTCCTCCCTCAATAAAGAAGTTTCCACCATTCAGGATACCAGGTAAGAAGGTACAAGAATCAGTGGTATCCACAGATTTTTTTTACCTACAGGACCATTCTGTCAGGGGAAGAAAAACCCATAAAAAATATGATATAAAATTTCCTGGTACTAGATAAATAGTACATGAGGGACAACTTATAGAAGTAAAAAATATAATTTTCAGGTAACAATGTACTGCCTCATCTCTTTATTCAGTGGATATTCATTGGGTGCCTCCTTTGTGTAGCATACTCTTCATATAAAATGAATGCCAAGAGTATTAAGAGATGACACTTCATATAAAATTAACGCCTAGAGTATTATCCTTTTCCCCCCTAAGGGTACGCTTACTTTTGGATTCCATTCTCCTTGGTTGTAGAAACTCATTTGTCACTGGTGCTGATCTGAATTATTAAAAATAATGACGACAACAACTAATATTACCTAAGAACTTGATAGATGCTGGGCATTGACAAATATTATTTCATTGAATGCTCATCACTCCAACCTACGTGGTGAGCATTACTAATATCCCCATTGATAAGAGGAACAAA
Organism: Equus asinus; assembly: GCF_041296235.1. Taxonomy (NCBI): domain Eukaryota; kingdom Metazoa; phylum Chordata; class Mammalia; order Perissodactyla; family Equidae; genus Equus; species Equus asinus. The sequence goes on from NC_091809.1 coordinate 16,502,207, forward strand.
CTGCTCTTCTTACCTTGCATTGATGAGTCATGTGGACAAAACTTAAAAGAATCTCTCTCCAACTTCAGACCCTGGCTTTGATCTCATCTACTTATCAGACCAACCTGACATCTCTTAACCTGAGTTTATTCATCTCTCTTCTTCAGCATCTTCTTCATCTCTTCTCAGTTTCCTCTAGAGGGTCAGAATGTCACCCTTCTTAGTGTTTCCCATCCTTCCACGCATGTGTGGATGAGGTCAGGCTCATGCATGTGTTCTTGTACACACACACACACACTCCCATGCACCAACTCTCCCAGCCAGCTGCCATCAACCGCCCCATTCCATTTTACCAAACACAATTTTTGTTGGAAGAAATCCAACACTATGACGTGTCTGAAGTCGTGATGTCATCATCATCCAAATTTTTCAATACAAATTTCTAGAAGGCACTTTCCACAAATCTTCCAATAGGTCCAGGTAAAAGACTTTGAAGATAAATCATTTACAAAGAGTGGGAGAAAGTGTTATTCTCAGAGGCAGTGGTTGAAAACTTGGGTTCTGCCTCATTGTCAAGCTGCATGACTTTTGTAGGTTCCTTAACTACAGAAGGTTGTTGTGAGGTTTAAATAAGGTAAGGCATGCAAAGCATTTAGCACAGTGCCCAACATGTAGTGAATGCCTATTAAATGGTAGTTATTATTAATTTTTTTCCTTTTCAGAGTCATGACATTTAAAGCCATTGCTCAGCTATTTATCCTGGGCTGTTCTTGGGGCCTTGGTTTTTTTATGGTTGAAGAAGTCGGGAATACAATCGGATCAGTCATTGCCTATGCATTCACCATCATCAATGTCCTGCAGGGCTTTTTTCTCTTTTTGGTACACTGTCTCCTTAATCGCCAGGTAAGGCTAATTATTTTTGTCTCCCACCAGCCTTGTCCCAAAGTCTTATTGAATGGTCCTTCACATTCTCACTCTTCTCTGACCTTTTGTGTTTGTATTTTTGGGTGGTCTTGATTCTGGGAAGAGAGTTAAGGTGCTGCTTGGGTATGCCATGTGCTCTGGGTTTCATTAGCATTCTAACATCTCTTGAGAGCATGCATTCATCTGGTTTGGATGCCACAACAAAAATACCAAAGACTTTAGGGCTTGCACAACAGGAATTTATCTTCTCAAAATTCTGGAAGCTAGACGTCTGGGAGTAGGGTATGAGTACAGTCAGGCTCCGATGAGAGCTCTTTTCTTGGCTTGCAGATGGCCAACTTCTCACTGTGTTCTTCGAAGAGAGAGACAAGGAGATACATTTTTCATGTTTCTTCTTATAAGAACACTAATCCTATTGGATCAGGGCTCAACATTTATGGCCTCATTTAACCTTAATTACTTTCATGAAGGTCATATCTCCAAATACAGTCATATTCAGGGGTTAGGGCTTTATCATATGAATTTCAGGGGGACACATTTCAGTTCAAAGCACAGCATGTATCAGTTAGGATAAGGTAGATTATGCTGCAGTAACAGATAGCTCCCCCCTCTCTAATTTCAGTGGCTTACAACAGTAAATGTTTATTTATCACTCAAGCTACATAGCTGTGGCTTGATCTCCATTGTCTTGACTCTGGGTTGTAGGCTGAAGGGGCAGCCCTTATTTAGAACTTTGGTATTCTCATGGCAAAGGGAGAGGAGATCATGGCAAAGTACAGCTTAGCTCTCTTTCATTGGCCAATACAAGTCACATGGCCATACTTGAATTTACCAGAGAGAAAATCAATAATCTTCCAGTAGTGAGGTGCCCTATAGGGAGGGACACTGGAATATTTGGCATAATCTACTACAAACTCAGAGAGACTTCAGCTCTAATCCCAGTTTTTCCACTGAATGAGTTGCTGTGTGGACCTGGGCAGGTTTCTTATCCTCTCTGAGCCTTGGTTTTCTCACCCACAAATGTGGCAATACGTACCTCATGGTTTTGAGAATTAAATGAGATAATGCAATATAAATCTTATACCACTGTCCTTGGCACACATTATGTTCTCAGTGAGGTCATTATTATAATTTCGTTCTTTATGGAAGATTGGTACAAGTTTTTCTGGATTTTTTTCCTTTGCTATTGAGTAGAACTACCACCAATTAAGATGCTAGGGGCAAAAAGACCATGTTAATACTTCACTAATTTGTCTTCTGTCTTCTATTGCCTTGCTAATGCTTGGTATTCCTCACTCACAGAAGTAAAATACAACTTAAGTGCCTTGGTGAAATAATGTCGAATATTAAATCCTTAAATGTCTTCTTAAGAACATGTTAAGGAGGTTAAAAGAAGGCAGTTCATGGAATCATAGGGTGTGGTTTGGTGTAGGGGTTAGTGTCAGGGATCTGGGGTAAGAATGACAAGGTTCTGAACACTGGCTGTTTGACTTTAAACAAGTCAATTTACCTCCAAGAGCCTCAACTTCTTCATCCTTAATTGGGGGTAAGAGAAGTACCTTCCTCATTGGGTTCATGTAAGGATTAAATGATATATTGCGTATACAGTGCCTTGAACATGGCTGTGTTCAATAAAGAGTGACTTTCATCATCATAGTTACCGACACCACCGTCACCTTCATTATCATCATTATCATGACTGTAATCACTTTCATAATTAGTATCATCATCATCATAATCACCTTCATCATCATCATAATCACCTTCCTCACTATCACCATCACCACCTTCATTATCTTCATCATCACCTTCATTATCATTATCATAACCTTCTTTATCATCACCACCGTCTTCATCACCTTCACCGTCACCATCATTGCCATCACCACCATAACCTTCATCAACACCACCACCACCACCATCATCATCATCGTCATCATCACTATATATAAAGTCCATCTGGTGCCTGACACTTAGTAAGCACCTTTTCTCCTATTGAGGAAGCTGAATTTAAGTAAAATGAATCAACACAAGCACAGCCAAGATTATACAGAAAACCAATGAGAGAGCAGTAGAGAGTAGGACTTAGACCTATATCTTTAGTCTCCTATTTTAAGGTCTTTTCTCCTGAACCAAGCTCTGGATGTAACACAAGTCTCAATGTTCCTCAAACGTTCAGGTGCGAAAGGAATACAGGAAATGGTTTAGTGGGATGCTGAAAGGGGTTGAAACTGAAAGCACTGAAGTATCTCCTTCTACTACCCACACCAAAATGGTAAGGTCAGCTCTTCTGCAATGCCGTGTCTGTCTGAACCCAACATCTTGTGCTACCAGGAGCTTCCTGGCTTCTTGATCTGAAACAAATGAGAAATTTCATTAGGTTCCTGCATTATGCAGCTGAAATTTCTGGGTTTTGAGACCAAAACCAGAAGAACTCTTCTTTCTTTCTTTCTCTCTCCCTCCCTCCGCTCTTCCCTCCCACCCTCCTATCTTCTTCCCTTCCCTCCCTCCCTTCCTTTCCTTCCTTCCTGTCTTTTTCTCTCTTTCTTTCTCTCTGTCTCTCCCTCCCTCCATCTCTCTTCCCCTCTTTCTCTTTCTTTCTTCCCCTCTTCCATCCTTCCTTTCCCTTCCTTTTTCCTTTCCTTCCTTCCTTCTTTCTTTCCTCAGTCCATCCACAAATATCTGGTGATAATTAACAAAAAATTTTAAATTTATTTAATAGAACTCATTTAACAAATATTTATTGAGTGTATAGTATGTGCCAGGTACAGGTTTAGGTGCTGGGGAAAGAGCACGGGGCACATTGACAAAAATTCTTGTGCTCACAGAGCTGACATTCTGGTAGCGGGGAGGCAAACAATAAACCACAAAAAGTGGATTATACAGGATGTTGCAAAGTGATATAAGCCATGGAAAAAAAGAGACAGAAGAGAAATCAGGAATGTGTGGGGTGGGAGGAGTTCAGTTTTAAATACATGGCCATGAGGGGCCTCATGAGCAGCTGACATTTGAGTAAAAACTTGATGGATGTATCTGATGAAAACAATCCCTGGTTTGTGAAATTATCTAGCTTGGGAGGATTAGGAATAGATTCTAAGCGTTTTGGTAGGAAGCCATAGGTTCCTGAGTGCTGTGACTCTTGTAGCTGGGTTTGTCCCACACTGTGGCCTGGATGCTATGTCCATGGAGCTGTTGCAAGGGATACAAGCTTTATCAGGGACATGGAGCTTCTAAGCCAGCATAGCCGCTGCACATTTTCTCCCACATGGTCTTGTTCCCTCACACCTGAGCTGTCTCCTGGCGGTGGGGGGCGGGGGGGGGGGGGGCTGCCTTAGGTTAAGTTCCTCAAAAGCAGAGCCTGAGATGGAGATTAGAATCCTTGTGATTTACTGAGAAAGAATGGTGTTTAACCTTCCTGGAGAGGCAGCTCCTTTGACTGAGGGCAGTTCTCTGGAGAAGGAGGAAGCCGTAAGTCATTAGTAACCAACACTCACAGCAGCTGGAGTGTGGGTGTGCTGGCCTGGTAAAGAGGATCTGGGTGGGGCACCAAAAGTGTTCAGCGCAAGGGCCAAAGAGAATAGTCCCTGGAAATCTACGAGGACAGTCGCTGTGGGGAAATACTTAATACTGCCCTGTAGGTGATGCTGTTTCTTGTCCTATATCTTCTAAGGAAAGCAAGTGTGAAAAGCAACCTTTTGAGTTGTGAATGTTTGAGTATTTAGCTCAGTGCTTCTCAGAACCATCTGGGGAAGCTGGTAACAATACTAACAAGTAATACTCCACCTTACTTGAATGAGACTGGGCCTCCATGTGATTATCAGCTCTCCAGGTGATTCTCATACACACCAAAGTTTGAGAACTGCTGCTTTGAATGAACCCGAAGACCACCAAGAACTGGATAATTATAATCCATGATCCTTGGACAACACTTTACATTCTAAAAATCATATATTCAAGCTTACAATCTTCATTGATCCTCCTCCTTCATTGCTCCTCTCTAGCATTTAAGTGATCCGTCACTGTTCTGTTTAAATGGAGCCCAAGTGTGGGTTCAAATCCCATCTCCACCACTTCCAGGCTGTGTGACCTTGCACTAGCCACTTACTGTCTCTGTGCCTCAGTTTCTTCATCTGTAAAATGGGGTTAATAATAGTATCTCTCTCAGTGTGAGGATTAAATGAGGGCATATACATTAGGTTCTTAGAATGCTGCTCAGCACACGGCTAAAACACTGTAAATGTTTGTAAAAAGATAAAATAAATAAAACCATCATAGATGGTGTTTTTTGGGGAAAAGGCTCTAGGCAAAGTCAGATATTAGGACCTCTTTACTGAGCTTTGGACCTTAGAGAAATTCTAGTTTATCATCTCTAGACATGCTAGAAGTTTTAGTTTATTTCTGAAGTATTAATTTCTCTTCAACTTTTTCTCCCTATTCTCTCCCGTCAAGCAGGAGGAACTGGGGCAGCCATCAGAATTCTGTCACAGGAGAGACACCGCGTCTGTCCAACCGCCGCCTCAGGCTCATCTTGTCACTGCTTCTTGGCAAGGCACAGAAAGCTGAGCTGCTTCTGGACGGCGCCCCCGCGCGGTCACATATGGATCGGACAAATGCCGCCATCCATCTTTCCTATGAAAATGCGTGCTGACACACTCCTCTATTTTGGCTTCTATCTCCATAGAGAGAAAAGGGCACGTGCAAGAATTCTTAGAGCCAGAATCCAGTATTAGATACCACGTGCAATTAAATGCTCCAAGAATCCTTTCTAATGATCAGGGAACGAAGTGGGTTTTCTTCTTCTAACTATTACCACCTTGCCCAAAACTAATTGATGACATCTTGATTCAGCTCAAAGATCCCTCTTTGGCCTCGCTGTTGCATTTTATGCTCCCAAGGGTCTTGCATCACTGTACATTTGCATAATTTAATAATTCCCATAAGAATAAGTATAAAAAAGGGGGTTGCATTCTTGCAATGCAAAAGCACACCACCATCCCCGCTTAGGGGTGTACTGTCACCAGACATGACCTTGTGGTCAGGTCACCAGCACTTTCCTGTTTTATTTCCCTGGTGACTCTTTTGAAACTATCCTAAGCCATGGTTAAGGATAATTTTGTTTTTTTAGTATCACCTCGAACATGTCCTCCTGTAAATGCTCCCAACGTAAACCAGCGTGGTGTATCACAGCAGTGGTTTGGCCTTATTTGCTTTGTTTTACTGTTTCTAATATCTTTTCCAAGCTCATTGGATTTGGGGTGTGTTTTTCATCACTAGAATTAACAGAGGCATGGATAACTTTGTTACTAGACAATATTTTTAAAACAATGTTAAATTATAATGACAGTAAATGTTAAAATAGCAGCCAAGCACCACTATAATTCATTTAAGGAAATTTTGTGTGGGATTTTTAGGTTTTGGACAAAGGATTTGTTGCTTTTCTGCTTAAACACCTCAAGCGTCTCCTCCACATGGCAGCAATATAAGCAGAGTGTACGATTCACTCCACCTGCTGGCTTCGAAGTTATGTAATTCCTCTTGAGAACTTAAAATTTAGGGAGATTCACATGGTTTCAAAATGCGTGTCCACAGTATGACTTTTTATATCATGCAATTTCAACTTTACATGAATAAAACTCGCATATAATGCAACCTTTTTCAGGAGGACAATCTGGCACTAACGATCCAAAATTAATATGTCCATGATGCTTTCATTTAAAAATTCCACTGCTATGAATTTAGCCTAAGGATATTGTGATAAGTGTAATTTATAAATACAAGATGATACATAAATTCAAAGTGATGTGATATACTGTATCACCCTGAATTATTTGCTGTGATGTGTTGGATGGAGGAAAAAGGAGCACTTTGTGTGTAAACATGTTACCTGAAACCTGTAAATACATTTACAGGTCCACGAGGGTACCACACTCAAAGGTCGGCCAAGCTAGCCTGGCTTATCCCTGCCAGCCACCAAGCACTAGGAAACCACAGCATCAGTCCCCTTGAGTCTCTCTGGAGCGGACTGGACCATTGTATGTCTGCCCCGAGGTCACCGTGAGCCCCTTGCACTGCTTAATCCAGGACCAAAGGTTTACCTTGATGCATCAGTAGGGAGCAAATAGTGGCTCTAGGCCAAGAAAGACTGATCGAATCCTGGGAATAAGACAGCACAGGGCTTTCATTAGCTCATTGTTGCTTATTTGATCAATTTGCTAATTGTTTACTAACTTGTTGAATGTGACTAAATGTGTGTCTGGCAAGCAACAAGTGACTCACAATTTTCTTGGAACTGACTCTTTGCTGTAGCCCAAGCCAAAAATCTGAATTAAAGAGCACTCTCACATATAATAATTGGCATTTTGTTTAAATACAACAGATATATTCACAAAAATTCTCCAACTATGTTGACTGGAGCACTGTTGGTAATGCAAACAAGGTGTCAATCAATCAGGACTGTTTACATAATTTCTATGTCCATATCATTGACAGAAATAATCAATAACCAATCCATAGATTAGAAATATAAGGTGATATTTACCTGAGCCAAGCTGAGGACTAGCCCAGGAGTGCAATCTCCACCAGGGAAGAAATCACTTTGCAGAAGCGTGATTTACAGCATGGTTATATACTGTTTCAGAGCAAAGAACACACGTGATAGGAATACAATTTTCTTTTTCTCAAAGTCACAAGGAGACATTTTGCTGCAGCTCAGCACACACAGCAGCTCACCTTGACCTTGGTTTTCCTGAAAGAAAAGCTAATCTTCGAAGAAGGACTAGTATTGGCATCAGAGAGGGAGATATTCATCCTTATCTTTAAAGAGTGCATTCTTTGCTCTGGGAAAATGTTTGAAGCAGATGTATAATGCATGTTCTATGGGCCATAAGTCAGGCTGCTCTGGGAAAAAATAAATTTTAAGCTGAATCAGGTTTAAACCAGAACAGCTTCCCCATATACCTCAATATGTGAAAACTTCTAATTATTCTTATTATTTTCATCAACATAATGTAATGAATAATACACAGTCAAATTTGTCAAATGAGACATATTTTCGTGTGCTTTTATAAAAAGACCTCCAAGATACATGCATCATCTGAAAAAACCAGCTTACAGTTCAGTCACTGTAGTAGACTCTGTTTTCTGTTAAAAAAATAGTCTATAAGTAGACAGATTTTATGGGGTCACTTCCCATCAAAAGGATCCAGTGAATTGAAGAGAAAATCTTCCTTTTGCTTCAAACAAATAAAATGACAGATAATATATTCCAAATATATATTAAAAAGAAAACCATGTTAAAAATGAAATAAGCATCTCCCTGAACTGAAAATGGAAATATGATGGCTTGGGGCTGAAACCACAGGGACAAGAAATAGCAGCTCCTGGGAACTAGCTCGTGAAAAACAGCATGCAACTTTCCTGGGCAGTCGGCACATCCTTCTGTTTAAGTCCTACTAATGTTACCGTTATTCTCTAGGCAGAGACAGTTGCAAAAAGACAGAACAGACCAGCCAAATATCCTGGGTGCATCAGGCTTGGTCCTGTCGATTCTACACTTTTTCTCCCTCCCAATATGAAGGCTGCCTTCTTTCTATTTTCTTTTCTTCCTCTCTTACCCCATTGCACTCCCCAAGAATCAGCTTCTACATCCTTCAAGAATGCTCTTCTTGGGGGGGCTGGTCCCGTGGCCGAGTGGTTAAGTTCGCGCGCTCCGCTGCAGGCAGCCCAGTGTTTCGTTGGTTCGAATCCTGGGCGCGGACATGGCACTGCTCATCAGACCACGCTGAGGCAGCGTCTCACATACCACAACTAGAAGGACCCACAACGAAGAATATACAACTATGCATCGGGGGGCTTTGGGGAGAAAAAGGAAAAAAATAAAATCTTTAAAAAAAAAAAAAAAAGAATGCTCTTCTTGGGGCTGACCCGGTGGCGCAGCGGTTAAGTGTGCACATTCCGCTTCGGTGGCCCGGGGTTCACTGGTTCGGATCCCGGGTGTGGCTGTGGCACCGCTTGGCACGCCATGCTGTGGTAGGCATCCCATGTATAAAGTGGAGGAGGATGGGCACGGATGTGAGCTCAGGGCCAGTCTTCCTCGGAAACAAGAGGAGGATTGGCAGCAGTTAGCTCAGGGCTAATCTTCGTCAAAAAAAAAAAAAACACTCTTATTCAGAATTTCAATGCCATCTCCAATACTCATTTATTACAGTCTGCAACACATGTGTTATTCTACATTTTGTGTGCTGTTTCACAAATGATGTGGGTCTTTGTAAATCATGCCTCTCGGAATTACAAGCTTCTTGAAGGTAAGAATGACAAAGATGATAAATTAAATGTTCTTTGCCTCCACCTAGAGCATTATTTCTCAAGCTCTGCACTATTGGAACTTTGAGCTGTATAATTTTTATGTTGTGGTGGGGGCATCCTGTGCATGGTAGGATATTGAGCAGTATTCCTGGCTTCTGTCAGCTAAATGCAAGTAACGTCCCCCAGCACCAGTTGTGATTATCAAAGATGTCTTCAGACATTGCCACGTGGGAACAAAAATGATCCCTGCTAAGAATTAATGGTCTAGGGATTGGTCACTGTTGATTACAAAGTGGCAGTAATAACTATAGATTGATGAGATGATTTAGAACAATTTAATGGGGAAAATCAATAGCATTGCAATGCACATTTGACAACAGGACCAGACCCAATTCCAATTTTCAGGGATTAAAATGTTACAATAGTAACATAAGTTGTTAAAATTTAATAGTGTCATTCAGTTACAAAGACCCAGATAGTGACTGAATTCTACCTTGAGGTTTCTCTGAACTACCCCTGGACCAAGCATCCTAAAACACCAGTCGAGGCAAGAAAATCCAATGGAAAAAACATAGTAAGATATGAATAAAACATTATGGATTAAATAATGTTATTGGCTGATGAATGTTTAATACACAAAATGTATCCTAAGCATTCTCCATCTTCTGTGTTTCTTTTATTACATTGTGCCCAGTGTTACCAAGCAAGGACTCACTGCCTGATGTGCATAGAAGCCAATACTATGGCACTGACTTTTAGAAAACAAAGAGTTTTATTGTGAGATCAAGTGGCAAGGAGACAGGAGACAAGGCTCTCAAATCTGTCTCTCTGATACAAGTTTGGGGAAAAACTTAAGGAGTTGGGGACTACTGAGCTGCAGCTGGGCCCATGTAAGCTGACTGGCTAGTCTTGAATCAGTCCGTAAATGGTAATCAAGCTACTTAGGCTGCTGGAAGGCAGATTTTCCTTATTGAAGGACTTCTGGCCTTGTAAAGGGCTCTAGTGGTAACACTTATGAAGATTCTTGATTACAGGGTCATACCAGGCTATGTATTCCTGTCTGACACATGTGCAGTACAGTCTCTGTTATTGACAGGGTTTAATTTTAAGAAGGAAGAAATAGTTTCCAGTTTCTAAATTCTGTGGGTTAGCTGGGCAGTTCTTTTGATCCAGACCTATTGGTGGCTCAGCTGGTATTGGATGGTGTAGGATGGCCTTCCTCACATATCTGATTGTTGAGTGGAAGTCACCCGGAGTGATGGAGATGTGCAATCTGTCTAGACTCGTTCACATATTGATGGTCACATGTTTCTCAAGAGCAGCTTGAGAAGGGGAAGTACCAACAACTTGTGTGAGGTTTCAAAGCCTTTGCTTATGTCGTTTGTTAATGTCCCATTGGCCAAAGCAAGACACAAGGCCAAGTCCACTCAGAGTCAACATGAGGGGGTACAACCAAAACACACGAATAGAGGGAGAGGACAATGTGTGGCCATTTTTGCAATCTGCCACACATCATTTTCGACAAGAATTAATCTGACGTAATATTCATGGTTGTGTATTTGTGCATTTGAATGCCCAAGGATCATTGTCCAAAGCCAAAAGAAAAATAAAGCAATAAATTAATTGGAGATGTAAGGTACATTTAGTTGGTACTTAAAGTCTGCCTGCAACTATGTGGTAGATTATTTTTCAGGTGTATGCAAATTCTTGTGGCTTATGAAAATAAATTACATTTTGATTATTTTCTCCCTGAACATATTTTATTCCTTAACACATTTGATGTGTTTCTCTCTGGCCTTAGGAAGATAATGTAGCACTTGGGAGCAAAGATGCAGCCTAACAGCCCTGCACTGGAGGCCGAGATGGAGAAGATCTCCACGGCCACCATGACCTTGCCCTCGGTGCTGTGGTAGATGGGGTGGAAGGGGACCCAGACACTGCAGAACACCAGCATGCTGAACGTCAGGAACTTGGCTCCATTGAAGGTGTCAGGCAGGTTGCGGGCCAGGTAAGCCAAGGAGAAGCTGCCCAGGGCCAAGGAGCCCAGGTATCCCAGGACACAGTAGAAGGCGGTGACTGAGCCCTTGTTGCACACGATGATGACGTGGCCTTGTTCAGAGTGCGCAACCATGTCAATGAAGGGAGGAGAGGTCCCCAGCCAGACTCCACGGAGACTCAGTTGGATAAAGGAGCAGACAGGAATGATGAAGTTAGGTGCCCCTGACACCGACCACTGCCTCATCCTTCTCCCTGGAGCGGTGACCTTGAAGGCCACAAGCACAGTGAGAGTTTTGGCCAAGACGGCAGAAACAGCCACAGTAAAAACAACTCCAAATGTGATTTGTTGAAGAATGCAGGTGGCTGTGTTGGGACGGCTGATGAAGAGTAAGGAGCAGAGGAAGCACCGGGTGAGGGAGACGAGCAGGATGTAGCTGAGAGTCCGATTATTGACCTTGACTGTGAGAGTGTCTAGGTGCTTCACAAAGACCCCCAGGACCACAGCCGTGAGGCCAGAGAAAGAGAGAGCTGTGCAGGCCGGGGCTGTCCCCAAGGGGTCTTCATAAGCCAGAAAGGTCACAGCTTTTTGGAGGCAGCGATCTCACTGCCTGTTGGCATACTGGTGATCCGGACACCTGACACACTGATCCATGTCTGGGGAGAAATGCAAAGTGTCATCAGCCCTGGTTCAGTCATTCTCTATTATTCACAGACCCCCAAAGAAGGCATTGGACATGTTTAGCTAAATTGCCCTCTTTGGTTGCTCTATACACTAAATAAAAGAATGCTCTGCAGAAAATTATTCCCAATTAATACTGACCATCTTTTTTGTGGTTAAGTTAAAAAAAGAGCTATTATTTTTTTTCGGTATTTATCTTGCATATTAATGAAAGCAGTTTTTTCACAGAAGAAAGCCAAAAGACGTCCCTGTCTCACTCAGTTGTACCCCTATAAGCTGTGACCTGGTTTCCCTCATTCAATGAGCAAGAAATTATTGGAAAACCACCAGGAATCAGATAACACGTTACCTTCTAGGGAAATAGAGATGACCAAGTCATAGACCTCATTCCTAGGGAGTCTCAAAATGACACACTTTCTGCCATCTAAAATGACCTAAAGCATATTTCATCTTGTTTTCATTTCCACTACTTTTGTTAAGATTCTAGTCACTTCTCGTCTGTGTTATCACAAGAACTTTCTACTTTGGTTCCCTGCCATAAAATCCAGCATCAGAAGTGATATTTCTACATGTAAATGCGTTCATATTTGTCCTCCACTGAAAAAAATCCCACAAACTCTTAGAAAGACCAAAAAGAGACTCTATAACTTTGGTCTTGCCTACCTGTACTGCCTCTGCTCTGATTTTTAAGATTCTCAAATCTTCATGTGGCTCTCACACTGTTCCACGGCTACTCACCCCTGCAGGTATCAATGCACGCTTTTTCTTTCTATAGAGGCATCACTCCTTCCTCTATACGTTCCTTTAAAATCTCTCACTTTTCACATTTAGATCCACAATCTGACTGATAACGATTTCTGTGGATGGTGTGAAGAGTCATCCTTTAGGGTGGAGAGTCATTGTCTTCTCCACGCAGCCAGCCAATTTATGCAACATGGTTTATGGAAAAGTCTTTCATTTTCCCACTTCTCCTCAGCGTTTCCTTGTTGTAGATCAGACGTCCATACGTGAGTACCTACAAGACCACCTTGCACCTGCACTTGCCTTTCGGTTCCATTGATTTCCTTTGTATCCTTAGATTAAACTGTAATACTGAGATGCTATAATACTTGATATCGGGTAGACTAAGTCTTCCCACCCCATTCTTTGTCTTCAAGATTGTCTTATCTGTATTTTTCTTTTATCATTTCTATAAGAATTTTATAAATTGCAATTTCCACAAAACAGATGAGAATTTTGATTGCAGCATCATGGAAGCTGTAGATTAATCTGGACGGCTCTGACGTCTGTACGATATTGGGTCTGTTCAGTCACTCACGTGGTTTATCTCTGCACTTCCTTCAGTCTTCTGTTATTTTTCTAAATGCTCTTCTATAAATTTATGGGCAGAAGTCTTTTGAAACTTTCATTAGATTTATTTCTAGGTATTTCATACTTTTCAGCTGTTGTAAACGTCATCTTTTAAAATTTAAATTTTGAATGCCTTATGACTGGTAGATGGACACAAAAATTTGTTTGTATATTAACCTTGTTTTCAGCCACCACTAAACTCAGTTAATACATTAATTTATATGGATTTTATACTTATACCACGATATTGTCTGAAGTAACTTCAATTTTATTTCTTCCTTTGAAGTAAATTATTCATTTCTCTTCCTGCCAATTTTGCATCAGGCAAGACCTCCAGTGTAATGTCTAGTAAAAGCAGTAATATTGAATGTTTTTTATCTCATTCTTGCTTTCAACACTGCACCATAGATTTTTATTCTATAAATGCTTTTTTATGGGATTAAGAGAATTCCCTTCTGTTCCTGATTTAGTAAGCATTGTTTTTGTTGTTTGTTTTAAAACAGGATTGGGTGTTTAATTTTACTAATTCTTCACAGTTAATGAGACTAGTATTTCTCCTCTTTTAGAGGCTAGTGTACTAAATTACATTGTGTGAACCTAATTTGGTGATGGTATGTCCTTCTTATAAAATATAGCTATATTTGGAATGTTAATTTGATCTTTTCTTTAGGATACATGAATTTAATTCAAGAAAAGGAGTGGCCTGTAATTTCCTTTCCTGTAATTTTTTTTTTTTTAGATTTTGTTACTAAAGTTAAGGTATTCTCACAAAAAGAGTCCAAAAGTTTTCTGTTTTTTCTACTCTCTGGAAGAATTTGAGTAAATGTGTATTATTTCTTTCTTGAAAATTTGGTTGGATTCACCAAGTTTGTACCAAATAAATAGCCCATAATAACATTTTGTAGGAATGTTTTAAACTATGGTCTCAATTTCTCTAATAGATATGACACTATTCAGATTTTTCATTTTTTCTTGAGACAGTTTGGTAACTTTTACTTTCCTGGAAATTTGAGAATTTCATCTAAATTTTCATTGTATCCACATGATGTTAAGTTTTCTTCATGTTAAAAATTTTCCTTATGATCTGCACAGCCTTGGAATTCTTTTTTGTTGCAAAATTTTCTCCTTTTTTTGATCACTAGTACTAGGAGTTTACTGAGTTTATTTGCCATTTATTAGAATCTAATTTAGCTTTATTTATCCTATGTTTGTCTTTGATTTTATTGTCTTCCTCTCATACTTATCATTTTCTATCTTCTATTCTCTTTGTGTTTAATTTTCTGCTCTTTTTCTAGCTTGTGATGAATGCTTAGAACTTCAGCCTTTATTCATTTAAATATACACAGAAATATATAAATATATATAATCTAGGATTATACATTTCTCTCTAAGGATAGTTTTAACTCCACCCCATAAGTTTTGATAAGGAGTAAATAGGTCCTAATTTCCATTGTAGTTTATTCTTTAGTCATGTGTTGTTTACAAGTGTATTTATTAATCTCCACGCATGTAGGAATTGAAGTTAGTGGGTGGAGTGTTTTTTATATGTGCATATGGAACATATTCCCAAAATTACTATGTGCCAAATGTGCACATGGAAGCTTTACCCAAATTGACTATACGCCAGACTATATCATCAATCTCAGTACATTTCAAAACAAACTGAAATCAGGGGCCAGCCTGGTGGCACAATGGTTAAGCTCACGTTCTTTGCTTTGGTGGCCCAGGGTTCGCCGGTTCAGATCCTGGGTGCAGACCTATGCACCACTTGGCAAGCCATGCTGTAGTAGGCATCCCACATATAAAGTAGAGGAAGATGGGCACAGATGTTAGCTCAGGGCCAGTCTTCCTCAGGAAAAAAGAGGATTGACAGGCAGATGTTAGCTCAGGGCTAATCTTCCTCAAAAAAAATTGAAATCATACAAAGTATACTATCAAATTAAGCTTCATACCATTCACAAAATTAAAAATAGAAAATGCCACCAT
Organism: Equus asinus; assembly: GCF_041296235.1. Lineage (NCBI taxonomy): Eukaryota > Metazoa > Chordata > Mammalia > Perissodactyla > Equidae > Equus > Equus asinus. The sequence continues at coordinate 16,517,427 of NC_091809.1, forward strand.
TCAGGGCATTCCAGGATTTCACCATTTAATATCATAAATGTGACTAATTCCAAGATGTTAATTATGGTATGAAAAATTTTCGATATTGATTTTCTGTCCCTCTTCGACTTCATGTCCCAACTCCTGAACCCACATTTTCTGTGTTCTCATCACACTGAAACTTTTCTCAGCTCCCCTGAATATTAAACACAGTGCTAATTTGCCAATTTTTGCCATTTCTAATCATTCTACAAAGAATTTATTCCCTCTTCATTAGTCTGATGCAATTCTAATGTTACTGCCTCTATGAAGAAGTCCAAGATACCCCCTCCCCTCAAAAAAGGTAGATACTATCACTATTTCATCCCAGCAGTCTCTGCATACCTATATCACAGCCCTATGTCAACACCTTGGGTTCACATCACTGCATGTTGTCTCCCCTACTCACCTATGAACTCTAGGAGATCAGGGACCAAGATGTACTCACTGAGGGAAAGCTGTACCACAAGCACATTATACACCACGGAAATACTTCTTAAATCAAACACAACCTTTCTGAGCTCCTGTTCTGTGCCAAGAACAGCACTGGACACTGGAAAAATGTGGATTTCTTCAATGTGATCTAAGCGTAGCTTTAAAGAAGATGAAAAGTAAGGACTTACAATACCGTGTGTTAGATTCCATGACAGATTTAACCTAGGTTACTGTGGAAGGTCAAAAAGGGTTTCCTTGGGATGGTAATGCTTTAAATGGTTTTAACATGAGTCAAGTAAGCTAGGTCAAGGCAGAGAGAGTATATCATTTTGGGTGGAAGCATTATTGGCTATAAAAGCTAAATTACTAAATGAAGGAAGGAAGCATTTTGACTCTGCTGTCTTCATCCATAACTTTTCCATTTCTTTAGGGGAATGGCAGATATAAAGGAGAGGTGGAGCGCCAGCCCTCATTGCCTTGTGGGTTAAAGTATGGCACTCACCACTTTGGCAGCCCTGGCTGGCTTCCTCGTCACAGAACCACACCACCTGTCTGTCAGTTGCCATGGTGTGCTGGTGGCTCACTAACAAGAACGAGAACGACTTACAACCAGGACATACAACTATGTACTGGGGTTTGGGGGGAGATTATAAAAAGAGGAAGATGGGCAACAGATGTTAGCTCAGGGCAAATCTTTCATTTCAAAAAAAGAGAGATGGAGGATGTCTCTGTAAGGCACACACTCACCTGTCTCATTGAAAATCTCATTCTCTGGGCAGGGGGTGCAATCAAAACAGCAGGTCGCCTTTCCTTTCTGAGGGGTCTTCCTGAATCCAGGACTACAACTCTCACTGCATACAGAATGTGGAGTCTGGAGAAGATCAGATACCTGTTGGTAACGGCTGTGACTTTTACCTAATTTTCCAATAACTACAGTGTTTTAGAATATTGGGCATTTAACACATTTGATCTTGAGATATCTAAAAGCAATTCATTGGTTGGATGTCACGTTTATTGTATGATATAAAATAAACATATACCTCAGAGGGATTGTGGGTTCAGTTCCAGATCACCGCAGTAAAGCGAATATTGCAATAAAATGAGTCACACAAATTTTTTGATTTCCCAGTGCACACAGAAGTCATGTTTACACCATACAGTAGTCTGCTAAGTGTGAAATAACATTATCTCTATAAACATAATGTAAATACCTTAATTTTTAAAAAACTTTATTCCTCAAAACCACTAATGACCTTCGGAACCTTCAACTTGCAATCCTTCTGCCGGTGGAAGGTCTTGCCTCCACTTTGAATAACTGGTAAAAGAGAAAACTACTTAAGCTGGAAGTGAGTTGTTAAATTCCCATAAGTGGCCCTTTATGAAAATCTAAGGGGGCACAAAACCCCCACAATGAGATTTTGGCTATTTATATGTAGTGTAAGGCATTGCGATTGGGTTTAACCCACCTCAGTAATGCCGGTGGCCCACTCGATCAGCTCCTCAGATAAAGACAATTCTCGACCACATGGAGCACGTGGAGAATACTCTCCTACTTTCACCTTAAGTCCAAGACCTTCTGGAAAATTCCAAAAGTTGAAAATGGCATACTCTGCATCTGATTTTCCTTCTTCAGCCAAATTCACTGAGTCCCCGGCAGAATTATTAAATCGTATGTTCCTCAGAAAAGGGTGCAGCTAAAAGAGATGTATCATCTTGTGATGAAGTGTGCCCTGGTGTTACAGACATAAAAATCGGAATTGGGGAAAGCCTTTCATTGTCTGTAATCCCTGCTTTATAAGGTAATTTTATTACAGTATCCAATGAAGCAGAACAAATGAAAGCATATGGAGAACTAAAATATCATAATGTTTCCAAAATGTCAGTTAGTTTCAAGAGAAAGTGCTCAAAGATAAGCAGACCAAGACAACCAGTGGCCATGGGATTCAGAGAAATCTCAAGTGTGGAGTCAAATCTAGCCACGCTCATTAACTCACTGAATTTTCCTGGAACATCAGTCTGCAAAATGACCTTAACAATACCTAATGTGGTAGCAGAATTAAATGAGATCATTTAAGTAAGGTTTGCATTATAATGTGCAGCTCCATATGGGCACTCAAAGGACAAGTTCTCTTCCTGTTCTTACTGAGGAGCTTCATGGGAAAAGGCCAGACATTCCCTATTGAAAACATCAGGCAGGCAGGATGGTGAGATACTTTGTAACACACAGCGTTGATATTGACTCATATCTCACTTCCTCCTTGTCACTGGAAACTTCTTCTTGATGAGCATGACTACCCAGGACTAGATTTACGTCCTAGAGAGGGAAACAAGTACAGAAACTCTTGTGTTCTTAGGGAAAGAATCCTTACTACTTGGTTTGTGCTCCGTGGAACTCCATAAGAAAGTCACATTTATGACAGGACATGCTATTAAATGGAAGAGACATTACCTGCCAGGGAGAAAACACCAGCCCTTCTCCACTTCCCATTGGCTGCGTTTCTGCTCGTTGAAGAAGCATCTCATGAAGGGTCCAGGCCACAGCATACACAGCACTGTACACTTCGTAGCTCCATTCGGTCATGGTCATGTCGAAAAGCTGCCAAGGCAACCATCCCCAGGAGGCATTGGGTGGACAATTCTCCAGCGTTTTACAGTCGGACTCAGAAATCATGCAAGGAAAAAAGAGGAACCACAACTTAGCAAGGTAAATATCTTCTGGATATTTGGAAGGGTTAACTGTCTAGATAAAATTTTCAAAACCAGGGATCTCACCATGGTGGTGTGAAACAATGAGAGTCCCGTGGAATGAGTCAAGGATGAAAGTTCTCTCATTGGTGATGAAATCCCACTGTGATGTCGTGACCCAGACTTTCCATATCAGTAAATCATCCCGTCGAGAAAAAGTCGAGCTTGTTAGAGCGTCAGCATCACTATAGATGATAACCACATTTGCTGATATGTCCTTTATTTCTAAATGATATGGCCAGGTCCCTGAGAAAGGTGACATTTCAGTGACAGGGATCATTTCCACAAAGGCTGCACAGATTCCACTCCTGTCCATCTCTCTTCTCAAATCTGAGAGGAACTCAACACCTTTCTTGTCTTCTGAGATGACTATCCCCACCCAGGTCCACCTGAAATGAAGCAGCAAAGAGACCATGCCAAGGGCCAGAGATGCGACCCTCGGGGCCATCTGATAAAGAGATGGAAACTGGTCATTGTCACTCAGGATAGGCTCAAAAGGGCCATAGGTAAGCTAACGGGAAAAGAAATTTGGAATCAGTGTAAGGAAGAGGATTGGCGAAAAGCACACTCTCCATCCTGAAGGGTATTCGGAAACACCTGGAAGTGGTAGAAGGGAGATTTGCCCACTTCATTTTCTAATCATTCCCCACTCCCTGAGAGCTTGCTAGAGAATAACCGATCAGACTCAGAGTTCCAGGAAATTGCTTTGTCTCCTTCCCCCTCATCCTCCTCTCTACCCCGAACAAAGGAAAGCCATAACCCACCGAGGTTCTGTACACTTCTCCTTTGAGATCATATCCATTGAGAGATGCATAAACCCAGTCTCCTCCTTTCATCCTTTTTAGGCACCTGAGAATGCACCAAAGGAAACATGGTTTCATCTCTTCCCATCCCTCATAGCCTTACCTGTGGAAATTTTTAGAGTGCCAGCAGTGTTCCAATCTGGGCAGAAATTGCCCATGTGGTTCCTGTAAGGACGGCTACAGACTTGCTCTCTCTCCTACAGGTGTAATTAGGGATGTCCTTGCCCAGCCCTGAGAGCCAAATGAGGGAACTCTCCAACGTCCTGTGTTCACTGTGCAGCGCATTACAGAGATCAAATCCCAGAGAAATGTTGGGTAAAATATGGGGGTTTCTGTTGATTTCCTCAATGGCAAAAATGAAGGCCAGGACGTACCAGTAGTTCTTCTGCTGAAACCTGCATAGAGGGATAGGGATCCTTAGAGAAAAGACTCAGAGCATGATGATCTTCAAATGCAATAAAATGACTTCATTACACATGAGCTCCCAGGCAACTCAAATGTCTGTGGCAACAGTTTGCTCTCCTGAAGACTCAGAATTCATAACTAAAGAAAATAACATAACTTCAGTTGTGAAAAGTCCTTACTGAATTCCACATTCACGAAGGAAAGTTGTTAAGTTTACAAAGGAAAGTACAATGAATGGAAAGGCAGATCCCATTAAGAGAGGGTTTTGTAAATGATTCTTTGGCTCAGGAGCCAAAATGCTTGTTCATATGAACACATCATTAAATCCTTCATGAAAGAGCAACAATATTAACATGAGATTGGAGATAGCCCTGAGGAGGAGGAGTAATTCCAAGTGAATAGTACAGGACAAGCCAAGAAGCATGAGATCTGGGGGTTGAGAATGGTGCAACACAAGGCTGGCAATCAAATTCCCTAAACTTCTGCCCCATTAACCTTGTGTATCTGCCACCGTCAAAACCCAGGAAACTAAGGTGAACATCAGCCTTCCAATGAAGGAGGAATCATCAAAAGGCAGAAACATTTGGAAGAAGCATGAAAGACTGAAGGGACCAGAAACACTTAGGAATCTAAGACACACAGCACTGTAAAGTTTAAAAAGTTTATCATCCATTTCTTATTTTAAACATATAACAATATTATCAATATTAATAAGTAGCACCTTTAACCGTACCTATTCCTGAAAGTCCTTATTCTCTTCATCTTTTCTACAGACTTTCTATACACAAATAATCTCCGAGGCCAAAGAAAATGCTTTGCATTTCTATTGCCTGGGATCCATAATTCCATCAAGAAAAAAATAGATTTTATTTTATCGCACTTATTTCGTGTGTTCTATTATTTGCGGATGGATTAGTACCCTAGTTCATGATCACTGCTTGTTAATGCTCCCTGTGTGCTCGAGAAGAATAGGGATGCTTCACTCGTTGGGTACAGGGTTCTATATGTGTCCAATAAATCAGATGTGCTGATTTGTTTTTCAAATATTCTATTATTAGGTATGCTATTGTTTATCTGAGAGGAAAGTTGAAAATCTTCACTAAGATGATAAATTTTTTTCCTACTTCTCCTCTTCCTCTGCTTCCTTCTCCTCCACTTCCTCCTTCTTTTTCTTCTTCTTCTCCTCCTTTTCCTTCTCTTCTTTCTCCTTCTTTTCCTAGTTGAGGCTGTATTATTTTAACGAGATATAATGTGTAAGATGACAACGACTATATCTGCATAGTCAACTGAAATTTTATACCATTGTGAATTAACCACTATATTCTTAATGATACGTTTTATCCTCATCTATTTTATTTCATATTATTATAGCAACTCTGGGTTGATTTTTTTATTGGTATTTGCCTAGCATATTTTTATATCTTCTGTTCCAGTTTGACTTTCTAATTTTCCATATTTTTTAGTTTTCACAAGTGTCGTGAACCGATACGGCTAAATCTGTTATTGTCCCATCTAATTTGACAATCTGTATTTATCTGGAGAATTTATTCCGTATCCATTTGTTGTAAATATTTATATACTTGTTTTGCTCCCACTATCTATATTTTTCCTTCTATTTTTTCCACAATTTTTATTACTTTATTTCCCTTTAAAATTTATTGATTTATTCTTGTTTTCCATATTCCATTGTATCTCCTCTATTTGGGTGAGAGTTACGTTCTCTACTTCTGTTTCACCACCAGTCCACGTTGTCTGAAGTGGATATAGTTTCTCACCTCCTGAGAAATTCATAGATCCTTTAACTCTCAGCTGTATCCTCATGACTCACTTGTTTTTGTTGTATTTTATTTCTCCTTTTCCTTGAATGTCTCTCGTCTTCTTCTCAATATCTAACTTATCTTTCATGTTTTCTAGTTCCTTGTCTTTCTGTGCTGCATTCTGTTTCCTTCAGAATTCAAATTTAGCCCTCTGTTCTCCTTTCTGCTGTATAACCCGTCTATGCAGCTTTAAAACTCAACAGTTATGTATTTTTCACCTCTTAATGCTCTATAAGGCCCTTTGCCGAATAGATCTGATCATTTCTTGGAGTCACCTGTTTGATTTTTGTTTTTTTGTTCCATTTTTTATAAGGAGTTTATTCATAATTATTTTATATCTTGAAGTTGATAAATCTAATTTTTGAGGTTTTAGGGGTCTAAATCTATTGTTTTATTTTTAATTTTGTCATGTTTTCATGACTTTTATTGACAATGGCATGTGTTTCCTTATGTGTTTGGTGGACTTTGATTATGAGTACATTTTTGTACGATTTTAATGTGTGGAGAATGTAAGGCTTTAGGTTAGGATCCGTTCCTCCAGAGAAGAACATCACTGGCTTCCGCTCACCATCATGTTAGGAGGCACCAAGCTAAGTGAATTTTTTTGTGACTCTACTAATCTGGGAGTCCCAGATTCATTCTCTCAAGTCACTGGTGGCTCAAAGACAAGTCCTTTCATTACAGGATGCTACTGGCCTTTGGCCACTGGGTGAATCCAAATTTTTCATGTGCTTACAATTTCCTTTTTTTTTTTTTGTCCTTTGAGAATTTGCATACTTCATGCAAATGCAAGAATGCAGTAAAATTATATGTTATGAAAGATGTTGTTATATGAAGGGAAACCCCAAAAAGTATCTAGTCCTTCATATTCCCAGGATTTCTTTCTTTTGGATACTCCTTTGGATTTCTCTATTTTAATATAAATTCTTCCTTTAAGTTGAAAAGAAAATAAATTTTTAAATCAAATGTATGGGCTTGGGGGGTAGAAATAATTTACACGTTATTCAACAAAATATGCTTAGGATATAGAAAAGCTTACAGACTGGTACTGTTATGCGTGAATTAGGTACATTTAACTGAAACTGGAAACCTCAATTTAGAACATATTTAATCAAATTCTAGGAGAAGAATCATTGAGAAACACGCTCCAGGGAACGTCCTGTTTCTGTAAGGTGCACACACACCTTACACATTCCTGACGGCCATGTGACAAGCCACGATTTGGCCAACCTTAGTTTCACTTAGTTCGGTTGTGATATGACCAATTACACTTTAAGAAGGGAGAATGTCCAGAATTTCTAGAAACCCCGTGTGTTTCCAATGTTAGAGCATGAAATGCTGAGAACAAGGAGGAAGAATGGTGTAGGTGTTATTAAAATAAATGGAAATCTCTAAAGAGCAGAGAATGGCATCCACATTAAACTTACTGCAGATGGTGTGTCATTTCTGAAAATAAAGCACCCCTTTCAGAGTAAAAATGAAGAAAGTTTGTGCATCAGTTGGAGCGTTCAACTGCTGAGATGGAGGTAGGAGGAAAAGAAGTTTACTGTGGCATAACATCTGTGAAAAATAAAAGGATTGCTTAGGGACAGCCTCCACACTGAGATGCAGATTTTACTGCCTGTGAAATGCAAAAGTAAGGAATAGTAGGAGGAGGGCCGGCTTCCAGTCAGAACGTGGAGATGCTAGTCCTCCAGCCCCACTCAAGACCCACTGAATCAGAATGTCTGGGGTGGGGTCCAGCAAATCTTCTGTGCTTTAACAAGCCCTCCAGATAATTCAGGTCCATAAAAGTTTGAGGATGGCTGGTTTCAAAAAAGAAAATCACCATACCAAATAAATGAACACTGAGAAAGTGAAACAAATGTCTAAATACTTTGTGTTAATGTGACTTTTAAAAATACAAATTACTTGAAAGAATGCACACAAAATTTAAAACCATCTTGAACAAAGAGCTTCATCCATTCCTAGATAAACTGGATTTGGAGAAAAAGAAAAGAAGTGAAAGACATAAATTTTTCATTGAATGTTGAAGAGTCAATGAGGTAAGCCTTCAGATTCTGGGTTCTTATTTTTTAAATTAAAAATATTCTAAAATAGAATGCAATAAAGATGTATATATCCAAGGTGGTGGAGAAAAGTTTAATAAGGATAATTACATTAAATAGAGCAAAACTAGGAAAAACAAAAAAAAAGCAAATATGAATTTAAAAGTAGAACCACAGAGATAATGCTACACATATCAGTTATAATATATTTAAGTTACTTAAATCACTTTTTCAATATTGAATGTTACTCTGCATTTGAGGAAGACTTAGGAAACTGACATTGAACATAGATACTGAAAGAAAGGGGATTATCAATGATGTTCCATACATCTGTTCACAAAAGGAAAGCCCCAATCAATATGAAACTTTTCTATATGTATGTGTATAATGAGGCACACATATCTGAAGGCAAAAAAAATTGAAGGAGTACAAAGGTGGTTAGAGGTTAAAAAGCATACGTTCACTAATAGTTTCAAATATAAAAAACAAAGATTTTATAAATATGAAGTGAAGTGAACCTAACTACAACCATAGTAAGAGTATTCAACACAACTTAGTCTTTGTCCAAGAAAGTCAACATAAGAATCATGTATATTGTTAATCTTGATTTATTTTTAAATATTTGTGGATCACACACAGCACGTGTCTACATTTAAATCTCTAGCTTTCTATCTCAAAGTAGGGAAAGCATATCATTATAAAATGAGGGTGTATCTTCTCCCACCAAGCAGGTTCTATATTGTAATGAATTCCTGAAGCCAATAGAGGACACAGATCCTTTCGCCAACCACAGAAATTTTGACTCAGTAACTCATCAGATGAACAGGTAGATTTGAAACCCAGTTCATGAAACCACACACATGCACACAAATCCCCTTTAACTGCCAACATATCATAAACAAGTCAGACAATTCACAAACCACTAATCACTCTCACGAATAACTCTTTGCTCAAGCAGGAAATCAAACCAACGATTAGAAAGGAGTAGCAAGGAGTCAAGGAGAGAGAGGAGAGAGAAAGGAAGAAGAGAGAAAAATGTCTGTTTTGAGAGAAAATATATGAACATTAAATTTCTGGAGTAGAAAATGAAAGATGAAAGCAAATGAATTAGACTCAACTCAAAACAAGGAGAAAGGAGAAAGAAAACATCTATAAAATAATTAAGAAAAAGAGATTGAAGCAGAGTAACAGTATAAAACAAATGGAAAATAAGTCCAGAGGAAAATTAATCGATCGCTCTCATTCTTTGGGAAGATGAAGAAAATAGACATCATTCAGACAAGTCTGATAAAGAAAAAATATTTGGGGAAGACAATCATTAACGGTGGGTGAGAAAATGGGACCATGAGTGAAGTCACAGAGAATATTGTGAATCTCCACGTGGAGATAACTTTTGGGATCTCAGTGGCAAAGCTGCTTTTTAAATGAAAACGTAATGACTCAAACTGACTCAAATATAAAAGAGAGAGAAAATTAAACAAATGTTCTGTGTGGTTTCAAGAAAGTCTTTAAGAAATAAAAGTCCAAATATATGGTGGGTTGGATGTATTTACAGATGAATTGTTTCCAAAACTTAAGAATGGATATTCACTCTACTAGGAAACTTTCCCAGAACATAGAACAAGAAGATATATCTCTATTAATTACGAAGTTGACCTGAGCCTGTTACTGGCACCCAAAAAGAAAATGTGAGCAAGAAATCATAATAAACAGACTATTCGAAAACTATATAATCTTTTAATATCCTCACACTTAGGGTCTAACCTATCTGCCAGGGGAAAAATAGATGCTCATTGAAGTATATAGAGCATTGGATAAAATTCAACATCCATTTCTGATAGAACATATTACTTTTGGAGGACAATTCATTAACATACTTTTAGTAAATAACCAACACCAAAACAAAACTCCTCTCGAGTCAAAACCTAGATGTTGCTGAAAAACAGAGTCGCAATGGCAGATGAGTGAGGGGCAGGCAGGCAGGATCACGTCCCCCCCAGGGGCACCTTGTGGGGGCTGGAATGCTGCCCCAACAGATCTGAAGGTAGAACATTATGCAGAGGCAGCTGAGGCAGGAGGAAGGGCAGAGATGGTGGAGTATATTGGAGAGCGCTGCCTTACTAAGCTTCTAGCCCTGAAAAGGGGAAACCAAAAGGAAGAAAATTGGAAAACACGAAAACACTGTTCTTTCCTTTTTCTTTTTTTAAGATTTTATTTTTTCCCTTTTTCTCCCCACAGCCCCCCGGTACTAGTTGTATATTCTTCGTTGTGAGTCCTTCTAGTTGTGGCATGTGGGATGCTACCTCAGCATGGCTTGATGAGCAGTGCCATGTCCGCGCCCAGGATTCGAACCAACGAAACACTGGGCTGCCTGCAGTGGAGCGCACGAACTTAACCACTCGGCCACGGGGCCAGCCCCCTCTCCTTTGAAGGAAGCAAAAATGTCAATGAGAAGAGGCAAAATTCTTTATGGACGGTTCTGGAATGGCAGGGATGCAGGGGGAAGGACGGGCCAGGTAAGGCGGAGCACCTTGGTGTATCCATTCACAGCTGCCACAGGCATCGCTCATCATCATAATCAAGCAGAAAATAAATAAATGAAAAGGCACTTACTGCTGGAAAATGACATCCTTGCCAGGCTGCTTCTTCCCTCTTTGTAAGAAATAAGTATAAAGCGGGAAAAAACCCACCAATTACCATGTTGCCATCCTTGTATGCACTGGGTTCCATTCTCAGAAAGCAGAGGGGATCAGCCAAATCTGACACAAAGAGAGGAAACTTCAGGACCAGGAAGATGAAAATCAAAAGGAGCATCTTAGAAGTGTCTGCAAATCCCTGAGTCTGTGTGTGGTGGGGGGTGGGAGAGGCAGAGGTGGAACATGCAGCCTGAGCAGATATATAGGTGCATATATACACCCAGATCTATATGTATGTGTTATTGTTGTGAACTGGAGAAGCAACTCTAATGCCCCCCGACTCCTTTCAGCAAAGTCTCTTCCTCTCCCCTGGAGAGATCCACACCCCTTTCTGCCCTGGGGCTCTGCATCTGAGGTCCCGTGTCGAGGTGAAAAACACAGATTGGAAAACATGTTTGTGGATCATCCTCTGCAGCCCCAGGTGCTATGATTTCATCCGTGTCCACGAATAGCAACGTCCTGGGGACCACGTCCTCTCGGGCAGATTGGGTCCCAAGCCTGTGTCAGCAAGTCATCTCCATGAATGCCATTTGCGATGATGCAAATGAAGTGCATCAGAGGATGCGATGCCAGGTGTAAGGTGAAAGGGTCACAAAGGACCCGTGCTGCTCAGGGCTCAGACAAGAACATTCCAGCATCACACCCTTCAAAGTCCAAGATAGGGGACAGCCTCCCAATCTGGTCCCAGGACAGCCACAGAACATTCTGTGTGTGACTCATGCAGGGGTGCATACCAATCATGTGTGCAGAAACACCCACACATCCGTGTGTCCCTGCCTGGGGAAGCAATAGTCATTCTGATTTCAGAAAACTCTAAATCCATCGCTCAAGACCAATGCAGAAATAAAGTTACATTTTTGATTCTTAAAAATTGACCCCCTTTCCTCCTCCTTAGTTCTTTTAACCATGTTAGTTCCAGCGATCAACATGACGTGATGATCTAAGTCCACACGTTCAACATTGATTTCCTCAATTATTTATGCTATTGAGAGAAGATGAGGCTATGTGGGAAATTCCTGTATTTTCTCACCCTAAAGCAGAGGATACCACAAAGTGCCCCTATATTCCCCACCACCTCAAACAGCAATGACAAGGGTCACATCAATAGGTCCTTATGGTCCTAGAGCACAAGGGATTTTTATGGCAGCAAAACAGTTATTCTGTATGACACTGTAATGGTGGGCACAGGATACAGTTCTCAAAACCTAAAGAATGTACAACGGAAAGAGTGAACCCTCCCATAAAGCACGGACTTTAGTTATAATGTTATCAATATTGGTTCATCGATTACAGCAGATAGACCACACAAAGGTAAGATGTTAATGAGAGAGGACACTGTGTGCATGTGTGGGGAGGAGGAAATATATGGGAACTCTCTGTACTTTCACCTCAGTTTCTCTGTAAACCTAAAACTGCTCTAAAAAATAATATCTACTAATTTTAAAAAAGCCTTTCCAATCTGGTAGTCATTGGCCCAATGTGACTACTGAGCACTTAAAATGCGTCTAGTCCAAATTGTGATGTGCTGTGAGTGTAAAACACACAATGGATTTCAAAGACTTTGTAGGAAAAAAAGTGACCATATTACATCTCAATAAGAATTTTATGTTGATTATACATTGAAATCATAATACTTCGGACATACTAGGCTAAGTAAAATATACTAAGATAAAAACAATGAAGGGGTTACATGACTATTGACTTGGGAATTGCAAGATGCATCCAATACAAACACACACACACACACACACACACACACACACACAAACACACACACGAGACTATGGCTGAGGCAGGGGGTTCTAGGATCTGCAACCACCACATAAGCTTATGGCCTCTCACACTCAAACCACCTCCTCTGACTTGGGGCAAGGTTATTGTTATAGGTTGAATGATGTCCCCCCAAAAAAGGCAGAAACATGTATAGTGTACAAAAGTGCTCCTGATTTTTATGTTGATTTTGTATCCTCCAACTTTACTGAATTTATTGACTAGATATGAGTTTTCCGGTGGAGTCTTTGGGATTTTCTACATATAAAATTCTGTTACCTGCAATCAAAAACAATTGTACTTCTTCTTTTCCTATTCTGATGTCTTTTATTATCTTTTTCTTGTGTGATTATTCTGGCTAGATCTTTCAGTACTATGTTGAATAGGAGAGGTGAGAGTGGGCACCCTTGTCTTTCTTGTTCCTGACGTTAGAAGAAAAGCGTTCAACCTTTCGCTATTGAACATGATGTCTAACTATACTTGATAGATGAGATCAAGTGTCACTTAGGAACCAAAGGTGGGATGGAGGTAGAAAGAGATAAGCACTTGAGCCAAGACATATTGCCAAATACAAATGCACTGAAGGCTGATTCCTTGAAAGTAAGGCACAGAAAAATGGCCCAGTCTATCCATTCCTATCACCACTATGATAAAAAAAAAAAAATCCGTGAAACTGGATTTGCCAATATAATTTTATGATGTGTGTAACCAGTTATACCTGAAGATATTTTCTATGCAGTGGAAGCAAGCAGAAGGTATGTGTATGTGGTGGGGGGAGTGGAACTCTCACGATTTCCATCAGCCTTCCCCAGTCTTTACTGATGAGAAGAATATTATGATCTTTTTCTCAATCTCAGGTAAAATGATCTGTAAAAGGCGGCATCAAGACTATTCCCACATAACTAAACTGCTCCCCGAGTCCCTCACTATAAAGAAATAGCTGTCACCTCCATTGTCAAAACTGTAATGAAATGACAAGTGGCAATCGGTTAGTCTGGTCCCTTAGAACCATTTTTTCTTCCTCCTCGTTCACTTGTCCATCTTCCGTTCTCCATCTCCTGTTCACTGTCTTGTCATTCTTCTTCTATTTTCTGACAACTTGTAGGGACCTGTCTTAGCCCCAGGTCCACCTATCAGTCCATTCCAAGAGGAGTATTTTGACTCAATCAGCCAAACACAATTTCGCAAAGGCTGGCCTCACTTCTCATCTTATCATACCAGGATCAGGCGCTCAGATCCATTCAAAGTACAGCTTAGTCCGGGCCTCAAAGGTCCCCTCTACTCCCTGCTTACACCCAGCACATCACTCCAATTTCCTGCCACCGCTGGCACATGCACATTCTCCCATTCAGATGGTGCCACTCACCCCACAATGCACCCTGTTGGGAGCCATGTTCCCCTTCCGACTCAGAAGCCTGTATTCAGTTTTCATGGCTGATCTCAGTCCACTTCTGGTACATGCATTGGTCCACTTCTGGTGCAGCCCCATGTGCACCACTGATGACCTGACTTTGAACCAGCCAGAAGCCAAGCATCTTGTTCAACTGAAAGATGCTAGGACAGCCTCTGCCTCAGGGAATGTTTTGAGATCCCTTGTCTCCCTCCGTGGCCACACCCCTCTGAACTCCAGCACGCTCTTATCCCTCAACGTCATAATGACAAGTCAAGGGACCGTGGGGAGCCCCTCCAGGTTGGGCAGCAGCATGACCTGGGGTTTGCTGGATCACTGGAATGACCCAAAGCTGTACCCCTTGTTGGGTGGGAGAGGTGAGAATTTGGGTTCAGGCTTTGAATGTCTTTGAACTAGTCTGTCCTCATTCTATGTATTTGTATTAAATATGTAGTGTTTTCCTTTTCTCTGCAGATGTAGATGTGTTAGCTCTAAATGTATTATGTTGCCAACTCCATCCTTAGGGCATCCTTGGTTAAGTTTCTAAGTAGACACTTCTGTCCAAAGATATATTGTAACCATGTACCCTCTTTTTGCATTCTTGCAGACAAAATTCCCCTAGGACATATTTGCATACAAACCATAGCAAATGCTTTCATTTATGCAGTTCCTCAGGCAAAAAGAAATATTGATAGCTATCCTTTATCCCTCTCTTTTCATCACGTTCCATATCCAACACATTGCCAAAGTATGACAAATTTTATTTAATCTATCTACTGAGCTCAGAATGGCTTGCCTGGATCATTTCAGTAGCCATGTGCTTCCTGGCTTAGTCCCCTCTGGTCCATTCACCAAACAGAAACCAGGGTGATTCTTTCAGGATGTAAGACAGAGCCATATTCTCTAGCAGCTTCCTAAAACAGACTTTGGAGGTAGACTTCCTGGGTCCCAGCTCTGTGACCTTGGACAACAACACAACCTCCAATATTCCTCATCAGTAAAATAGGAGTTAATAGTATTTGCTCCGTAGCATTCTTCTGAGGATTAAATGAGCGAATACATGTCATATTTCTAGATTGTGCCTGGTACATAGTAAGGCAACATGTAAATTTTAACTATAATTATAATAAAACTTATTACTGTTGATGATCTATTAATGGAGTTGAACCATAGGAAATTTCCAATATGCAACCATTTTGGACCTATTATTATTGTTGAATAAATGATAAAACTCAGTCTAGACAGATTGTATAGCATCAAAAAGGATTGGATGGGTGAAATTATTACTAGGAGAAACATAAGATGAAGTAAATTGCTTTGCAATTTACAGAGCACTTTCTGATACACTGTTTCATTTAATCCCTATAGAAAGCTTTTCAAGGAGTTATTACTACTGTCTCTGAAGGAGCAACTGGTTTGCCTAAGATCATCTCACATGAAATAACACAACTAGGATGGAACCATCTTGTTGAGTGTGAATTCTGTGTAATATTTTGTTTTCCCTTCACACTATCATCCTTCCTGTCGAGCAAGTGATGAAATAATGTTGATCCATAGGAACCTAGTATCGAAGGGACATCTTTTATGTGCTCATAATCTCAATCACAACAAGCATATACTACGTTCTGTGAAGTGTGTACTCTCTGATAAACACTATGTCTTTGAAAGAGTGGTGATGCAAGAAGGAATTTTATTTTTGTGCTTTTTAGATTTTCAAGTCCACGCTTAGAGCTCTAGGGAAGGAAGAAAAGAGGAAATTGGTGAAAAATAGTCCAAAATGAAAAAAGAGCAATGCATATGTAACTTTATTGATCAGCACATTTCTCTCTTTGTTTATGGCCCGTGTCCCCCACTAGAATGGAAATGCTCCTGGGGTAGATCACTGCTGTCTTGCAGCAAGTGGGAGGCACTAAGTTAATATTTGTTGAAAGAATGGAAAGAACCTTAAATACATTTGCTCTTAACATAGCAGAGAACAGTCCCATAGCAGACAAATGGCATCATTAGTAAACTTTGAAAAATAATGTTTTTATTTACTTATAACCATGGATTCGAAGCTCCCTTTTATTTCATGCTAAATACACAAGAATTCTGGTGTATCGTGTTAAAGGGTATTTCCATAGTCTCACTACAAAACAAAGAAAGACCTTTTGGCCCATTGATTGCTGGTTCAGGCAGGGCCCATCACTACACTTATTTGTAAACAATTAAACATAGATTTGTTATCCTTATAAGCAATGACCTCATATGGAACTTATTTTGATCAGTGTCATGCAAAAATAGACAGTTACTGTGTCCTTAAGTGACCATGTGGATAATAGTGTTGATGAGGAAGAAGATACCTAAAAATTCACTCTGGTTTTGTCAAGTGAATCTGGGCAAAGGGCACCTCAGAATCATGGGACTTTAGACTCACAGGCACTTTTCAAACTCTTCCTATTATAGATGAAGGAACTGAGGTCTAAAGAGGTTAAGAGATTTGACCAAGATTAATTCCTGGGACAAAAATGAGATCACCTGATTCTCAGCTGGCCACAATTGTCATAACGTCTCCAGCACCAAATAGCCAAGAGAGAGAAATCTGTTGGTTTCTAGGTAGAAATGATTCCCATTCACATTTTTACTTTCCTCTCTTAGATGCCAGCTCTGTCCTGATAAAGAATTTATCTGGTGTTTGTGCTATACTTAAGAACAAAAAAGTGCTACTGGCAAACATCATTGTGATTCACTATGGCAAGGGAGAACCCAGTCATTAAAAAAGGAGAACAGAGGGGTCAGCAAAGTGGTGTAGCACGAAGTTTCTGGCTGTACTCCAGCAGCCCAGGTTCATGGGTTCAGATCCTGGGCGTGGACCTACACATTGCTCATCGGGACATGCTGCGGTGGCATCCCACATATAAAATGCAGGCCTATTGGCACAGATGTGAGCTCAGGTACAATCTTCCTCAAGCAAAAAGAGGGAGATTGGAAACAGATGTTAGCTCAGGGCCAATATTCATCGCAAAAAAAAAAAAAAAAAAAAAACGAGAGAGAGAATAGAAAGAATAAGAGTTAAATAGTATTAGAGAAAAAGAGAGAATCTATTATTTTAGTGTGAAATAACAAATTTAGAACTAGCAAATAAGTTGAGTAATATGAGACAATACTAGATAACTACGTGAAAAGTCGAAAATGCCTTTATCTGAGCAAGAACTAGTATAAACACGTAAATAATTCTTCTAGCCATAGGAGAAATTGATTATTTAAAATAATTGGATCCACACAATAAAAAGTTATATATGCTATAAGTTATATAGATTATATGAAGAAGATTGTAAAGATATACCAAAGAACATAAGGCCCTGATTAAATGGAGAGATATACTACATTTATGAATGAAAGGAATTAGTGTTTCAAATAATTCAGTTTTCCAAGCATTATTCAGATTAAATGTACTTAAAATCAACTTTTAAATTGGTACAATAATTGTTTTATAGACAATAAGATATCCATTTGGAAAATGAAACACTGGACCAACAACTAATGTTATTCACAAGTAAGTCACTCCAAATGGATTAAAGGGCTAATAATAAAGTAAAAATCCCAGAGCATAACAGCGTTGGAGGACCACGCAGGAGAATATCCATAATCTCAAAATTAGTAAAGTTATTCTTATCACATATGCTTCAAAATGTCTGGTTGAAAAGAAGAAGGAGAGAAAGTACAATGGAAGATGATACGGTCTCAGGTTTTCTTTAAGAAACTGAATCTTGAGAGGACTATTCCAGTCTACCATCTTGGATAAAGAAATAGAAATCTGTGGTAATTAAACATATAATGGAAGGACATATTTAAATAATGATATAATTATTTATGCGGTTAGCTTCTGCTGCATAACAAATCATCCTAAAATATGATGGCTTAAAATTAGAATAATTCATTTTTTCTCAAGATTCTGTGAGTTAGCTGGGCAGTTATTTTAATCTGGACCTATAAGTGGCTCAGCTGGAAATGGGTGGTCCTGGATGGCCTTACTCACACGTCTGATTGTTGACTTGAAGTTACCTGGAGTGATAGAGATGTGCAGTCTCTCTAGACTCATTCACATGCAGATGGTTACCTAGTTCCCAAAAGGAGCCATAGAGGAAGAGTACCAATGAGCAAGTGTTTTTCAAGCCTTCACTTACGTCATTTGCTAATGTCCCATTGGCCAAACCGAGCCCAAAGCCATGAGGCAGGGAAGCCCATTGACGTAGTTCATCTTGACTAACCTCCCTGGGTGAAGCAAGAAAGAGGAGGTGGGTTTCTTGGGGCAAATGGAAGATATCCAGAACTATTCACCCCTTGTGTTTCTGAGACTCTACTCTTAACATCACGTGGGTGAAAGTTCACATCCCTGCCCAGGAATTCCACCAGCTCCTGTACCATCCTGAGTGCTATCAAGCTTGATACTCCCATGTATAGTCTAAAGTAGTTGCCACCACAAGTGTTCTTCATGTAGGATGGAGTATAGGGTTCTTGGGAGGAAAGTGCAAATAATAACCTAAAGTTCCTGGTTCCCAGAGGTGGACACGTCTACCAGGAGACAAAGTCAGGGTCCCATGGAACTTCATGACTCCTTCTGAGGCCAGCACAAGGAAAGAAGTCATCGTGGCTTCTGGCATAAGGAATTCAACCAGAGGATGTGGAGTTTCTGTTATACAGTCAGGACACAGAAGACATTTGGCATGCAGGTAACCCATTGTGAGGTCTTTTGATATTCTTTCTACAATTTTGTTGATAAATATGTGTACCAGCGTATCCTGAGAAGGGCATGGTGACCAGGTATTCAGATCCTTCAAGGATGAGGGTCTGGATCATCCCTCCAGACAAGCCACCTAGACCAGCAGAGGCGCCAGGCAAGGCTGAGGGGACTCTAAATGGGACAGTAGGAGGAGAGAGATAGTAAGTGTCAATTACAACACCAACAAAAGCTGCTATGGAGAGCTGTCTATAATTTGTCCCACTGACCTTCCTCTTGTAAGTTTCCCCAGTGAACATGACCAGTGAGAATCCTGTGTGTCCTGGCTTGAAGAAGCAAGCGCATCTGAGTGGCATCCATGGTGGACGATGATGGAGACAGTGGTATATTTCCTAGATTCTTCTTTCAGGACTAAGTCACTCCCTCTTGTAGCTGCCAGAAGTGTTCTAAGGGCTCATGCTGCCATCCTCTCTGGGAATTCCCTTGGGACAAAGGAAAGCACCACACCTAAAATTATGACCACTCCCAATGGTAGCCCACTTCCAGTGATGGCTTCATGTGCTGGGTTCATGAGGCAAAGGCCAAATACCTTTACCTCAATTTGAGACACCCTTGAAGCTCCCTATGGAGTGAACTCTTGTCTCCATTTTTAACCTATCACAGATCAGTCTCTTTTCTGTCCAACCTCAGTTCTCTCCTTCAGAGTGTTTACCTCAAGCAAGTGACAAACGCTTTGTGCTAAAGCTTCTTCACCAGTAAAATGGGAACAATGAGAGTGCCTGTTTCATAGACTTGTAGTAAGGATTCAATTAGTTAATATACGTGAAGCACTTAGGAGCCATTCTGGTATACAGGAAACATTATATATTTCATCTTTTACAATGAATTAATTAAAGTTCATTGTAGGATTATACTGAGCAAAATAAGGTACACAAAAAAAAGAGGAAAAGTGTACAACTATATTTGCATAAATTTCAAGAACAGGTGAAAATAATAATAATAATAATTTCTGATAGAAAAAAATCACAACAGTGGTTGCATCTAAGCTCCGTTTGTGGAGCAGAGGTGAGGCAGGAGGGCTATGAGGGCGTTGCCATGGAGCAGGCAGATGATTGCAATCCTGCCTGGTTGGAGTTCTCCTGGGCTAGAGTGAAGGTAGGAGGAAGGGATAAGGAAATTTGTTGAAATGAAGGATAGTGAAATCCAAGCTGTTTGAGTACGAATTGAGGAGAGAAGGAGGCTGATAAATAGCAAGAAAGTAGGAGCGTGGATAGACTGAGTCGTTTGCAATGGTAGAATAGCACACGTAGTGAGAGCAAAAAGTGAGCGACCAAGTTGGAAGGTTAGAGGTTTGGGATCAGAGAGAGTTTTCTGAACTATTGTTCTAGATGGCAGACTAGTGTCAGGTGATGATAAAGCCTGGGGTGGTGCCCATGGAAACGTGTGGCCAAGGTGGAGTAGGGACAAACTCCTAATGCTGTGAGAGTCATCCTCCTGGATGCTGACATCATCCGAGCGAGGTGGGACTAGAGGTTGAAAGAATGATGGGAGTCAGGTGCCAAAGTCTCAGCGAACAGGCTTTGTATCTGAGACTGAGATTGTGACAACCACACGGGTGGGAAGAATGTGCCCCGAGACTCAGGGAAGCAAGGACTTCAAGTGGGGGGAGCAGTAGTGTATTGGTCGTAGCACTGGGGACAGAAGAAGACAAGTTTTGCCATCACATGGCCCTGAGTTCAGAATCTGCTAAGCAAAGGCAAGGCCCAGTATTAAATATATTACCCTTGAAGGAGGACATGATGGACAGGCTCAGACACATTTGTCCTCAGGAGCCTGGAAAGGCAGAGAGGCTGTGAAGACTTTCTATTTTCCCTTTTATTCCAGAGCCCTGTCCTGAGTGCTCCGTGGGGACGAGAGGAGGAGTGTCCTGGCTCTCCACTACCCAGTTGGTCAGGAATATTTACCACCTTCATCACAGGATGGTGGCCATGGTTCTGTCCCCCACTTGTGGTAAGTTCTTGGGTCCTCACAGCCCTGAGAGTCCAGGTGCTGAAGGCCCCTGCACCACAGAGCAGGCACAGGGGAGGGGGCTGAGCAGGAGAGGTGGGAGTGGAGCCCAGAAGTCACTGGTATGTGATCGGGTGGTTTTGGGGATGTGGGACTTAGGTGGTTTGAGTGTCTGTGGAGGTGTCACCTGTGTGATAAGTGTGTGGGAGCTTGGGGATTTTACCTCTAATTCCTTCTGTAAACTTAATTAAATAACAATGATGTCCCTTGGAACATTAATTTCTTTATCTGTGAAATGAGAATAATCTTGTCCTCAAGTGTAGTAAGACCCTTGGCCCTATTTCCTGGCCCTGGCTGAGACAGGGCTATGCTCTGGTTCCCTATGAAAGCTGTGTGTGTAGGTATGAGTATGTGCTATGTGTGAGAGTGGTCATATATGTGGGGGTTTTTTGTGTGTGTTTGTGTGTGTTGGGAGATGTTCAATTACAGGTAGGTTGGGGAAGCATCCAGATGTGTGAGTGCTAGAACAGAGGGCAGTCCTGGATTCTTGTGACTCATTCCTCTTTCCCCAGCTCAGTCTCCCCTGTACCCAGTCTCTCCTCAAAAAGGATGCACAGAGGAGGAAGGGTTCGTTCATGGCTTCCTGACAAGCTGGTTACCGGTGAGTCAAATATTCCTTTCTCCAAATAATTATTCTTTTGACCAGAAGTTGGACTTCTTATCTCTCAATGACCTGGACCCTCACAGCCAAGCCAGGTCCTCAGGCATCCCAGGATCTCCAGGCATCTGCTGGAGGGTGAGGGGCTGCCTGGAAAATGTCAGTGGATGTCAAATTTCCTACATTTTTAAAGCTTCTTCCAGCATCACTTTGTACATCATGTTCTTCTGAGAGTTTTAAAGGAAAGATATAACCGTGTCCTAAACTCAAGCAATTGATGCTGGCCATTGGGGAGTATTTCTCTGATTTCTGCCATGTCCCTGGGCTATGCTTAATATTGGAGATTGAGAGAAATAAGATCACAGAGCCCACAGTCTTACTGGACAAAGAGAATCATGTATGTGTTGCAGGTTATCTAACTGTGCGAGCGGGCAGAAGTGGACAGGAGATGAGCAGTGAGGGCTGAGCCTGGAAGCAAGTGAGAGCAGAGATCAGCACCCGTCTGGACACCTTGTGCTTTGGGTTCCTCCTCCCTAGTTCTGTCATCCTTGGCCCTTTTCCTGTCAACATTGGTAGAGGTGGTCCTTGGCTAAGCCATGATGTTTGTGATGGTTTAGGACTTGGTGGCCTTCAAGGGCGTGGCCATGGAGTTCACCCAAGAGGAATGGGCATTGCTGGACGCTTCGCAGAGAACCCTGTACAGGGACGTGATGCTGGAGAACTCCAGGAACCTCGCATCGCTTGGTAAGCCTGACATCATTCCTGCCTTTATTTATTGACTCAGAAAACAAAGCTTTTTAAAATTCATGTAACATTCACAGAACTGAAAGACTGTGATCATTTTAACTATTTTAAAATATACAATTCAGTGACTTTTAGGAATGTCACGGTGTTGTGCAACCATCACCACTCTCTAATTCCAGAACCTTTTCATCACACCAAAAATAAACCCCAAAATCATTAAGTAGTCACTCCCCATTCCCACATACCCAAGCCACTGGCTACCACTGACCTACCTTCTGTCTTTATGGATTTACCTATTCTAGACATTGTATGTAAATGAATCATCCAGTATGTGGCCTTTGATGTCTGGCTTCTCTTGCTTAGCATAATGCTTTCAGGATTCATCCATCCTGAAGCATGGATCAGACTTCATTCCTTTCTATGGCTGAATGTTATTCCACTGTGCATATACACTGCTTTTTGTGTGTCTACTCATCAGCTGATGGATCTGTGAGTTGTTTCTACCTTTTGGTTATTGTGAATAGCACTGTTACAAACATTCATGTACAAGCTTTTCCTTGAACAATTGTTTTCCATTCTTTTGGGTATGTACTTAGGAATGGAATTACTGGGTCATATAGTCACTCTATGTCTAACTTTTTGCAGAGTACCTGTGCACCATTTACATTCCCTCCCACAATGTGCCAGGATTCCAGTTTCCCCACATTCTCAACAACATTTGTTTATTTCCTTTTTTTTAAATTAAAGCTATCCTCATAGGTGTGAAGTGGTATATATCTCATTGTGGTTTTTGTTTGCATTTCCCTAAAAAATAATGAGATAAGAATCATCTTTTCATATGCTTGTTGTCCATTTGTATATCTTCTCTAGTAAAATGTGTCTTCAGGTTCTTTGCCCATTTTAGGGGGAATAGGGTTGTTTGTCCTTTTGTTGTTGAGTTGTAAGAGTTCTTTATATATTCTAGATGCTAGACACTTATCAAATATATGATTTGCAAATATTTTCTCCCATTCTATGGATTGTCTTTTCACTTTCTTGAAGGAGAGTTTTGCTGCATATAGAATTTGTGGGTGACAGTTTCTTTTCTTTCAGCTCTTCCTCTCTTTCTCTCTCTCTCTCTCTCTTTCTTTCTCTCTTACACTCTTTCTCTCTTTCCTTCCTTCTCTCTCTCTCTCCCTCTCTCTCTTCAGATTGAGCAGTCTCAATTGACCTATCTTCAAGTTTGCTTACTCTTTCTTCTTCCTTATCAAATCTGCTGCTAACTCCTCTAGTGAATTTTTATTTCAGTTATTTCACTTTTCAACTAAAAATTTCTGTTTGGTTCCTTTAATATAATTTCTATCTTTTTGATGGTCTCTATTTGGCAGGAAATCCATTTCCTTTAGTTCTTTGCACATGGTTTCCTTTAACTCTTTGAGTGTACTTAAAATAATTAATGTGAAGTCTTTGTCTGGTAAGTACTTTCCTTGGGGACAGTTTCTGTTAATTCCCTTTTCCTGTAATGGGCTGGGCTCTGTTGTTTCTTTGCATGCCTCATTTTTTTGTTGTTGAAAACTAGACATTTCGAATATTATAATATGGCAATTCTGTAAATGAGATTTTCCCCCATCCCTAAGTTTTGTCATTGTTGCTTGTCATAGTTGGTGGTGTCTGTCTGGTGACGTCTCTAGACTAATTTTGTAATGTCTGCATTTGTCATGTGTGGCCACTGAAATTTCTATTTTGTTAGCTTAACGGTCAGCTAGTGATTTGTCAGAGATTTCCTGAAATATCTGGAACACAAAAACTCCTAGTCTTTGTAGATGGTCTCTGTGTGTATGTCAGAGCATGCCTTCAAAACTCAATCGGGCAGTTTCCAACTCTGCCTTAGCCTTCACTTCCTGCTTGTGCACAGCCTGAAGGTCAATCAAAGGTGAAGGCTTAGTGCCTTCTCAGGTCTTTTCTGAGCATACACTCAGCCCTGGGTACGTGCATGGTCTTCCATATAACTAGGAATATGTGGGAGCTTTGCAAAGCCCTCTTTCCCCAAAGTGTCTTATTCCTTACTTTTCCTCCTAGACTTTTTGCTTAGTCTTTTGCTTGCTTCAATCATTTTCCCTTGACCCAGGCAGCAGTGGGTAATACATTTAAATGTGTTTGGCACATGCCTCAGCCCTCCACCTCTCGTAGCCACCTCAGCCCTGGGAGAGTTTGGAGTTAGACAAAATAAAAGTAAGCCCTTTGAGCCCGTCCTTCAGGGATCCACCAGATGGGTCAAAACAAACCACCACGGTTCTTTGAGAATAAAATCCATTCTGCTCCCTCCAGGACTAGGAACACAGGCTGTTGTCTTCAAGGTGCCTTCAAGGTGTCTTCAGGGATCCCCAAGGTGAGGAACAGGTGATGGGCCAGGGTCAGTGAAAATGTCACAGCTCCCTCTTACCAGATTCACCCCTTTGTCTTGGTTAAACATTCTTCTGGTTGCTGTAAGCTTTTGATAACTCTCCAAAGTTCCTATTAAGTTGATTTTGACAGTTTGTACCAGTTGATTTGTGGGTTTTGTAGAGTGTTGGAACCTTGGGAGTTACCTACTCCACCATTTTCACTGACATCGCTTCTCACTTTCTTAAGCACCTTTGTGTTCATAGGTATTCTAGGAATTATGACTATGGCAGTGAACAAGGTCTGTGCAGGGAATTAGGAAAACAGTGGCGAATGAGGTCTGTGCTGTGAATTAGAAATTAGGGAATTAGGTCCCTACCGTCATGGAGCTTGCAGTCTAATGCCTTCCCTGTGAACAGAAGATCTATTCCTTGCCCTGACTTTATGTTCTCCGCGGATAAAAGCTTTTGGACTTTTAAGTCTGTGTTTGAAATCGGGCATGAGCTTCTTGGGCTAGTTATCCCCAGTCACCCTGGATATCAACTGAGGATGCTTGCATTTTTTTTCATTATGAAAGAGAATTTCTATATTTATTAGAATTTAGGGATAATTATTCCACTGCTCCTAAAGTCACACCTGCTCATCTACAGAAGTGCAGGCCTCATTTTCATGGTGGGGCTTATTGTCCCCTGCATCATGTGTCTTTTCTCTGTATATGGGAATCAAGTTGATAAACCTCGTCTGATCTCCAAATTGGAGCAAGAAGATAACATGAACACAGAGGAAAGGGTAATTCTCCCAGGCATCCATCCAGGTGAGCACCAGGTGAATATGAGTCTCTGTGAGGAACATCTCTGGCCTGTGGCTTGAGAGTTTGGAGTTGTACATTGGGAAATGTCAATCAGGGGCCTTTGTAAAATGCCCTTCTTTCTGAAAAGAGGGCCAGAGACATTTAGTATGAACCTCCTTATGGACCTTCTTTTTCTTTAACTTTCTTTTCATTATCTCATACTTTGGGCTCAGAGGGGGAAAAAAAAGACGTCTCTTCTCCTTCTTAAATTTAAGTCTCATATGAGCTCTTTGTCTAATTCCTTTCCACTTTACATTCCTGACAATTCCTCCTTTCTGTCAACATCAATCTCAATCTTTCCAGAGTCTTTTTTTTAACAAATACCTAAAATTTTCACATTCATGGCCCTTTCATTGCAAACCTCCTGAAAAACCCTAATCATTAGGGTCCACCTTCACTAATGTGTGCATTTTACCTTTTCTTCTCTTCATCATCAATTTGAATTTCTTTTCAATTTGTTTCAGATTTGGAGACTCTACTTAAAGACAAAAGGTTAACTTCTAAGCAGCATGATTTTAGAGAAGAACAATCTAAAGGTGTAAAAATGGTAAGATTTCTGATTTTCCACAGTAGGAAAATGCCATAAATTAGAAAAGCCACAAAGTTACCAAGAGATTCATTTTCCCAAGAGAAAGTGGTGCCTCTGGAGAGATACCATGAAATCCTTGTGAATTTAGAGAAAAACATAATTTATCTCCAAAATTGTTTCTTCCCTGAGCATTCACACAAGTAAATGTTTCCACAAATGTGACTCACATATTGAGTGTTTCAAACATAAATTTGTCTTAAACTTATCAGAAAATTCTCTGTGAATATGACAAGGACTTATGGCAAAGCATTCATCATCTTTTTTAACTTCTAAGAACTCAAACTAGTGGAAACGATATACAGGCACTCAAAGTGGCAAAAACATCAATTATTATAATGTTTTACACAACGTAATTCCTGGGTGAAGAATTCCTATGATAGCATTGAATAATAAAAATGTTATAAATTATAGTTATCATTCATCTCTCAATCAACAGGAAAGGAGTCATCTTGCAGTGAAACTCAACAAGTGTAATCAGTGTTTTAAAGTCTTCAGCACAAAATCTAATCTTACTCAAGACTATTCTCTTACACAAGAGAATTCATACTGGAGAAAAACCCTATGATTGCAGTCAGTGTGGCAAATCTTTCAGCAGCAGTTCCTACCTCACTGTTCATAAAAGAATACACAATGGGGAGAAACCCTATGAATGCAGGGGCTGTGGAAAAGCCTTTGACGATCCATCATCCCTTAGATTGCATGTGAGAATTCACACTGGAGAAAAGCCCTATGAATGCAACCAGTGTTTTCACATCTTCTGCACTAGATGTAACCTCAAAAGGCACAAGAGAATTCATACAAGATAGAATCACCATGAATGTAATCAGTGTGGAAAGGCCTTCAGCATGAGCTCCTCCCTTACTGTGCACAATAGAATTCCTACAGGGGAGAAACTTTGTGAATGCCATGATTGTGGGAAAGCCTGTAGGAAGAGCTCACATCTTACACAGCATACGAGAACTCACACTGGAGAAAAACCCTATGAGTGCCTTGAATATGGGAAATCCTTCAGCAGTAGCTTTTCTCTTACTGTGCACAAGAGAATACATAATGGAGAGAAACGTATGAATATGGTGACTGTGGGAAAGCTTTTAATAATCTCTCATCTGTTAAGAAACACATGATAACTCACACTGGAGAAAAAGCCCTGTGAATGTAATCATTGTGGGAAATCTTTCAACAGTAACTCTTACCTTTCTATGCAAAAGAAAATTCACGATAGGTAGATATGAGTGTAATAACTGTGGGAAAGCATTCATTGATCTCCCATCCCTCAGACATCTTGGGAACTCACACTGGCTGTGTAAATTATTTGCTGTGTAATAAGCTGTCCCCAAAATTTGGTGGTTCAAAACAACAAGCCTTTAGTATCTCACAATTTCTTTAGGTCAGGTGTTCAGGAATGGATTAGCAATGTGGTTCTAGCTCAGGATCTCTCGTGAAGCTGCAATCAAGATGTCAACCAGAATCACAGTCATCTGAAGTCTTTCGGACTGAAGGGGCCACTTCCAAGATAGCTTACTCACACACTTGGCAGATTAGTGTCAGGTGTTGGCAGGGTGACTTCAGCGTCTATGTAGATCTCTCCATGGTGCTGAGTATCTTTACAATATGACAACAGGTTCCCTCCAAAGGGAGTGATCCGAAAGAGCCCACTGGGAAGCCACAATGTCTTTTATGCCCTAGCCTCAGAAGGACATATTCCCTATTCATCTCTATTGTGTTGGTCACCCAGACTGATCCTGCCTCAGAGTGAGAGGGATATGGATACCAGGAGACGGAAATCACTGGTATTTGATTCAGTAGTATTGATTCAATACCAATGAATCAACTGGTATTGATTCAATGGAATCCTCTTGGTGTCTGGCCTTCAGTGAAGAAAAGCCTTCAGCACAGCCTCATCCTTCTAACCTGATTAATATGGAGTAGCATTCAATAACTCACATGCTAACTCACTCTGGAGAGAAGCCTTATAAAGTATGTAGTAAAACCGTCAACACAAACTCTCATCCTACTCTGTGCCATAAGATGACCTACTGGGGAGAAACCTGAAGAATGCAATAGTTATAGGAAAGCCTTTGGGGATATCTCCAGGGAGTGATGTCACAATTTACACCAAGGGAAAACCCTATCAGTGTCATCCAAATGGAAAACCCTTCAGAGGACACTCACCCCTTAAGACACTTGTGAGAAATTACAACAGAGAGGAGCACCCTGTATATGAGGAATGTGGAATGGCAAACACTGGCACTCTCCACTCTAGTCTACCCTGCTCTGTGCCTAGGGAGGTGGATGGATTATACCAAAAGGCTCATCTGCCTTAAGGCTTCTGTTTGGGTTGGTCAATGGGGAGCCCACTTAGGAGATCAGAGAGATGGAGGAGAGTGAGTCCACACCACAGCCATATCCCTGCAGGAGAACTGGGGTCTGGATGTCATCCTTGAGTTCTTCTCAGGCCCTGTAGGGCAGCCCTCTCCCCTCTGCCCACCAGGGCCCCAGATTTCAATAATCACTCAGTCCCCTTGCCTTTTCTTCCTTACTCTTCTTCCAGTCACTGAATACACACTATCCCTTAAAAGGTTTCCTTACATCCTAGTCCTATAGACATGAATCCTTCTGGTCTAGCGATACATCAATGCACAGAGAGCATAATGAAAGGTCTGCACCATTTCCTACAGCGCTCCCGAATAATCAGGATTCATGACATTGCTGACCTCACCTCCCACCACTCTCCTATTTGTTCTGTCCACTGTAACTATATTGGTCTTGCTGTAGCTCCATCACTCAAGCACAGTTCAATGTCAGGGTCTCCAAACTGCCCAGACTGACGTCCCACCAAATAGCCACATGGTGCACACTCTCTCAGTTCACTTAGGTTTCTGCTCAAATGTACCCTGAACTGAGAGGCTTTCATTCTTACTCCAGATAAGTGAGCAAGTCTCCAATTCCCACATTTCTTATGAGCGCTATTGAGAGTTATTCATCTCAGTAGCACATGTCACCATCCAACCAATTCTATACATACTTATTTATTTGACTAATATTTAGTCCCATCCCAACCCCCACTAGGTCATAAGCACCATGATGGCAAGGTTTGTGTGTCTGATCCATTACTGAGGCAGCGCTCTGTAGCACAGAGTTTAAAAGTATGGACTCTGGAGAGAAACTGTTTGGGTTCAACTCTAGACCCTACCACATAATAATCTGCTCACCTCAGGCAAGTAACAAACTTTTTGTGCCCAAGTTTCTTCCTCTGTAAAATGGGAACACGAGAGTGCCTACTTCATAGACTTGTACTGAGGATTCAATTGGCTAATGTACGTAAAGCACTTATGAGACTTCCCGGTATATAAGAAACGTTGTATATATATTTCATCTTCTGTTGTGAATTAACTAAAATCCATTGCAAGGTTATACCAAGCAAAAGAAGCCAGACACAAAGGAGTAAACACCCTATGATTCTCTATAGAGATTTCTAGAACAGGCAGAAAATAATCTCTGACGGGGAAAAAAAATCAGAACAGTGGTTGCATCAAAGTGTGAGGCAAGGGCAGTGAGGCAATAGCTGGGATGGACCAGGAAGGGAAAAGAAGGAACTTTATAGGGTGAGAAAAATGTTCTATATCTTGATAGGGGTATAGGTTGCACAAGTGTATGCGTTTGTCAAAATGCATTGAACTGTACACTTATGATCTGTACATCAAACTGCATGTAAATTATACCTCAATCTGCATCAAACTCATTTGGCTAAGTGAAAGAGACAGAAAGCTGTATGTTGCATGATTCCATTGTGTGACATTCTGGAAAAGGCAAAACTAGGGAAGGACAACAAATCAGTGGTTGCCAGGCGTAAGGGTAGGGAGTACAAAGGGACAGCACAAGGGACTTTGGGCGCGATGGGACTATTCTGTACCATGGCTGCGATGGTGGATACATATCTCTATGCATCTTTCAAAACCTGCAGAACTGAGCACCCCAAAGAGTGAATATTACTACAGGTTAGAAAAAAAAAGCTTAATCCACCAGGTGGCAGATGGAATACAGACTATAACAAATGACCCTAACTATTAGAAACGAATGACGCAACCACACTGAAGGGGGTGGAGAAAAACAATTTATTTTGGAAAACTGTGTTTTGACCAGATACTATAAGGCTGAAAACAAAAAGAACTGCCCAGAAATCCTGCGCTCTAGTTCATAAATTTGTTTCTCATAAGGGTCTGGGTTAGCAATTCTGAAACTAGTTTATGTATATACTAGGGCTGAGTAACTAAGTAAATATATTGTAGGTCATGACAGCCAGTTTCTCACTGTCAGAGAAAGATGTTAGAAACAAGGAAAGAGAGAAAGCTAGAATGAAAACTGGTTGGATTGGAATTGGAGATATCACTATGGATGTGTGGTTTTTTGATAGGTGATGAGGATGATGAAGAAGACAAATAATGATGATGATGACGATGATGAAGATAGATAGATGGACAGATAAACATAGACATGTGTGTATGCATGAGTTGGGGTAATACCTATATTTCCAAGCTCGGTCAGCAGAGAAGACCCAGAGGCAGTGACACTCCAGTAGCAATGAATACAGCTGGCTCCCAGATTTTGGTTTCTAAATGCTGTTCTCCAAAAAAAGAAAAAGAAAAGTGTGTGTGGAGAGGAACCAGGGTTCCTAAGGGATGCGGTTCATTCCAGGACTAGGACAGAGAAAATATGAGATGATCCTGGAATATCTTGGGCTGCCATAAAGTAAGGAAATGCCCCAAAAGTCTCGGGTGCTTGTTGAAAGAACACAGGTGCCAATCCAAAGGATCTTCTAATGGAGAAGAAACAGCCAGACGGAAGCAGCCCCCAAACTCTGCCTAAAAATTCCCCTTAGGTCTTTGAATAACAGACCTAAGCTGTGCATGTGCAGGCAAAGCCGCTGGCAGGCTTAGCAGAGAATAGCTACTGAAAGCTGAAGACTGTGCACAAATTTCAGAGGGCATGTTACAGGCTCTTAAGATCAGCCCTGATATCAGTTCCCCCACATTGAACTCAGCGTATATGGGGTTAAAACTAAAACCCACCACCCCCTTTCCTGCTTCTCTAGCTCCACTCATATGTAAATACCTGTTTCTTTAAACTTGGACTCTTTGAGCTTTACAAGTAAATGGGAGTTACAAATTGTTAAAAGCTCAGGTGGCCTGGAGTTGGAGGCACACTAAAGTTTAGCTAATCATGTGTCCTTGAGTTTGCCAGGAAAGCTGCTGTCTCAAGAGTATCAAGGAGCAGAGGCTTCCCAGAGCTCAACTCCTCGACTCCCGGCGCTCGAACCCGCCTCAAACAAGAAGAGGAGACAACGGCGAAGGACGCCCACCTGCCATCCTCCTCTCTCACCCTCCCCCCTGCCTTGCTGCAAGCAGCCTCTCAAGGCCAAACGCAGGCTGGTGGGAAAGCACCGAGCTGCACAAGCTACATGTTTCCCCCTCCCCTACCCAAAACCCCAAATAAAAATCCCTACCCATTCCTCATTTGGGAGCTAGCAATTTTTGAGGCATGAGCCCTTGCTTTGCTCCCTGTGCCTGGCGTAGTAAAAACCTTTCCTCTTCCACTCAAGACTCTGTTCTCATTATTTGGATTGGCATCGGGTTCAGGGACCGAACTTTCGGTTACAGGCACACACACTGGGAACTGGAGGTGGGTCTGTGGATTCATCCAGAGTGGGGTGACCTTGGGGAAAATCCCTGGGTTTCAACTAAGACGCTAGAAATGCCACACCCCGGTAAGTACTATGCCCTAAGAGTAAGGGATACACCTTAGAAGTAAGTATAAAACTGAAATACACCTGCCCTTACAGAATGTAAACCCTAGCCTTCACGGGCTCAAGGTGGTCCATTAGTCCTGTAACCGCCTACCATGACAAACGTGAGCATCCTCAAGGCATGGCGGATGGCTTTCCCCTAAAGAAGGAGCAACCTAAGAGACCAAGGAGGGAGCTTCAGTGTGTTTTAACGACATAGCCTCAGACGTGACACACTGTCATTTCTGCAGCATTGATATTGGTCACGTGAGTCACTGCTGATGAGTCTTGGCCCACAGAGACAAGGACCTACGCGGACTGAAGGAGCCCAGCAGAGCCCGGACTTCGGGGACGGAGGGCGGCAGGCAGAAAGAGCCGAACTGCGGCAATGAAAGCGGAGAAAGCCGAGGCCCAGCGGAAAGAGCCGAACGAAACCAACTGCGCCGAGGAGCGGCGGGCAGAGGCGGAGGGAGCCGAGGCTGAGCGGAAAGAGCCGAAGATGGGCGGAAAGAGCCGAAGATGGGCGGGCTCGGACCAGGGAGCCGAGACTGGGCGGAGGGAGGCGAGTTTGGCGGAAAGAGCCGAGTCCTGGCGGGCAGAGCCGAGCGAGCCGAAAAGCGGCGAGAAGTGGCGAAGAGAGCCGAGTTATGTCGCTGCCTGGAGGACCAGTTGTGGCCATTTTTGCAATCTACCACACATAATTTGAGAAGAAAGTTAATCTGCGGTAATATTCATATTTGTGTGTTTGTGCATTTGAGTGCCCAAGGATCATTGTACAAAGCCAAAAGAAATATCAAGCAATAAGTTAATTGGAGATGTAAGGTAAAGTTAGTTGGTACTTAAAGTCTGCTTGCAAAAATGCAAGAAAAAGATGGGCCAGAGAGAAACACATTTGCTAGGACAGATTTTATTAAACAGGTTGTAGGTGCAAAGATGCTCAGATGCAGCCTGGTTCTGAAGTGCAAAGTTATCCTCATGGACCACTAGTGGCTTCCAGGAGACAGGTCCACATACATTAGGTGTCTCAGTGCTGGGCATCGCTCACCAGTCTCTTTCCTACACCTGTAGGAAGCTCCCCAGGTCCCCAGCCATGGGTGTGGCTGTGTCACTTATTCCAGCAAAGGAAATATAAGCAGAAAAGTGTGCAATTCTCCAGTTTCTCATCTCTTGCTGGTGTGATTCTGGACTCACAGACCCCAGGCTGGGATCTTTGACACCAAGTCCAGAGAGACAGTACTATACACTTAACAGCCATTACCCCAAATTTGGTGGGTAGTCCTGAGTGATTGTGCTGTAAGGATAAACTGGAATTGGCATTGATGCTCTAAGTGGTGGGAGGACTGGAAAGAAAACTCCACTTCCTCATAGAACTGACAGATAGCATTTCTAGAAAGAGACCAATGGCCTTATCTGGATGGTGGACTGTAAGAGTATTTTAAAATGTACCTGGGATTTGTGGTAATCGGGTCTGGGAAGATGATTGACACAGAGGCAGCTGCCTTTGAAAGGAGAGTCTATTACTCAGAGATCCCAAGAGGAGAGGGCATGCCACACTTTGCAGGGCCAGAAGGGGAAGCACCAGGATAGGTCAAGAGGCGGAGGCAGAGAGAGGAAAGCAGGGCAGGAGCCTTATTGTGATTTCCATGGAAAAGGCAAGGCAGCGTAAGCGGTCTTCAGATTGTCTAGTTTGAGTAATTTCAGGGGCTCTGGGCTGTAGGAGTGGTCCCTAGCTGTCCTGGGACAATTTAGGGCAGAAGAATACTAGCGTGGTGTGTGAGAGTTACATACAGGCAGTGGCTGGGGGTG
The DNA here is from genome assembly GCF_041296235.1 of Equus asinus. Taxonomy (NCBI): domain Eukaryota; kingdom Metazoa; phylum Chordata; class Mammalia; order Perissodactyla; family Equidae; genus Equus; species Equus asinus. The sequence goes on from NC_091809.1 coordinate 16,551,071, forward strand.
TGGGCTCTGGATTGGCTGGTTGGAAGGGGAAAGGTGGGCTCACAAGCAGGCTAGGAGTTAGATAGCCCTGGAAGGGGCCATCTCTTGCAGATCAAGGCCCCCAGATGCCAAAGCATCATAAAATACGGAAAACAAAAAAAAACATGATTAATACAAACAGAAACTTCATACATCGCTTCCAAGCCTCTTGGCGTTACCTGTCTCTTGTTCCAGCTGCCCCTGCAGCAACCATTTCTGCATGGAAGAGTCAAGCTGCCAGCACCTGATTTAAATATCTTTAAAAAGTTGGGGGTCATATAAAAGAAGTCCGACCTACCATCCTTCCTCCTGAAAAAAAAAAAATTTAAAATAAACCCAGAGATCAGTATTCCAGAATGGAACATGTCCCTTCAGGTACCCCGACTGTCTTCTCCATAAGATCCCTCAATTCCTCAACTTCTCCACAAGGCTGCATCTTGGAATGAATGTGACATGGAGCAGAGCTACAGCCAAGCTGCAACGGCCATGCAGCATGAGCAAGAAAAGAAGGAACTGCTGTTGGAAACCACTGAGACCACACAGGGGCAAGAAATGAGCCAGGAGGAATAACCACCTCACTCCCTCTCCTCCGTTTCTCGGTCCTCCACCCTGCCAGGTCTCCACCCTGACGATGAGGAGAAACATCACTGTCAGAACCCACCGGAAGCCAGAGGCCAGGGGCGCCTGTTGAAATCTGCATGGCTCAGCCCTTTGGGGGCTGAAGAAGCGTGGAGAGTGGTCCTGGAGGGAAAAGTAGAAGACGTCAGCTCGGCATATGATCTGAATCCAAACTAGCTTCCTGATCAACAGTGAAGAAAATAGGAATATGGACAACTTCCCCAATGTGATAGAAAGTCATATAAACTCACACTTCAAGAGCCAGGCACCGTGCTAAGGGCTTTTGGGTATCAACTCGTTTAAGCTTCACGGTATCTCCATGAGGAAGATATTGTTACCCGTTAGTTACCATCGCGGGAGTGCGTTGTTCAGATCTCCCTTCCGGAGGAGCTGTTGTGTATCAGTAAACTAACAACGTCCAGGTCTGCTGCAGGGTTCGTGCCAAAGCTGCATTGTCTCTGGGCTGCTCCCAGGCGATGATAGGGCCTGGCGGGAGTGCCAGAACCAGGCCATTTCTGCCCAATCAGAACTCCTGTAACAGACAGTATTGCTTTGCAGCACCTCCTCAGCCTGGCCAAGACTTTCTCTGAACTGCAGTTAGAACTAGTTCTTTTTTTTTTTTTTTTTTTGAGGAAGATTAGCTCTGAGCTAACTGCTGCCAATCCTCCTCTTTTTGCTGAGGAAGACTGGCCCTGAGCTAACATCCGTGCCCATCCTCCTCCAATTTATATGTGGGATGCCTACCACAGCATGGCGTGCCAAGTGGTGCCATGTCCACACTCGGGATCCAAACTGGCAAACCCTGGGCCGCCAAAGTGGAATATGCACACTTAACTGCTGCACCACCGGGCCAGCCCCTGCTCCCTCTCCCTTTTATCTACACATCTGATTCTGTTTTGGTGTCTGCTTTTCGGAGGACCTGAGCTATCACACTGTTTTGCATATGAGGAAATTGAGACATGAAGACACAGAGGGCTTAAGCAACTTAGCCAAAGTCAGAAAATCCAAAGGGATCCTCATCGTCATAATTTTGTAGTCCCTCTAGCTTATTTAAATTAGGATTTTCTGCTGTTTGGATCCCTTTTCCCAAAGGCTAACAAGAGTAAAAACATCTACAGCGCCCTTCTGTTTAATTCCAAAATATGCCCTGAAGATGGCAGTGTTTCACCACCCTGAATCCACAAACCAAAATGGCTCCTTTTCCATTAGAACCCAGAACAGCCACTGGTGAAGTAGTACTTTCCATTTTGCAACTTGCAGACACTGACCCTTCTTAGGGTACAAATTGGTTTTCTAGCCTGGGGAGGAGTTTCTTTCTCTTTCAACATACGTGTCAGCTAACCTGAGAACCCAGACCCAGAGCTGCAAGGTGCCAAATAAAATTCGCATCCTCCTTATCACCCTGTGCCCCAGGATAATATACCAGAATAACCAATGGGACTTTTACAAAATAGGTACAGGACAAAAGCAAAAAATGGGAATTCTCTGTATAGTCATGAGTATGCGGGATGTGAGTTTGCATTTTTTCCATAACAGGTGGTCCTAATGGACGTGTGGTGCCTAAAAAGAAACTAGGATCATAGTATGGTGTCAAGGAGCCTTGAAAACTGGCTAGTATATGGGAAGCCTCCACATTTCAGGCTCATTTCATTGCTCTCAGCCCAGACAACAAAGCAAAGACAGTCAATGACTGCAGCGAACTGTCTGTTGGAGCTGGCTGGCAGAGTCGTTTCCTTTTCTTGCCTTCATGGCATCAAGCCCTTTTTAAAATGATTCCCCTGGTGGCTAACATATGTCTGTCTTCTGAAACCAATCATCACCAATTAGACATTTAAGCCAATTAGCATTTGATTTCTTTCCTCCTCCCCTTAAGTAGAATAAACTGATCTCCTAGAATCCAATTATAAAATTATTCTCTCTGAATAATGGAAATCTCTTAAACATCACAGACATAATAGCCGCTACATTTGTGATCACAGATCATCATGCTGAGTGATGGAAAATCGTAATCACTGGCTCAGCGGTCACTGTTTCTGTGGTTACCTTATTTAAAATTGCACCCCCTTGGGGCTGGCCCGGTGGCACAGCGGTTAAGTTCACATGTTCTGCTTCAGCGGCCCAGGGTTCGCCAGTTCAGATCCCAGGTGCAGGCATGGCACCACTTGGCAAGCCATGCTGTGGCAGGCGTCCCACATATAAAGTGGAGGAAGATGGGCACGGATGTTAGCTCAGGGCCAGTCTTCCTCAGCAAAAAAGAGGAGGATTGACAGTAGTTAGCTCAGGGCTAATCTTCCTTAAAAAAAAAAAAAAAGTTGCACCCCCTTGATCCTCCCTGTATTGGGATGAATGTTTTGTGTGCCCCCAAAATTCATATGCTGAAGCCCTAACCCCTAGGGTGGCTGTATTTGGAGAGTCGGCCTTTAGGGAAGTAATTAAGGTTACATGAGGTCATAATGACGGAGCCTTGATCTGGTAGGATTACCGTCTTTATAAGAAGAGACAACGGAGAGTACTCTCTCCCCCTCTCTCTCCCTCCCTCCTTCTCTCTCTCTCTCCCTCTCTCTCTCTCCCTCTCTCTCTCTCCCTCTCTCTCTCTCCCTCTCTCTCTCCTCCCTCTCTCTCTCCTCCCTCTCTCTCTCTCTCCCTCCCTCTCTCCCTCTCCCTCCCTCTCTCTCTCTCCCTCTCTCTCTCTCCCTCTCTCTCTCCTCCCTCTCTCTCTCCTCCCTCTCTCTCTCTCCCTCTCTCTCTCTCCCTCTCTCTCTCTCTCCCTCCCTCTCTCCCTCTCCCTCCCTCTCTCTCACTCCCTCCCTCTCTCCCCCCCCCCACCAGGTGCCACAGAGGAAAGACCATGCAAAGACACAGCAAGAAGGCGGCCATGTGCAAGCCAGGAAGAGAGCCCTCACCAGGAACTGAATCAGCCAACATCTGGGTCTGGGGCTTCAAGCCTCCCGACCCATGAGAAAATAAAGTTCTGTTGTTTAAACCCCCCAATCTATGGTATTTTCTGGCAGCCCAAGCAGACCGATACACTCGCTATCCACTTTTCCCTTATTCTTCTCTTAACACAGATCATTTCTAACACATTATATAATTTACTTATTTATTTTTTCACAGTTGTAAATGTAGAAATTGAAATGCCTACAATTGAAAAACAAAAAACCTGAAAACAAATAAGGTCAACAGCCAGCTTAAGAAGTACAAACAGAGCAATACAATAAACAAGTAAAATGAAGGCAATAATAAAGAGCATAAAATTAAAAAAATTAAAAGATACAATAGAGAGGATTATGAAAGATGAAAGTTGACTCTGTAAAAAAAGCTGATGAAATCGATAAACTTCTAACGTGACTGATGAGGGAAGAAAAAAAAATGACCAAAACAAATTAGAAATGGAAAGTGGGACATAAGTGCAAAGATTCAAAAGATGATGAGACACACTGCTGGTGGGAATGCCAACTGGTGCAGCCACTATGGAAAACAGTTTGGAGATTTCTCAAAAAAACAAAAATAGAAATACCATACAATCCAGCTATCCCACTTCTGGATATTTATCTAAAGAACATGAAATCAGCAATTCAAAGAGACTTACGCAGCCCTATGTTCATTGCAGCATTATTCACAATAGCCAAGACGGGGAAGCAACCCAAGTGCCCATCAACTGATGAATGGCTAAAGAAGATGTGGTGTATGTATACAATGGAATACTTCTCAGCCATAAAAAATACACAATCATCCCATTTGCAACACCATGGATGGAGCTTGAGGGTATTATGTTAAGCAAAATAAGCCAGACAGAGAAAGACAAACACTGTATGATTTCACTCCTATGTGGAAGATAAACAAACACATGGACAAAGAGAACAGATTAGTGGTTACCAGAGGGTAAGGGGCATGGCGGATAGGCAAAAGGAGTAAAAGTGTACGTATATATGGTAATGGATGAAACTTAGACTATTGGTGGTGAGCACGATGCAGTCTATATAGAATACTGACAAATAATAATGTACACCTGAAATTACACTATGTTATAAACCATTATGACCTCAACAAAACAATTTTTAAAAAAAGAATCAAGATTAGGGATCAAACATCGTTTAAAAAAATGATGAGAGATTATTTTGAAACTTAGCTCCCAAATTTGGAAAAGTTACACAGAAAGAACAAATTTCTAGAAAAACACAACTTGCCAAGTGAGAATAGATCCACAAGGTGGTGACGGAACACCAGCGCTGGAGTCTTCCAAGATGACCTGGGGCTTTGTTTCTGAATCTTTAAGGGGTATGCGCTGGACCAACCCAAGGCGTGGGATCTGGGGTTTGCACATGTAGCATCCTGCATCCTGCATTTTTGAGTCACTCTCAGGGGGTCAGGGGACAGCAGAAGGAGCACCTGGCACCTGCATTCCCATGCTTATTGCCACATTATTCACAATAGTCAAGATATGGAGGGGCTGGGCCCGTGGCCGAGTGGTTGGGTTCGCGCGCTCCGCTGCAGGCGGCCCAGTGTTTTGTTGGTTCGAATCCTGGGCGCGGGAATGGCACTGCTCATCAAACCACGCTGAGGCAGCGTCCCACATGCCACAACTAGAAGGACCCACAACAAAGAATGTACAACTATGTGCCGGGGAGCTTTGGGGAGAGAAAGGAAAAAAATAAAATCTTTAAAAAAAAAAGATATGGAAACAACCTAAGTGTCCATCAATGGATGAATGGATAAAGATAATGTGAGAGAGAGATATATATATTTATCTCAGCCATAAAAGTAATGAAATCTTGCCATTTGTGACAACACGGATGGGCCTGGAGGACATTATGCTAAATGAAATAAGTCAGATAGGGAAAGAAAAGTGCCCTGTATGAGCTCACTTATATGTGGAATCTAAAAAAGCAAGCTTATAGATCCAGAGAACAGATTGGTGGTTACCAGAGGTCGGGAGAAGGGTGGGTGAAATGGGTGAAGGGAGTCAAAAGGCACAAACGCCAGTTATAAAATAAATAAGTCATGGGGCTGTGAATATACAGCATGGTGAGTGTGGTTAATAACGCTGGATTGTATATTTGACTATGTATGGTGACGGATGTTAACTAGACTTATTGTGGTGATCATTTCACAATATATATGAATATCGAATCATTACGTTGTACACCTGAAACTAATATAATGTTATATGTCAATTACACTTCAATTTTAAAAAGAAAACTAGGACCCATATCCAAAAAAAAAGAAGACTGGCACAGGATGCCGTCCACCAGGAGCGTCACGATGATGTCAACGCCCATGGTGAATATTAGCTAACACCTAGCGAGAACACTCTTTGTGCCACATGTCAAATAACACTTAATCTGCAAAATACCAGGAATCGGGTCCCTATGCTATTTTATTAGTTTTCTATCCCTGTGTAACCAATTTGACAACTTAAAAGAACACACACGTTTATTATCTCACAATTTCCGTGACCACAAGTCTGGACACCGCTTAGCTCGGTCTCAGGGTCTGTCGAGACCACAGTGAAGGTGTCTGCTGGGGCTGCATCCTCATACGGAGGCGCAACTGGGGGAGAAGATGCCTCCAAGCTGGAGCCTTTGGGTTGTTGATAGAGTTCATTTCCTCGCGACTTGATGACACCAGCGTTTTACTAGCTGTTGGCAGGAGGCCACCCTCGGGTCCCGTGACCTGCCACGACTTCCTGCACGTGGCCCTTTTCCTAGGCAGTTCACAGTAGGCCTGTTTGCTCTTCGAGGCCACCAGTAAAATCTCCCACTCCAAGCTGCCAAGCAGACTCTTATATAATGTCCCATAATCAAGGGAGTGCTGTCCCATCATGGTTTCCATAGTCCATTCGTTACAAGCAAGTGTCATATCCTGTCCATACCAAGGGGAGGAGGATGGACAAAGCTGTGGACCCCAGGAGGTGGGAATTGCTGGTGGAGGAGGTCCCCCTAAAGTGTGTCCACCACAGCTGTCACCCCAACATGTGAGGACAGAAGGGAGACCTGGTGATGGTACTTCAGCCCCTTAGGTTCAGGTCCCACATCTGTGAAACACAGTGTTGTCCCAACATTTCACCAGGGGAGGTTCATGAATGACCCCACACACCATGGCACTCGTTCCCTGAGGCTTGAAAACATATATTTATCAATAATAAAGATAATCATCAAGTTACTCACGTGGATTGAGTCATACTGTGCACCAGACTCTGTACTTACTGCCTTTCCTGTCTTCTCCAATGTAATCTGACAACAACCCTACAGTAGAGGTTCTGTGACTATTTCCTTTTAAAAACGGGGAAACTGAGGCTTGGGGAGGTTTAAGGAGTTATCTAAGGTTGCCTGGTGAATGTCTGAGCAATTCACAGATCTCTCTAACTTTGAAGGCTTACTGTGAACTGGTTCGTGACTCCATGATACTTTTAACCATGGGAATCCTGCCTTCCTTCCTTCCATGAGATACTGTCCAGCGTTCCATATGTCTCAGGGAAGCCGTGGAGAGCCTATGCTCAGAAATCTCACAAGAGCCTCTCCTGGTCTCTCCATAATGCTGGCATGCCAGGTGTCCCCGTAGATCTATCAAACACAGCATACCATGAGACAAAGCAACTTGCTGTGTGACCTTTGGGAGTTCACTATCCCTCTCTGATTCAACTTCTAAATTTAACTTCTAAACTCGAGGCTCCCTGAGGTCCCAACATCTCACAGTTCCGGAGGCTGGAAGTCTGAGATCAAGGGGTTGGCAGGGTTGCTTCCTTCGGAGGCTGCAAGGGAGAATCCATTCCTTGCTTCTCTCCTAGCTTTCGGTGGTCTGCTGGCCATCTTTGGTGGTCCCTGGCTTGGAGAAGCATCACTCTTATCTCTGCCTTCATCCTCACATGGCGTTCTCCCTGGGGGTGAGTCTGGATCCAAATTTCCCCTTTTTATAAGGACACCAGTCATATTGGATAAGGGGCCCACCCTACTCCAGTGTGACCTCACTTTCACTGAACTCATTACACCTTCAATGACCCTGTTTCCGAATAAGGTCACATTCTGAGGTACCAGAGGTTAGGGCTTGAATATATCTTTCTGGGGGGAGGAGGGGAGGAGGTGACACAATTGAACCCATAACATCCATGTAGACACAGAGGCCAGGATTTTGTCCCTCACATTGGCCAGTGTTCAGATGTGGCTGCCCCAAGGGACGGGGCATAACCTTGGACAAAGGAGCTCCCTTAAGCCTAGGAAGTTCCAGGAGAGGGACGCAGCAGTGAGCCCCCGGCAGACGACGCCCTTGGCAGGCGGGAGAGTGAGCAGCGGGGTTCTGAAGAGGTGAACTGGGTGGGGAACCACGGTGTCGACGACAGCGGATCCACGGGAGCACCCATTGCAGGGGCGTCTTGTGAGGCTCTGACTATGACAAGGGCTCCTGGAGGCACTTGGGGTATAAGATTCTGGGTGAGTCACCGTGAGGGCACAATGGCAGACTGCACCGTCAGCTTCTTGGAGTTGAAGCCAAGCCCCAGGTGACGTGTCGGCAGCATCCAGGAAGGCTGAAGATCAACGTCTGGAGAACTCAGACCTCACCACACACAGTCAAGACCACCTGCCAACTTTGTCATCTTTGTTAAGAGTGTGACTTCCTGGGGCGAGCCTGGTGGCATAGTGGTCAAGCTCACGCACTCTGCTTTGGCAGCACAGGGTTCACTGGTTCGGATCCTGGGCGTGGACCTACACACTGCTCATCGAGCCATGCTGTGACAGCATCCCACATAGAAGGACTTACATCTAAAATATATGACTATGTACTGGAGCTTTGGGGAGAAAAAAAAGAGTAAGATTGGCAACAGATGTTAGCGCAGGAACAATCTTCCTCACCAAAAAAAAAAAAAAAAAAGCATACCTTAAAAAAAAAAGAATGTGACTTCCTTCTTCTGTGGAGTATTTTGGAGATACCAAAGCTTTTGTGTGCTTCCTCTTGCTTGTGCACTACTCAGGTGACAATGTTCTCATCTGTCATGCAACGCACACTTGGGGCAGAGCCAGGGCCAGAAATCAAGGCCAGGGCCTGAGGAGCCCTGCTAGGCTACACCGATGTCACCTGGCCAGGAGTTTGAGGAGACTGAGTGGCCCCTCTGGGCAAACAGACCACCCCCTACCTGCTCACTCTGAGATTGCACCCCTTGAGACTGGGGAGAAAAGCATCTTCCATTTTCCAAGGGGCTTCTATTGAATTTCATCCACCCAGGGAGGCATGATTCAGGCTACCGCCACTTTCAGTTAGCAGTGGCATTGATTTCTTGGAGAATGAGGAACTGGAGGGGTTTGGAGGTGTAGGAAGGACATCCTGGAGGAGGTATGAAGGACAAGCATTACCTCAATTGATCTGCACTACGGCCATATGAGGCAGGGTCTACCACCTTCAATAAGAGAAGGGTAAAAGGAGAAGTGTGGGTGACTGTTGCAGGATTGGCTCCCACTTGGTTCACATCTCCCTATATCCAGACCCTCTGGCAGTCCCCCATGCCCCCATGCTGACTCTGGGTGCACCCACGTGACTTCCTTTGGGCAATGGAACAGTAGCAAACACCACACAAGCAGAGATCTGGAAAGTGCTTGCCTGCTGGGACTTGCTCTCTCGTCCCACTGGCTATGCTGCAACTACCACCCTATGAAAAAGCCCCAGCTGGGCTTCTGGAAGATGGGCCATCCCTGCTACAGGCCTCAGACACAGCAGTGAGGCTGTCATCAGAAGAACCATCCAGCCGACACACAGAACTGTGAGAAATAAATGTTTGCTGCTGAAGCCACTACATTTAGGGGCTGTTTGTTACACAGCATGAGCTAACACATGAAGTTACGTGACTCATTCCAAGTCACACAGGTTGCTGAAGGCGTGGAGTCTGTCTCCTTATCCACTATACTGTGTACTCGGCTCAAGGAAGTGTGTACAAAATCCTCTTTCAATCTGTAGTCCCCTACTGGCCACCCACCCTGGAGACAGGTCCACAATCCCAGGATGACATTAAAATATTCAGCAAGGAAGTCTCCAGGATCTTGGAGTGGAGCAAGGGGCTGGAGATCCCAGAGTAAAATCTTTAGTGTTTGGATCATGGGGAGGTCTGGGTCCTTGAGGCAGCAATTAGTTACCAACTAGTATAGAAATAGTTCGATATTTAAACAGCTAGTTCGGTTGTACAGGTATATGCCAGCGGATTGTCGGCCCTGCTGGTAACAATATATAATCTCCTGCTTCGTTGTTTTGAAGAAACCTAGGGGTTTGTCCCCTCTCAAAACAGGTACCCACAACTTTCCAAGAGGTTTCCGTTAACACAGCCCACCCCATAGCCACAACCCTACACAGTTCATGGGCCTTTGCTTGGACACCACACAAAAACAAGAGTATTCTCAGATAATTTATTCAGAATTTCAATATAAACAGGTAATTATCCCATATTTTACATGCAGAGCAATTTCGATATTCCAAACAAACAAACAAAAAGGCATATTCTGTACATGGCGCTACTTGGCTCTTGTAGGAAAACATTGAAAAAATAATAATTGAGCTTTCAGTGGGTTTTGTGTTTCCGAGTTGTTTTCCGCAAAAGCCGAGGCACTTTTGATCCTGCACGGCTGACGGCGGACGGGAGGTGTCTGCTGCTGACACGAGGGGCTGAGCCCACCCAGGCACAGAAAGTCAGAAGTCTAAGCAAGCCATTCCTGAATATGAACGTGGACGCACATGTATTGGGGGTGGGGGGTACTATTCCTTCCTTCTCAAATGGGACCAAGAGCCTCCGATTCACAAGCTGGTTTGTAGGGCCCATACCCAAATAAAAATTCAGCTGGAGGCTGGTTCCGGACCTTGACTGGCATCAGAAGGTGACAGCGAACTCAAAAAGTCATTGTTTCCCTCTGTTTCTGGGAGAACCCTAAGGAAACATTCGCCTTCACCGGCAGCCCCCGAAAGTCCAGCACATTCTTTCGTGTGTTTTGAGAGAACAAACGCTCCTCTGCTCTTTCCATCCCCAACCTTACCTCTGGTGTAAAGCAATATTCTGAAGAACATTCCAGAAGGTTTTCTGAAGGGGCACCATTCTACAAGTACCGTTTATATAAGATCAGCATTTCCCCATTCCCCACCCCCAACCAAACCATAATTTCTGAATAGCCTGAGGTGTCAAGGACTCACCAAGAGGCATCCAAAAGGCATTTAACCCCAACTTCCACCCACCACAAAGTAGAAAAATGATTGCCGGTGGGACTACAGCACATCCAATCACTCAGATGGCTAGCATGGGCCATGTTCTGATGGCATTCCTGCCCACTGAGCAATGCTAGGACAGCTACAAATAAACACCTCCCAACCCAACAAGCACACTTATGGAGGACCATCTGCTCTGGTGGGAGACAGTGGAAGATCTGTCCATCAGTTGGTGGCAGGCTCCAGTGGTCATGGATTGTATGTGCAGACCCTTGCATCAACTCCCACATTTTCTCTCAGTTGTGCTCAATGCCTATCCAGAGAACCAGCAGCATGTCTCTCTTTCTACTAGCTTAAAATGACAGAAAAGCACCCAGAACAGCTCTCAGAATACAAACATTTCCAGACGTGTGTTTGACATCACTGGTCCAGGGAAAAAGTAACACGTTTGGTATTCTCCTCCCAGAAGAAGAAACTACTATGCAGATTTCGCCGCATTAATGAAAAAGGGTTTTAATAATAGTGAGACATCTTCAAAAACAAACAACAAAAAGCATCAACCTAAGCTGGCTTTGTTGCTTTTTTTTGTAACCCATCATTACAACCCCCCAGGACAACCATGATTTCCTCAGACCAAAGTTCTGTTGTTGCACAGGAAACATTATCTGTTGCAAAACGAGGCTGATAACCCAACGGCCACTTGCCCTTTTCACAGCAGTAGCAGAGACAGCTAAATGAAATCAGTGAAATCCCATTTACACAGGGCGGGTCCGGTACTCTAGGTACGTCTCCAGGGCAAGCGGAGAAAGGAGATCCTGCAGGAGCCGTGGTGAAAGTATGACAAAGGCTTGCCGAATATGACAATAGCCTTGTTGGCCCTGCCCAGACTTACACACAGGTTCTCAAAGCCCCACAAGGTCAACCAGTATTAGCTTAAAGTCAACTAAACCGCAACACTGGGGTCTAAGGTTTTGTTGCTAAAAAAATGCATCCAGTACAGTGGTGGATTTGGGGACTGAGATTTCTCAACATACGCTCCTCCCACTTGAAGAATAAAAGAAGACACTGCATGGGGTGTTTGTGTGTGAGGTTCCCATGAGTGTGGTTTGTTCCACCCCCTAAAAAAGGATCTGAGTCTGAAAGGGGTGAGAATAAACCATGGAGAGCCCAGGGCACCTTGGTGCTCACTTCGGTGGGGTGGAGGGGGAAGGACAGTGGGGATGCTGGCTCTGCCCCAAAGCCTGTCTTTGCCCCAGCAGGCAATGATAAATCCACTCCCACCGAAGGAGAGTAACTCAGGTCTGAATGCCCTCACCTCCGATACATCATGATGGCCTGGAACTAGGTTCATGTTTGGGGAGCATGGTGGCAACGGATGGAGGATCAAAAAAAAAAAAAAAAAAAAAAAGGAAGATTAAATGCAGAGAAGCATATTATCAGCCAGAAAAAGGATCTATGCTCACACGAAGGCCATATTTTATCCCAACTCCCTCCCTCAAAATTCTTACTGGTCCCTGGCATTCAGAATCAGCTGATATAGATTTTTCCCTGATTCAGATCGGATCCAGGCAGAATTCTGAAGTCTCGAAGATGTCCGTTATTGAACCAAATCCTAACGATACACTGAGGTAGGCTGTGCTGGAAAAAAAAAAAATCATTATCCCACATCCTCCTGCTTATTTTTCTTTGATAAAAATTTACATGCGCTCTGTTTTTTATGAAAGTGATTTTTACAGTGATTTTTTATATATTAAAATAAATAATTTTCCCCCTAATATAAGAAAACCTTTCTGAATTAGAAAAAATGTGAAAATTGCTGCTAGTGTGGTATATGGCCACTACAAATTTCCTACGAAAAGAACAAAATACCTAGTACTACGTGTTTCTTAATTTACGTACAGACCCTCTTCTATGTACAAAATAAATCTGGCGAAAATAATTGCTTTACTCTCGCTCCTTGTACCCTATTACTGAGGCTCCCCAGAAATATTTTACATGCTGTAATTTCCCAAATCATATAAATAAGATAGCCATAGGCCATTGGGATTTGTGTCTACCTGGGTTCTTAATCAAAAATTGAGAAGGCTTGGGGGGTCACGGTTGCATCTCTGTCCCATCCTGAAGCCCACAACTCTTAAGACAAGAAGAGGAGAAGGAAGCAATCAAAAACTTTTGAGAAAATGCACTCAGAGATAACCCGTGGGTGATGATTTTGATGAACCAAAGTGCTGAGTTCACCGTGTTCTTTATTTGAGCAGCTGTGGCTGTTTCCCCAAAGGGAAGAAACTGTGGACTCATGCCCGTTCGGAAGTTCTCCGTAGCGTGATGGCCTTTAGCGGTTTCTCCTCCAGACTCGACTCTCTTAGGGATGGCAACACCATAAGCACCTGAGAGTTCTGCTCAGGCCCCACAACTGGCCCAGCTGAGGCCACCGGGCGCGGAGCAGCTTCTGGGAGGTCAGTTCTGAGGACAGTCGGATGCCCTGAGGGCGGAGGGGACCGACAGGTGCATCTCACTTCATATTGCTTAGTGTTCTCAAAGTCCTTCGGTGCGGTCACACTTTAGGGTCTGACTTTTGTTGTGTTTGCACAATTACTGTAGGACGTGCACACCCAGTTGAGGAAGCATGCGAGGTACACACAGGGAACCAGAAGATCAGAGAGCCACAAGTGTGTTTGAAGGCAGGGCTCCCCTCCAGGTGGCTGCCAGCTTACCCCAGCAGAAACCAAACTATCCAGCAAACCCAGTCGCCCACACCCTCAGCGTGGCCTCACGACGTCCAAAAGGGTTAGCAGCTAATGTGGCTTTATTCCCAGCAAAAAATGGATGCCTTTCAGACCAAACAAATTGGTCACTGGTGCCTTGCTCCCCACACCGCGCCCCCTCACCGCCACCACGCACAAGCAAACTAACCCATAAGCCCTCCCCCCACCCCGGGAAACAGTCAATAACTTATGAGGCTGATGCTGGAGATTTTTTAAAAATTAAATATGTTACAAATATATTCTCAAAACTCTTCATCATTTCAGTTCTTCTTCTTCTTCTTTTTTTTTTTTTTTTTTTTTTTTCATTTTCATGTCCTGGCTTTGTTTGGTCTTGAAAAGATCCATTATCACTCCAAACTACTCCCTTGGCTCCCGGACAAACATTTGTCACCAAAGTTAAGGAAGAGAAGACTCCTGAGGCTAGATCTGGGACACAAGAAGAATCGGTCGAGGGCACAGTCTCCCAGTAAATAAGAAGGAAGGAGGCGGGGGTGGGATCAGGAGCTCACACACTCGAGAAGAGCGAGACCTTCATGAGCCGATCCCCAAAGCGTCAACTCGGCATGAATGCTCTGCACACGTACACACCAGCCCTGTCTAACCTGGACACACACTCGCACGCGCACACACGTGAGCCACACACCGGGACTGCAGATCCTTATCAAAAGTACAAAAGCAGCAGCTATTGGTCAATTTGAGGAACTGATTTTGTGAAGGAAAAGAAAAACAATCCTTCAGCCTGGATGAGAAAACCTTCCTGATGCCCACTCCGTGAAGCTTGGAATTCTACTGGAACAGCTTTTTTTCTTTCTCTCTTGCAAACTTTTGTTCCACAAACAAGTTTTATGTTTTATACTGTAGCTCAGACACCAGCAAAAAAAAAAAAAATCTTTGTAAAAACAGGTGCTTTCTTTCAACCTACTAGGGAAAAAAAAAAATAATAACATCCTGGCTTGAAACAGCAGTTGCCCAAAAGGACAGCAGCCACCAAAACCCCTTCCCCTCTATGTTCACAGTTAAATTCTCCAACGACTAGTCAATTGGCAATCAAACAAATGTGTTTTAAGTCATAAGATGAGCAGAAATGGAAAGTCGTGATCTCTGAGCTCCACTTGACACTGTGGCAGATTCGTGTGCGAATCCTGAGGTTTTTGGAGGCCTTCAAACCAGAGGAAAGTGAAGACGGGGAACGCTCTCCAGAACAGGCGCCGTCGTTAGGAAGGATTTGACCTCGGCAGAGTCAGAATCCGCCCGTTTTTCTTGCCCCCGTTCATGTGAGTGTACGGGATGTGTTCCTCATAGTTCCGCTTTAGACCCAGAGAGGACCCTGCATCCCGGCCCCCGGCCTCCTCCCTCTGGGAATGTGAGGACCGATCCAGGGGGACATTCTCCATGTCCTCAAACTCCATCTCCAGCTCCTCGCTCTCGGGGGCCTTGTTCTCCTCGCTGTGGAAGAAGGAAACTTCTGGAAAGCTGGGGTGCAGGTCATCCTTGAGCAGGTCGACGATCTCCAGGAAGGTCGGCCGCATCTTGGGGTTGAACTGCCAGCACATACGCATCAGGTCGGTGCTGTGGGGCAGAGGAACAGGTCGGGGGTGAGTCCCAAGGGTCCAGCCGGGCAGCGCCCACCCAACGCCTCCCCTGTAAGCTCACACCCACAGGTGCCAAGCGATCACATTAGATGGCAACCATGTGTGCAGGCAGCAGTCAAGTAAAAGCAGCAAGTCTATGGGTGCTGAAAGATGGTTTTAAAAAGAGAGCCAAAGGGGTGGCCTCATCTCAAAGCCAGATCAAGAAGGGTCTCTCCTGATGTTAACCACATGCTGAAGACCACCGTTCATCATTCTCTAGATCCCTGCACCTGACGGCTGCAGCTGTGTGGAGCGGCCCTAGAGGGCCAGCTCTGTGTGGCCATCCTGCAGAACCAGCCCTGACTCTCGCGGGGGTCCCAGGAGGGGGTTACGACTTTACTCAGCCAAGAGCACACAAGACGCTTGCTGAGGGCTTGGGATTTCCATTTTACCTCTTCCCTTCCCCCATTGTAACTTTGCAACAGTTGGCAACCTTCAGCCTGTGGAGCAAATCCGGCCCCCTGAGTGTTTTTGTAAATAAAGTTTTATTGGCACACAGTCGCACCCATTCATTTACATGTTGTCCGTGGCTGCCTTTGAGCTACACGGCAGAGTTGAGGAGCTGTGACAGAGAGCCACATGGCCCACAAAGCTGAAAATACTTACAGTCATGGGCCGTATAACGACATTTCGGTCAACGATGGACCACATATGTGACGGTGGTCCCATAAGATTAGTACCATGTAGCCTAGGTGTGTAGAAGGCTAGGCCATCTAGGTTTGTGTAAGCATACTCTATGACATTCGCACAATGACGAAATCACCTAGTGACGCATTTCTCAGAATGCATCCCTGTCATTAAGTGACACGTGACTGTACAATATGGCCCTTTATGGAAAAAGTTTGTGGACCCCTGTCCTAGAGCCTATGTAATTACCCTGGTCCTGGAACCACCACTGGCTGCTAATTGGCATGGCTAGGAAAGGACCTGCATGGAGCAATGTTTAGAAAGACTTGCCTCCGAGTTCCTAAATAACTCTGCTTCCTACTTTTTTTCCTGTGAGGTCTCTTCAAACCAGGTTTCCTAAATGCCTTATTCTTTTGAGGATGAAGGATCAAAATGGCCTCTCCCCATGGATTTTTCAGGAGGGAAAACTTTTCTCCTAAGAAACACTGATAAAGGACTTTATATGTAATAAATGCCCATTGTAGAAAGTTAGAAAACACCCAAAAATATAGAGAAAATACAGCTTGCACACAACTCTCTTTCAGATGTAACCTCTTGTCTTTTCTATCTGGATGCATTTGGAAATGTAATATATACACACTTTCCACACTTAATATTTTAACATAAGCTTATCCACTGAGTTACAAAATATTTTTATGAGCATCCTTTGACATTTCAATTGCTACATCATATTAATTTATCAATTTACTTGGCAATGCTCATATTGTTGGATGTTTAGATCATTTCAATTTTTTTTTGAGACTTTAAATAACATTGCTCTGAGTAGCTATTACAACAGGGTGACAAGAGTGGTTATCTGGCTGTACCATTGCTAACACTGAGTATTAAAACTCTCTTTTCCTCCTTTCTTCCTTCCTTTCTCTTTCTTCCTCCCTCCCTCCTTCCTTTCTTTTACTGCTAATTTAGGAAAACAGTACTTTCCTTTATTTTTCTTTATATTTATTGGACTACTATGAGGCTGGACAATTTTGCACGTGTTTAATAGCGTGCATGTGTATGTGTTGTCTATTTGCTCCTATAACAAAAATTTAAAACAAATATTGGGAGGGCATAGGTAATACATATCTCTGACAAAATTTTTTATAGTGTTTATGCTTAGTGATTTTTTCCACTTTCACTGAGATATAGTTTGACATATAACATTGTATTCGTTTACAGACAAAATGTGAAAAGTATAAAGAATAGACAGTTCAACCTGACTCTCCCACCTCAGCTCCCCAGTTCCCTTCTCCCAAGGTAACCACTGCTGCAGGGTTTCTCGTGCAACCTTTCAAAGATGTGATATGCAATAAAGCATGCATGTAAAGATAGGATATGCAAACACAAGCACGTGTGTAGACATGATATGCAAACACGTCTGCATGCAAAGATAAAATGTGCAAACACAAGCATGTATGTAAAAATATAATATGCAAACTCAAGCATGCATATAGACATAATATGCAAGCACGAGTGTGCACGCAAAGATACAATGTGCAAACATAAGCAAGAATGTAAAAATATAATATGCAAACACAAGCACGTGTGTAGACATGATATGCAAACACGTGTGCATGCAAAGATAAAATGAGCAAACACAAGCATGTATGTAAAGATATAACATGCAAACTCAAGCATGCATATAGACATAATATGCAAGCACGAGTGTGCACGCAAAGATACAATGTGCAAACACAAGCATGCATGTAAAAATATAATACACAAACACAAGCCCACATAGAGACATGATACGCAAACACCAGCATTCGTGCAAACGGCAACGCCTTTTTAATGAACACCGTACACACCGCACACTCTTTCTACACTTACACTCTCTCGGGACAATTGTCGGGTTGATCCAGATACCCTCCATCCATGACAAATTTCAACACCTGCTCATTAGACAGGCCTTGGTAAGGCTGTTCTGCCAAGCTGGTGATTTCCCAAAGGACCACGCCAAAGGACCTGCCAACGACAGTTGAGACTAGTAACAAAGAAGTCATTAAAACACATACACACCTTCTTGGTTTACTAGAACCTGATTGGCCAGTTGATTAACCAATTCATGATACAGTTCAGAAATGCCTGTAAGATTAGTCTCAATAGGAATGTAACAGTAGCTGTGCCAGGGTCCTCAGACATGACATCCCCTTCATTTTCTTGATGGAGAGGCCAGGGGAAGGCAGGTTTTGACTGCCCCTTCTTGCTAGTACAGCAACGTGGAATTCAAGCCCAGCGTCCTGCCTGCTAGCCCAAACACAACTCACCACATGTCAGAAGAAGTAGTAAAGACCCCGTCCTTCAGGGATTCAGGAGCCATCCACCTCACAGGGAGCAGCCCCTTGCCTCCTTTCCGGTAGTAATCCGTTTCGTAGATGTCTCTGGTCATTCCAAAGTCTGACAACGAACAGTTCACATGCTCTTAACCTTCAGCCTGTGGCCCAGGTGTCCTCCGTCTTTACTGCCCCACCCCTCGCAGAGCCCTCAGCTGGCGTCCCCTGCCCCAGGTGTGTGCTCACCTCGGGGGCTGCCAAAGCCAGTGAGAACGAATTCTGAGGGTACTCATGGGGATGTGGAGGGGGAGGATGGGCCACCATTTAAAGGCAAGGAAAAGGAACCACCAAGTGGCAAAGATGTGATGTTCCAACTGCAGCTTGAGAATCCCATTCTCCTTCCCACCCATGACCTCACAGGCATCTCAAACGGAACTTTTGACTCTCTGCGGCCAACCTATTATTCTCCATTGGATAGGGCCCCACCAACCACCCAGCCATCCAGCCTCCAAGGATTGGGTCCTCCTTCGGCCACCCCCTTCCTTTGCACCCTACATCCAAGACAGTGGCAAGTCCTGCCCACTCTCCCTCCACATCCCTCTCTAATCTGTCTATTCCTCTCCATCTTCCTAGCCCCACAAAGGCCCACCGCCACCTCTCACCTGCAGGACCCTCCCTCCATGCTGACTCTGCCAGCCCACTGCCCAAGAGAAGCTACATAAATAGGATCATGTCATTTCCTGCTTCCCATTGCTAATGTAGGATAAGGTCTTTCTGGATCATAAATAGAATCACGCCACTTCCTGTTTCCCCCGGCTGTGTAGGATGTCTGGATGACTTACCATGATTTGCCAGGCCTTTCCAAGTCTGGCTCCTGTCTCTCTCCCTAATCTCACAACTCACGCTGCTCTGCTCCCCTCTACAGTTATTTTATCCACACCACATCAGCCATCCTTCCAGCCCCAGGACCTTTGCATGTGCTGTAACTCCCCCTGGGATGCTGTCACTCAGGTCAACTCCTAATCCTGCGAGTCTTGGCTGAACTGTTGCCTCCTTACAGAGAGAGGCCTCTCCTCTCTACCATAGAACTCTTTACTTTCTTCAATGCTCTTTTCCCAGTCTTCATTATCTTGTTTCTATAAGTGTTAACTATTTTACTGTTCATCTAAAACAACTCTGTCCAGTAGAACTTTCTGTGATAATGAACGTGGCTTATATCCAGACTGTCCGATATGGCTCAAGGTGGCTGTTGAACACCTGAAATGTGGCCTGAATATTTTCTTTTATTTTACTTAATTGAAATTAATTTAAATGTAAATGGCCACATGTGGCCAGTGGCTAGTGGCTACTGTGCTAGATGGTACAGATTAAAGGCTGCACGAGGGCAGAAAATTGTGGCCACTTATTCCTCCTTGCACCTGTGGCACCGACTGCAGTGGCTTGCACACACAGTGTTCACAAATATTACTTAAAGAGGTGATTGAATGGGTGAGGTAATGAGCAAATGCAATTCAATTACAACGTGAGGATCAGGCCTCCACCCAAAATCCTGCCCCTTTACGCTATTGGCAAAGATTTAACGACTCATGACAGACAACTCTTTCTGAAATCAAACTTGACCTGGGCTGTCCATTTCAAAGCAGAAAGCCAGACGAACCTCCGATTTTGACGGTAAAATCGTGGGCGACCATGCAGTTTCGAGCTGCCAGGTCCCGGTGCACAAACTTCTTAGCGTTCAGGTACGCCATCCCGTCGGCGATCTCCGCCGCCATCTGAACCATCTCTTGCAGGGTAGGGGGAGGGCGACCAGGGTTATTCTAAAGTCGAAACATGGGGTCGTGTTCAGCGACATCGGTGCCTGCAGCCGGGAGCGGGTCCCCTGCCGGGTACCTAGAGGCAGCTCACCTCAGCCTCCGGCCGCAGGGAACGGAGGTAGCTCTTCAGGTCTCCGTGAGCCATCAACTCCATCACCACCAGCGTTGGCTGGCCTTTCGATACCACCCCCAGGAGGCGGACCTGCAGAGCAAGCAAGGGGGTTCTTGGGTGAGGGTTTGTGGGAAGATATCAACTCACTGAGGTCTCCCTATCTGGTGTCTACACCACAGAGAGCATCCTACTCCTCTGTGGAGTATGATAAGCCCTTGTCTGTCTGGCTCAAACGCTGGAGTCAATGCCTTGCTGGGCAGGAAGGCAGGGGAAGGAGGAAGAACTGAGGACTCACAATCTGGAGGTGGGAGAGCAGACAGACCTGCCCACATGCAGCAACACACCAAGGCCAATCCTTAGATATCTCTGAGCACACAAGGCACATCCTCGTCTCCAGGCCTTTGCCTCAGCTGTTCCCTCTGCCTGACTCTGTTCCCTCACATGCCCACACAGCTCAGTTCTTATATCTTTAAGTCTTTGCTCAAAGACACCCTCCCCACTCCTGAGTTCCCAGTCCCTTCAGTCTGCTCCCCTTTTCCATTTTGCTATAGCATCATCTCATAATGATCTACATAATTAACCCAGTGGGTTTAGAGTCTGTCTCCACCCAGTGCATTGGAAGCTCCCCAAGGGCAGGAATCTGCTGCACCACAGAGATGAGAATGGGGCCTAGCACAGAGCAGGTGCTTCATTAATATGCATGGGGACACGAGGCTCAGAGAAACTAAAAGACCAGTGTGGGAGCAGAAGAGCAGGAAGAGTCTGTACTGTCTTGAGCGGGGGCAGGGACACGGTGGACCATCATGTGTTTAAGGATTACAAAGGAGGCAGGAAGAGGGAAGAAAAAGAAGATTCTGGAAAGCAATAGGACAGCCAGTCTGGCTCCAGGCAAGGTGGGAGAGGATGGGATTGGAGAAGGAAGCAGGAAGGGACCCTCCCCCGCACCTTTAGGTTGCTTAGCAGGGTGGGGATGGGCAGGAAGTCCACACCCACCGTCCTCATGCTCCGCACAGGACAGAGGAGGCGGGACGTGAAAAGAAGCCTTTGTCTGCTCCCAGGGCCAATGCAGGACTCACCACATGATGGCAGGTGAAGCCCTTCATGACTGAGGCCTCGTTGAGAAACTCGATCCTCTCTCGCAGACTGGCAGACTCGTTGACCGTCTTCACCGCCACGCGGGTCTCCGCCTCGCCCTTGACGATGTCCCTGGCGTTGCCTTCATACACCATGCCGAAGGAGCCCTGCCCCAGCTCCCGCAGGAGGGTGATCTTCTCCCGAGGCACCTCCCACTCGTCCGGCACGTACACAGAGCAGGGAAACACTACTCCTCAGTTATCTACACAGCATCCTCCGCGGGTCCCTCAGGAGGGGTCCCCGGCCACCTCCCACTCAGCCCCCCCCCCACAAATCTCATTATGTGACTTCTGCGATCCAGGACCCGTGCTGGGCACT
The DNA here is from genome assembly GCF_041296235.1 of Equus asinus. Taxonomy (NCBI): domain Eukaryota; kingdom Metazoa; phylum Chordata; class Mammalia; order Perissodactyla; family Equidae; genus Equus; species Equus asinus. The sequence continues at coordinate 16,572,593 of NC_091809.1, forward strand.
GGGCACAAAGTCAAGAACAGGACAGGCATGGGTCTGTGTTGTCATGGAGGGGACAGGAAGGAGCCGCAACTGGTCCAGGGTCCTGGCTGGTGAGTGGTGAGCTGAGCCTGCATCCTCATCCTTTCTGTCTGATTTCAGAGCCCCACTACTGGAAGATGCTACTTCCTGTCTGAGGCTGTTGTTTCTGCAAAGTGCCGACGGGTTGGGGGACCACCCAGCCTGCCAGTCACCAGACACGTGAGTGAGCCCATCCAAGACCACCTGGTGCCAGCCGATCGGCAGGTTGGCCGCCACCGTGTGCGCGAGACCAGAAGAACTGCCCAGCCGAGCACAGCCCAGGTGTTGGACCCACCAAACTATAAGCTGATAACTGGTCGTTGTTTTAAGCCACTAGGTTTGGGATGGTTTGTTACTCAGAAAATGATTCACAAACAAATGCACGAAGGCCTTGTAAAAAGTCAAAATGGTTCCTGCTTTCCTCTGCATCTGTCATGGGCTGAATTGTGCTCCCCTCCCCACCAATTCATATGTTGAAGTTCTAACCCCTGAACCTCAGAAGGTACTGTATTTGGAGACAAGGTCTTTACAGAGGTAAAGTTAAAATGAGGTCCTTAGGGTGGGCTCTGATCCAATCCGACTGGTGTCCTCATAAGAGGAGATGAGGACACAGACACGCACAGAGGGGAGACCATGTGAGGACACAGGGAGAAGATGGCCACGCACAAGCCAAGGAAAGAAGCATCAAGAGAAACCAACCCTGAGGTCCCCCTGATCTCAGACATCCAGCCTCCATGGACTGTGAGGAAATAAAATTCCGTTTTCTAAACCGCCCAGTCTGTGGTGCTTTGTTTCAGCAGCTCTAGCAGACCAACGGTCAGCAACGGCTCACGCGAGTACACTGGATCAGACACGAGCTCTGCACCCACGTGAACTCACTGATGCTCAGTAGAGGACCCCGCCCCCCAGATCTTTTTCTGCATGTATCCCTAGCCCCAGACCTTCCCTGGAGCTTAAAGACCCTTGAGCTCCAATTTCCAGCTTTCACTGGGCAGGGTAGGAGGGAAAGGCAGCCCTGAGCAGCCATCCTGTCCTCACCCCTTACGAGGGAACCCAACAGAAGCCCTGAGGTTCAGCTTCCCCATCTCCAGGGCGCAGAAACGTCGTCCTCCCCAAACAGAGAGAGGAGGCTCATGGATCAGGATTCGTTCCCTCCCTCTCCTGCTCCCTCCACGCATTCCCATCTGGAATAACCACCCATTCCTAGTTTCTCTATTCTGATGTTTTAACATCTGGAGCCTTGCTGGCTGTGGAAGGCCTGTCCCTCCCAGGGTAGCCAATTCCCAGAGATACTGAATGACTCATCTGTGAGTGCTCCTTTCATACGCAAACGAACCAATCCAGAGCTCACACTCCAATCATCTCCTAGGCTGCTATTCCCCTGCTCTGATCACCCCAGGGCCAGGTTCCAGACAGCCAGGAACAGCAACTACATCCCAGAGCCTGCTGAAATTACTCAAACTAGCCAATCTGAAGCCCGCTCACTTTGCCTCACCAATTCCTCCCCGCAGAAACCACAAGAAAGGCTCTTGCCCACATTTCTCCCCCTCTGCTCCCTGACCGACCTGGTGCTTCCACATGTGGCCCTGTGTGGCGTGCCCTGCCTCCTGCTTCTAGGGGATCTGTGAATATAGTGAACTTCTTCTTTCATGACAGTCCCTTCCATGTCTACACGTCTTATCACAACTGATTAAAACACATTCCAATCACCCTTAAAAACACCATCGCTATATCCCAAGGCAGCATCCTGCTGGACAATGGTGTTTGTGCCTTGAAAGTCACTTTTCGATTATGGCTGCATGAAGCATTTTAGAAACTTGTCATGCAACAGATGTCTTCCCCTCTGAAGCAACAGCCAAGCCTTATCGACAGGGTTCACTCACTGCCCTTTGGTACAACCAAAGGAAATATGGGTGTCCATCCTACACTCATGCTGCCAGCATCAGCATCACATCCAGGTTCAGCCATCACCAACAGCAGATGTGTCCCTGGGATGCACTCAGCCTCCTGCTCGCCCTGTCTTGTCCCTGTTCTTGTCTTCCCCACCTCTATCCCCAGTCTCTCATTTTGGCTTCTGACTCCCACCTCCTGCATCCCACCTTGGACGCAGTGTCCTGGCTCTGACTCTTAGCACTTTCTCTGGCATGAGCCCTAGGCTCCACATCCCCACAGCTTGGGCACCAGATTCTCCACCTTCCAGCCCAGCCCACGGGTCCCAGACCAACTGGATCAGCCCTTTCAAACAGGTGTAGGACGGCAGGTGTCCAACCGCTCCCAGCAGCAAGGGGCAGGTCTGCAAGCTCAAAGGAACAGGAGGGCTAATCTCAGCCTCCCGGGGTGTCATCCTTTGACTTTCACCAGACAAAGGAAACCGAACAGAGGATTCTGACAGCCCACAGGGAAGAGGATGGTACTCACCATCACTGGCGCTGAGGTACTCAGGGTTTGAGGAAGCGTACAGCGGTCCCAGGGGCCCATCCGGCTGCCTGGATGAGAAAAATGAAGGGTCCCAGCTTGAGATACTCACAGGACTCTGTGGGTCACCGTAGGAGGCTACAGACCTCCCCAAGATTATCAGTAGCATCCACATGATCCTAGAAACAGACTGGTGGTGAGGATGGGGGGACCCTTATGTTTTGAGTAGAAACGTGAGGGATGGCTACTTAACTGCATCAACGTGGGAACCATGCACCCCATAAATTGTAACTTATGATTGTCCATGTAACACCTAAAAGCCACTCACCCAGGGCTATTCTGGAGCCATCTGGTCCCAGCTTGTGAGAAACAACTGTTAAATCTTCTGGAAACTTGCAAGTCAGTTATTAAATACAATCGTCGCTCAAAATTAAATTATATAGGTTTGCAATTAAATTATATTAAAAGAAAAGGCAATGGATATTCAAAACTCACTACTCCCTAAGTATGGTGCTACATTTTACTACAATCAATGCTCTTGAGGCTATCTACATTACCACCTCTGTTTACATTATTGTATCCATCGAGCGGAAATGAGCCAGAGCAAGACAAAGACTGCATATCTCTTTCTAACTCTGCACTCAGTGACATCGTGTTTATAGCTTGAAATTGGCCATGGTGGGAATATTAACACCACCGAAATCGGTAAACACCACCAACCAAGACTTGACTTATGCTTCTGTTGTACACTCAGGCTTGAGAAAGTAATGGATAAAATGTTAATAATGCAGATTAAACTTAACGGTGTGTCCTCTCTGTAGCCACGACATTGCGAATGGCATAATAAATTGAGAAAACGTTCTCCCAGCATTTAAGAATTATTCACTGAGCCAGCAAAGTCATTCCTATCATTTACGTCTTATCTCATTTTTGTCTTACTCTTTAATATCAACATAATAACAACCAACATTCAGGTTGGTACTACACTCCTTTATCAATTGCAACCATAGGTTGGCTATAGATTCAAAGCTTCAGGAAAAAGAAAACTGACAAAAGCATTTTGTGAAAATTAACTGAACAGAGGGAATTTACGATAAAGAAGATTGCATATTGTATTACTGTCATTATCTATAAATTGCCTGCTACGTACCCTTTATATCAGTAAAATTTATAATAAACTTAGACATAGCTCTGCCTACATCTGGGCATATTTTTTCTCAGAGAGTCGGTTATTAACCATTTATACCAGCACACCACTGCGCTTACCTCTTTCTCAAGAAGAGGTAAATGCTTCCAATGACCACACTGAAGAGAAAGACAAAGATGAGGGGGCCGATGATGATTTTTGCAATATTTGATGGGACGTCTACTAAAATAAAATCAGAAAATACATATTTCACATCAAAAATGTGTTTACATCCAAGTTCGCATCAAAAATCACATCCATGCCTATAACAGTGGGCCACACACACTTGTCCCCACTCTCCTGTCTTGACTCTCTCTCCGCTGGTTTCCATGGGGCTGGGCAGTGGGCTCAGAGGTCTGTATTCTGGAAGCACACACTCCTGACCCACAGACCACTGCCCACTGCCAGACTTCCCCCTTCCCCACCCAGGGCCAGCTTCACAGGCATGCAACCAAAGCCGTCACCCAGGTCCCCACACTCAGAAGGGTCTTGCTCTTGGTTTAACGCTCCTCTGTCACCATCTTGAAAGTCTTAACAATTTTTAAACAAGGGGTCCTGCGTTTTCATTTTGCACTGGGCTCTGCAAATTATATAGCCTATCTTAATTTCAACAGCACCTCTGGTGGATAAAAATTCCCCAGGAAGTGCCTTGTGTGTGCTGGGAGGTCCTCCCCCATAAAAAAAAAACCCTTGTAAACCTATGGCAGAAATGTTAGGCAACCCTTATTTTTTAAAATTCTCATGCAAAGCTGAGTTGTCTGTAATCATTAACACACCCACATATTCAGACTCTTCCAACCCGAGGAAGAAAATGGATTCTGAAGTCAGAAAAGGAATCTGGTCCTCCGGGCCTTTAATAAATAGCAGTTTACTGAACACACACTAAACACCAAGCAGTGTTTGAAGTGCTTCGCATGAGCGATCTTATTTACTCGTCACATAAGCCAAGGTGGGAGGCACCATGACTCATGCCAGTTAACAGATTGGGAAACAGAGGCTCAGAGAGGGGAGGGATCTCCCCAAAGTCCCAGAGCTGATCCAGGGCAGAGCAGGGATGTGAACCCGGGCAATCTGAGTGAGTTCTTGATCACTGCCCCACCCTGCCTCCAGTGGCCAGCTCTATCCTGAGATATCTCGTCCTCCTGCCCGTCCCGGAATTGACAGCAAACTGCCTCACCCCGTCTCCGGTGGCTCCTGGCACGCAGAAAGTCTCCGTAAATATTTGGTGATTGAATAGGACATGAGAAATGGAAACCATCCGGTCACATGCAGCTGTCTGTGTGTCCCCTCCTCCCCTCCCTTCTTCCATAGGAGCGGGGAAGCTGGAGGCTACCAAGCAGGTCAGGACTCAGCAAGGCTCAGGGCAGAATCCCGAGACCCACGATGCCGTCCCCATCTCTGCTTCCCGGACCCCACAGTCCTGCTCATTCTGCAGATTCCCGTGGCTGCCAGAACTAGGGTGAGGGAAGGGAAGCATCTAGGGTGAAAAATTTGAGAGGAAGTCTTGCCCTGGCTCATGCAAGGGCAGGGTTAGCCCCTGAGGGTGAGCATCTCCTTAATTTTTTTTTTTTTTTTTTTTTTTTTTTTGCTGAGGAAGACTGGCCCTGAGCTAACATCTGTGCCCATCTTCCTCTACTTTCTATGTGGGACGCCTACCACAGCATGGCTTGCCAAGCGGTGCCATGTCCGCACCCGGGATCTGAACTGGCAAACCCCAGACCGCCGAAGCAGAACGTGCACACTTAACCGCTGCACCACTAGGCCAGCCACTGTCTCCTTAAATTTTACACCTTGGGTGTAAAATGCTTGCCTCCTTGTTACATAAGAAGGAATTTTCTTTAAGTAATCTAATGTGTCCAACATTTAATTCTCCAGATTTTTTGCTGTTGTTAGCAATGCTGCACTGGATTTCTTCGAGCGTGTATCTTTTTTTGCACATCTCTGTTTGTTTCCTTAGGATAAGTTTCTAGAGCCAGAAGTGTTGGCTCAAATACAAAGAGCCTTTATGAGATTTTTTGATATGTATTATTAAAGTACTAGGTTTTAGCACTCGCCCACCGTGAAAAAGAATGTCCGTATGTCTGCACTCTTGGACAACATTGAGCACTGTAGTTAAAAAACAGAAAGAGAAACCTTGCCAATTTTGATAAGTTAAAAATCATATCTTGGGGCTAGCCTGGGGGCATAGCGGTAAAAGTCTCATGCACCACTTCGGTGAACCAGGGTTTGCTGGTTTGGATCCCAAGCCACACTGTGGCAGCATCCCACGTATAAAGCAGAGGAAGATGGGCACAGATGTGAGCTCAGGGCCAATCTTCCTCAGCAAAAAGAGGAGGATTGGTGGCAGATGTTAGCTCAGGGTTAATCTTCCTCAAAAAAAGAATCATATCTTGTTTTAATTTGCTTTTTTTTTTTTTTTGGTGTGGTTTTGAGTGAGGTTGGACATTTTTTACGTTTTCTATTTTTCATATTTTTTTCCTGTCCAAAGCCCCAGTACATAGTTGTATATTCTAGCTGTAAGCCCTTCTAGTTCTTCCGTGTGGGCCACCACCACAGCATGGCTACTGACAGACAAGTGGTGTGGCTCTGCACCCAGGAAGTGAACCCGGGCCACGGAAGCAGAGTGCACTAAAGTGTAACCACTAGGCAATCAGGCCTGGCTCTCATATTTCTTTTTAAATTGGCTACTTATGTCCTTTGCTTATTTTTGTGTTAGGACATATATCTTTTCCTCATAACAAATATTCATTTTGTATTAAGCATATTCACTCTTGGCCAAGGACGTTACAAATATTTTCCCCACTTTGATATTTTCCTGCGAAATTTATTCACGGTGTTCCTGGTTCCCAAGAGACAGACTCCAAATTCTTGAAATATCTTGAGTAATAGGAGTGTCTTTGACACTGAGGAGTCCTTTGGAACACACCTGAGTTTACACTGAGGGATGCAATGACTCAGGACGGGACCGGTCACCAGAAGACCAAGCACGTATTCAGAGGAGCAGGATGTTCAGTGAGCCTGAGCTCCAGAGAGGGGTGGGGGCTGGAAGTGAAGATCAATCACACGGTCAATGACTCGGTCAATCACATCTATGCAATGAAACCCCAATAAAAACTCTGGACACTGAAGCTCAGAGATGCTTCCTGGCTAATGAGCACATCAGTATGAGGGCGACATGACACGTCCCAGTTCCATGGGGAGAAGACACAGGAGCTCAGCGTCCGGGACCCTCCTGGCCATCGTCTTGCTGTATAGGTGTCTCATCATTCAGGAGGTCTTGACTTATATGCTTTATAATAAAACGGTCATTGTAATATAGCACCGTCCTGAGTTCTGTGAGCCATTTTAGCAAATGATCAGATCTGAGGGGGTCATGGTAATCCCCAAATTTGTTGCCAGTTGGCCAGAAGTATGAGTGGCCAGGAGAACCCCCAAACTTGCATCTGGCATCTGAAGTGAGGGCAGTCTTGTTGGGAACTGTGCTGTTACACTTGTGGGGTCTGTGCTAACTCCACTGGGTGGGGAGCGTCAGAATTATCATGCGGTACACCCAGCTGGTGTCAGGATACTCATCCAAGCCCAGACCCTGGCCAGACCATCCCAGCAAGAATCACTTCCCACTTTCTGCACTCCCACTGTGGGAAGTAAATGAAAATCCAGCCAGCCAAGCAGAAGCCTCATCTCACCCATCCCGCCCAAGCTCCAGCTCCTCCTGGTCTAGAATCCTGCTCCTTCTAAGTCATTTGTTTGTTCTCTCATTCAAGTGTCTAGGTTCCCACCACGTACCAGGCTGAAAATCTCTTTTGACCCCACTTGTACATTCTTCTTGGTCTAGATGAAGATGTCACCACCTCCAGGAAGCACTCCCTGACCAACTCAGCCTTCCCCATCTCTCCCCATCCTCCTGTCCACAGTGCGTCCAGCTCGCCCAATGGCAGCACTTACTGCCTGCACATCGAGAGCATATCCAAGGCTGAGTAGAGAACCTCTCACCTCCTCCCATGAAAGGCATGGCCCATCTGATGCCAAAGATTGGACACTAGTGACAGGGGTTAATAACGTACTTATCAGATGTGCCCTGTGCCAGCCACTTCACATTCATGATGCCATTGAAACTCCCACCTCCACAGGAGGGTCCTGTTATTATCCCCATGAACAGATGAGATGAGGAAGTGCGGGCTCAGAGAGGGCATGCACCTTGCCCCAGTGGCACAGTGGCAGCCAGGGGACCCAGGGGTGAAGACCAAGACCAGCGCGCACACCCTCCAAGCTTCCTCGACCATCCTCTGAAAGATTCTGCCGGACCCAGTGCCAATCACAGACCCAACCAGTCGAAGTCGCTGTGCAGACTTACAATAGTCTGTCACGTAGAAATAAGTGGCTTCGGTCCAGGAGCCGTTGCCTGCCAGGGAGGTGGCCCGCACTCGCACACTGTAGTTCCCCGGTGGCAGCCCGCGCAGCCGGCAGCCCCGCTCCAGGGCAAAATGTCTGCGAGACACACAGAGATGCAGCTCCTGAAAGACAAGGGGAGGAGAGAGAGGAGGAGGTGGGTGGTGTGCTTCGTACATTCCAGAGCATCCATCCCGGGTGGGAATGTCATAGACAGGACCCCGCTCAGAAACGACACAGAGGGAGGACGGCACAATCAGAGCGCCACAGGCCAGCGACTTACGGACTCTCGGAATCCTAGAAACTTAGCTCCACTGATAAGGAAACAGACTTAGGCAACATCATTAGTGATAACAGCCAACTCTTCCTAAACCACAAGCCGAGCAGAGGACCTGGATCATTGCACTGAATTCTTAGGACAACTCGGTGGCTTAGCCTTATGTTAGAGACGAGGAAACTGAGGCTCAGGGTGCAGGTCCATGAACTTTTCCTGTAAAGGTCCAGAGAGTAAATATTTTCGGCTTCAAGGGGCCAGACGGTCACTGTCACCAACTCAACCCTGCTGCCGTAGCGCAAAAGCAGCCAGAGACGAATTCTGAACCCCTAATATCTATAAAGGAATGGTGTGTCTGTGCACCCAGGAAACGCTGTGGGCACCAGAACTGGAACTTCACATAATTTACACGAGTTGTGAAATACTCCTCTTCTTGAAATCACTGTGAGATCCTTTCAGCAGGCTTTGCCCAGAAGGACGAGAAAGAAAAGGACATTGCCTAAACTGCATTTCAGGCTTTGCCCTCACACCTCGCATCTGCCTTGTCAGAACCAAAAGGAGACATGGATTTCACGTCTTAAGGACAAATGAGAAAACTCCTTCCTTCCTCTGGGGCAGCCTTTTGATTTGATTTGATTTGATTTTTTTTTTACCATCATTAATGAGCTGGGATCTACCTAAGTGTCTGATAAAAGAGAGGGGAGAAGGAAAACAAACACAGCCCAGGAATAAACCTGTAAATAGAGATAAACCCAGAGCTTATTAGGAGGGAAGTGAGGCTCCTTGGAAAATAAGAACATAAACCCTGCAAGCCACACGATGGAAACTTTCCAGAACAGCTCCAAGCTATTAGTGCATGCAGAGAACTGGGCTGGAAAATTCTAGGGGGGAGTGGGGAGAGGAAGAAATGTAAAAACTCCCGTGCTTATCATGTGACAACAACAGCAAGAAAACAAACCGGGCTGGCGGCAGGGGTGGGAACTCTAGTCCAAAGGTTCTTCCAAGTAGAATGAGTCACCAAGTAGAAAGGGATAAATAAGCAAATATAGAAACCAAAGGTAGCTGCTATCCGGGACAAAGGGGAAATTCACCCTCCAACGCTGATCATTTACCCCGGACACCTCGAGGGGTGGGGACGGAGAAAAGAACACGATGGAAGGAACTAGAACCTGCTGCAGCTCTCTCCGTAGACACCAAAAATCCCAGAATAAAAAGCAAAACAAGAAGCAAAACCTGATCAGGAGTGAAGATTCCGATTACATAAACTTTTGTGCAAACAGGAAAAAGAGAAAAAGTTGAAAACTGCAAAAGACACTGAAGCAAAGAATGTGAGCACATGAAACTTGAAAATCGATGCTCTTTCCAGGGAGGGGGTGGTCCCTGGGGCCAGGGTCTCTTTCAGGGCAGGGAGGGGACAAAGGATTCTAACAAAAGTTTCAAAAGCAGTGCAGCCAGAGGTGATTTTCTCTATTAAAACAGCAAATAAGAAAAAAAATGACCTCCCACCAAAGGCTGGTTTACTGCTGTAAAACCAACAGTAGAAATGGTGTAAAAAAAAATTTATGCTACTTTTTAGTTTATCAAAGCGATGTTAAGCAATCAAGGAAAATGGTGGAGACAACCAACCAGTCTTGTCTATGAAAAGGTTTTTTAAAAGGTGATTGTAACCTGTCGCTCTCTTCTCATTTTAGCCCCCATCTCTCTGGGCAAAGGGGGCTGGTCTGTCTGGGATCAGGGTCAGGCTGTGTTGGGCAGAGGCTATGTGGGGATTCCTACTGGTGACTCTCGGCTCTGAGAACAGGAGAGGCAGGCCAGTCAAAGGCAGCTAGGAGAACTTAGGGTTAGGTCCAATGCCAATAGGGTAACCAACAGTCCCAGTTTACTGGGGACCAAGTGGTTCCTAGTATGTACGTAGGACGTCAGTGCTCAAACCCGGAAAGTACCAGCCAAATGGAGACAAGTTGGTCACAGCAGCAAGAATAAAATCAAGGGAGATTTGCAGTGGAAACGTGTGTTGCTCACTCTACAGAATCCATCTTCTCTTCCTTGCCACCAACACCACCCCAAACTTTCTTTGGATGCTGTGCCTCCCGCTTGAACGGCTCTTGTCTCCCACCCTCAACCCTACCTTGGTTCCGGGGCTGCCCCTGACTGCCTGAGGCTGAAAAGTCCCATTGGTTCTGGGCAGGACACAAAACTCAGGCCCAAATGAGCCACCACGGAAATGCAAAGCAAGACCACAGTGAGATACCACTTCACACCCACTAGCGTGGCTATAATCAAAAAGATGGACCAGAGCAAGTGCTGGTGAAGATGTGGAGAAACTGGACTCCTCATACACTGCTGGTGGAAGTATAAAATGGTGCAGCCACTTTGGGAAAGAGTGGAATTTCCTTAAAAGTTAGATGTAGAGTTACCAGATGACCCAGAAATTCCACTCCTAGGTGTGCGCTCAAGAGAACTAAAAACATACAACCACATAAAAACTTGTACACTGAAAACTATAAGACACTATTGAAAGAAATTGAAGAAGAAATGGAAAGATATTCTGTGTTCAAGGATTGGAAGAATAAACAAAGTTAAAATGTCCATATTACCTACAGCAATCTGTAGATTCAATGCAATCCCAATCAGAATCCCAATGACATTCTTCACAGAAATAGAACACAGAATCCTAAAACTTATATGAAACAAAAAAAGACCCCGAATAGCCAAAGGAATACTGAGAAAAAAGAACAAAGCTGGTGGTATCACACTACCTGAATTCAAAATATACTACAAAGCTACAGTAATCAAAACAGCACAGTACTGGCACAAAAACAAACACACAGATCAATGGAACAGAATAATGGAGAGCCCAGAAATAAATCCATACACCTATGGACAGCTAACTTTTGACAATAGAGCCAAGGACATACAATGGAGAAAGAAAAGTCTCTTCAATAAATAGCGTTGGGAAAACTTGACAATCACATGAAAAGAATGAAAGTAGACCATTATTTTGCACCACACACAAAAACTAACTCAAAATGGATTAAAGAGTTGAATGTAAGACCTGGAACCATTAAACTCCGAGAAGAAAAAATAGGGAGTATGCTCTTTGACACCAGTCTTAGCAGCATATTTTCAAGTACCTTGTCAAGCACCATTTTCAAGGAAACAATAGGAAAAAAACAAATGGGACTACATCAAACTGAAAAGCTTTTGCACAGCAAAGGAAACCATCAACCAAACAAAAAGACAACCTAACAATTGGGAGATGATATTTGCAAACCATATGTGTGATAATGGGTTAATATCCAAAATATATAAAGAATTCACACATCTCAACAACAAAAAAATGAACAACATGATCAAAAAAATAGGCAGAGGATATGAACAGACATTTTTCCAAAGAAGGTATACAGATAGCCAACAGGCACATGAAACAATGTTCAACATCACTAATTATGAGGGAAATACAAATCAAGACTATAATGAGATATCACCTCATACTCATCAGAATGGCTGTTATTAAAAAGACAGGAAATGAGTGTTGGAGAGGATGTGGAGAAAAGGGAACTCTCATACACTGCTGGTGGGAGTGCAAACTGGTGCAGCCACTATGGAAAATAGTATGGAGATTCCCCAAAAAATTAAAAATAGAACCACCATATGATCCAGCCATCCCACGACTGGGTATTTATCAAAAGAACATGAAAACATTAATTCAGAAAGATATGTGCACCCCTATGTTCATTGCAGCATTACTCACAGTAACCAAGACTTGGAAGCAACCTAAGTGCCCATCAATGTATGAATGGATAAAGAAGATGTGGTATATGTCTATATATACAATGGAATACTACTCAGCCATAAAACGATAAAATCATGCCATTTGTACCAACGTGGACGGACCTTGAGGTTATTATGCTAAACAAAATAAGTCTGACAGAGGAAGACCAATATCATATGATTTCACTCATATGTGGAAGATAAACAAACAAACAAACACATAGATAAGGAGAATAGATTGGTGGTTACCAGAGGGAAAGGGGGTGAGAGGAGGGCAGAAAGGGTAAAGGGGTATATGTGTATGGTGTCAGATGGAAACTAGACTTTTGGTGGTGAACACGATGCAGTCTAAACAGAAGCCAAAATATAATTGATGTATACCTGAAATTTACATAATGTTATAAACCAATATGATCTCAATTTAAAAAAAAAAAACTTGTACATGTGTGTTCATAGCATTATTCATAATAGCCAAAAGGTGGAAACAACACAAAAGTCCATCAAGGGATGAATAGATAAACAAAAGGAGGTTCCTTCATACAATGGAATATTATTCAGTCATAAAAAGGAATGAAACACTGACACATGTTACAACGTGGATGAGCCCAAAAACAGCACACTAACGAAAGAAGCGAGTAACAAAAGGTCACATATTGTATGATTCATTTTTAGGAAATGTCCAGACCCAACAAATCCAGAGAGACAGAAAGCTCATTAGTAGTTGCCAGGGCCTGGAGAGAGAGGAGGTAGGGAAGATTTGCAGGTGATGGCTAAGCGAGGAATGGGGTTTCTTTTTTGGGGTGATGAAAATATTCTGAAATTGACTGTGGTGATGGTCGCACAACTCTGTGAATGTACTGAAAAAACATTGAATTGTATGTTTCAAATGAGTGTATCTTATGGTAGGTGAATGTATCTCAATAAAGCTGTTATTTTTTTTTAAAAAACCCTAGTGCCTGAGCCTGACCGTATGGCTCTCAAAGCGAAAAATATTGACTCTCTGGCCATTTACAGAAAATGACCTCCGACCTCCATGATCACCCTCAACTATAGATGGTAGACCCCAGAGCCCACAGTCTGGGTTTGAGAGTTGGGTGTGTGACCCTGAGCAAGTCCACTTAGCTCCCCAAGTTCCCATTCTCTCAGCTGTAAATGGAGACAGTAACAGGTCCCACCTGGCAGGAAGACTGTCATGGTAGATCCTGGTAGATCCCACCTGGTGGGATGACGGTGAAGTTTGAATGGATCGTTGTAAAGGGCTCAGAGCAGTGCCTGGGGCAGGGGAAGGGCTCAGTCAAGCACAGGGTACACCTTCTGGGTCAAACCCAGAGAGGGGACCTGATTTATCTGCCTGCCATCAACCAGTGGAGGGGAGGCCTGGCCCCAATCAGGTCCAAGCCTCAGCAGAGCCTCTCCTGGCAGGAGTAGACCCCAAGCCCTTCTGGGAATGGAGACCTTCGCCACAATGGTTACAGGCACAGCTCAGAGCAGGGGCCGACCAATTACAGCCCCTGAGCCAAATCTAGTCTGCTGCCTGCCTTTATAAATAAAGTTTTATTGGCACACAACCACACCCATTCGTTTACATATCATCTCTATGACGGCTTTCACGTTACCACGGCAGAGTTGAGTATTTGCAACAGAGACCATGTGGCTGCAGAACCAAACATGTTTACTATCTGGCCCTTTACAGAAAAAAGTTGCCAACCCCTGGCTTAGAATATCAGATAGTCTTGGGTCTGAATCCTGACTCTATTCTTATGGACCTTGAATGCAACTTAAATTCTGGATGCCTCAGTACCAAGCTCACTGGGTTATTCTGAGGATTTATTGCATGTCATTGGTCCCAAGAGGCATATTATTTTGACATTCCTGAAACTGGAATGCACCTTACAAGCAACACCATCTTACAACTAGAATTGGCAGTCTTTCTCTTTCTTAGTAGTTCATTACAATAATGGGGCCTCTCATCACATCTTAGATATGATAAAACATAATAAATGAGATACTGTGTGTAAAGCATTTAACATGCACAGGGCACATAGTCGGCCCTTGGGGTGGCTTAGCTACTTTTTTGTTCTTAGATTCCGACGCTTGTGCATTTCTGTACTCATCCATCACTCTGCACGGTGTCAGATAGGTAAGAGAGGCACCCAAGAAAAAATCGCTTATTAAGATTTTAAGGATTTATTTTCAGACTCAGATAACTCTCTCTACAGCAAAACGAGTCTCCCCGTGACATGAGTCAGGGGCGAGACAAAGGCAGACCACCATCATCCAACTCGCAGGACAGAGCTAAAAACGTGAGAAACTGGAGAAAGAAACAAGTGTGCGGATCAGCATTTCTGACCCATCTCCCTGGAAAGTTATGAATCGAGGCTTTGAGTCTGAACAACAAAGTATCCAATGAGAGAAGCATTTGGGCCAGAATTGAAGAGGAGGAAGGAAGTACCAACGACAGCCTCGAAGGCGCATGCCCACGTGTCAAGGAGCTTACCTCATCGCCGTATCGTCGATAACTCACTTCGTACAGCACGATCAGACCGTTGGGTTCTTTGGGCTCCTGCCACATCAAGTGAACGACATTGTTCTCGAAGATTTCGTGAGTCACGGGGCCAACGATGTCGTCCGCCTTGGCTGTAGGGAGCAAGCGGTTAGAGGCGGGGAACTGACCCGTGGGTCGAATCCCAACTCAACCACTTACCAGCTGAGCAACCCGCACATCATGTGGCTTTCTTGTGCTCCATTTCCCTCATCAGAGAATGGACAATAAAACTCACTTCATGAACTGTCTACGTATCTATGTCTGTCTATCTACCTATCTATCTATCTCACATCTGTCTATCTATCTATCTATCTATCTATCTATCTATCTATCTATCTATCTACCTATCTCGCATCCTGTTGGCTCTGTTGCTCTAGAGAACCCTGACTAATATGCTACACATATGCATGTCTTAATTTTACTTTATTTTTCTTATGGCTTGTATGCATTTTCTAAAGTTTATACGGTGGCTGTGTATGACTCATGCAATTCAAAAATAATAAAGGCAGACAAGGATGGACCTTGAAGGCATTATGCTACGTGAAATAAGTCAAACAGAAAAAGACAAATACGATATGATTTCACTTCTATGTGGAATCTAAAAACGCCAAACTCACGGCAACAGAGAGCAGGCTGGTGGTTGGCAGGAGATGGGTACGGGAGAAATGGGGAGATGTTGGTGAAAGGATACAAACTTCCAGTTAGAAGATGAATGAGTTCTGGGGATCTCACATACGGCATGTCGTGACAGTTACTAATACTGTATTATACACTTGAAAGTTGCTAAGAGAGTAGATCGTAAATGTCCCCACCATCAAAAAGAAATGGCAACAATGTGACGTGACAGAGGTGTTAGTAATGCTACAGTGGTCATCATGTTGCAATATATAAATGTATCAAATCAGCGTGTGGTATACCTTAAACTTACACAATGTTATAGGTCAACTGTATCTCAATGAAGTTGGGGAAAAAGTTAAAAATGATAAAGGCAAATAAGTTGAAGTACAAATATATGCTGCTTAGAGGCTGGAGGGCTTCCCCTGATCAGCCTGCGTCTGCTCGCCCCAAGGTGTGCCTACCCACCTTCGGGCATGGTCCTGGCACTGACATAGGCAGCCACACTGCACCTCTCTTCGGGGGAATCTTGGTTGCAAGCCTGAAGCTCGATGCGATAGCCGGTAAAATGGCGCAGGCCGGAGATGACCAGCGACTCCTTGTTCACCACTTTCTCGAAGGGTCTGCGCTCCTCTGAGCTCGTGGGCGTGCTGGTGGAGGAGGTATTAGGGAAACCCGGAACCGTGGGCACGGCCACCGTCACATTCCCGACATCAGCAAGCGCCCTGCGTTTCCGAGACGGTCTGTAACAAGAGTAGGACACACATGGTCACCGGATCACCATCTTTAAAGAAAAGGATGCTGGAGAACGAAAGGCTTAAAATGAGACTGGTGTAGCGAGATTTGAGGGGGGGGCATGTAGATTAAAATGCAAATTGCCAGGAATTACAATTCAGAGCAGCTTTCAAGATGCCCTTGTAAGCATCATAAGTATCAGAGCAGACCCACCCCAGGAAGGGGGACGGGCTCCAGGACCATCCATAGTAGACACGCACCGATATTCCCCTCAACATGCTTGATTTCAGGTTTTCATTTTGCAGATTAAGAGGCTACCCAGGGTCAGTGTTAAAAATAAGATGCCCAAAGCGGGTAAGAGTCTAGCTTTTCAGGAAGCCCTGCCAAATGGGATTTGCCCAATGACCCAAGCTACTGGCCAACATCATCAGTTTAAACGGGAGAAATGCATCTTCTAATTCTTATGACCATTTAGGGCACCTGGGCAGTTTGATTAATTAAAGTCCAATTCTTGGTAAAGGAATCTTATCGCTCAGCATGGTAACACTAATAACTCTAAAAACTACCTAAGCAATTGACACACTTTTTCCCTCCCTAAAAAGATACATTCAGAAATAAATGTTGATAGCCTAAAAATTTATAAATGCAAAAAAAAAATGTAAAGAAAATTGAAATTACTCGCCATTCTACTGCCCATGGTATCCTGTGGGTAATTTTTTTTTTTCTAGAAACATTATGTACGGGTATGATGAGGATCAAGCCAGTTTTATAACCCATTTCATTTACTTGTTAGATTGGAAGCATTTGTCAAATATTTTCCTTAAACCACAACGTCTTAAGTAGGACAGAATTTACATTTTTTCTTTTTCAAGGTGAGGGTTTTCCCTCTTAGTTAAGAAAGTAGTACATGCTCATTGCAGAAAACTTGTAAAACTGTAAAATACTCCATTTAATGAATGAGCCATAACTTACATAATCCTCTTCCTATTTTTTTAATATGTTTTCCTTTTTTTGCCATTATAAATATTGCTTTGATCACTGTCTGATCGTCCTACAGTTCCTAAAAGTGGATTCATAGAAATCACTAGGTTATGCCTCTTAATGCATACAGCTAACTTGCTACGCAGACCTTTTTATTAACTTGTGGTCTCATCAGTAACCCATGAAACTTTCCCTCAGGATACCCTCAGCAAAACTGAGAATTGAAAGTGTTTTGTTGTTGTTTTGTTTTGTTTTTTCAACCTGAGAGATTTTCTTTTTTTGAGGAAGATTTGCTCCGAGCTAACATCTATTGCCAATCTTCCTTTTTTTTTTCTCTTGAGGAAGATTAGCCCTGAGCTAACATCTGTGCCAATCCTCCTCTATTTCATATGTGGGCCGCTACCACAGCATGGCTTGACGAGTGGTGTAGGTCCATACCTGGGATCCGAACCCATGAACCCAGGTCACTGAAGAGGAGTGTGCTGGACTTAACCACTACACCACAGGGCCAGCCCCCCTGAGAGATTATTTTTTTAAAGCCATCACTCTACTGCTTTATTTGCATCTCTATGTACTGCTGAATAGGAACTCTTCTTTCCGTGACTGGTTCTTTTATGTTTCTCTAGGAAACTGTCCATCCTTATCCTATTTTTCCATGAAGGTCTGTGCTCTCCTCATTCCTACTCTCGTGCTGTTCATTCACTAAGGGTATTACCCTTTATCAACCGTATTGTGTGATTTACCTCGGTTTGTTGTTGGCCAGTGAGTTTTCTTTAAATGACCTGAAACAGTCTTTCATATTATCTGCAAAATTTTATATATCAGCAAGTTTTTTAATTTTTTCCTTTACAGGTAATTCTAGATGGGGTTACTAAAGTTTTTTAGCAATTACGAAAGGGATCTTTTCCACCATTTTATATTCTAATTATTGCTAGTATACCTATTGATTTTTTTTGTTTGTTTATTTATATTCTAACTACTTTCCTGAACTCTTAATCATTCTAAGACTTTCAGAGTTGATTTTCTTGGATTTTCAAGGAACACACTAGGAAAAGGCTCAGCAAACTTTTCCCATAAGTGCTAGATAGTAAATATTTTGGATTTTGTGGGACATGTGGCTTTTGTTACAGCTACTCAATTTTCAATGGCTTTCAAGCCCTTGTAGCTTGAAAGCAGCCATAGACAAAATGTAAAAAACAAATGACTGTGGTTACATTCCAATAAAACCTTATTGACAAAAACAGAGAGCTGCCATAGTTTTTCCACACTTGCACTAGAATATCCACACATAGCAATTATTTCATTTGCCACAATCCATTCTTCACCATTCTAATTTTTGTTTTGGGTCTTATCGCACTGGCTACATACTCAGAGAAATGTCAACTAGTAATGACGAGGCTGGGCTCCTTCCAACTCTAACAGGCACAGTTTTCAGAATGATGTTACCTTGGCTATTGGTTTCATCTAGGCAATATTCCTAGTTTTATAAACATCTCTCTTGTTCCCATTGTTCTAAATTAGAAACTTTTAATTAATGTGATCAAATGAGATCATTATGTGATTTTTCATACTGATGAATTAGATTCTATCGTCAGAGCTCCTGCTCTCAAACCATCCTTGCACTTCTGAGATAAATGATATCACCAGCCCGGTGTTTTATTTAGGACATTTGGATCTAAAGTCCCAGATTAGCTGGTTCTGGGGTTTTCTCTCAGTGAAGCATCTTTGTCATGTTCTGCTATGGGGTGTGATGTTAGTTTCAAAAAATGAAATAGGAAGATTTCCGTAGATTTTCACACTCTGGAAAAGCTTCTATATTACAGGAAATAGTTGCTGTTTCAGAGTTTGAAAGAATTCATCTGCAAAACTGCCTGAGCCCAGGCAGTCTTTTTTGAGGCAATTAATTGACACTTTTTTCTTGTCTTTTTCCAAGGTTACTAGAAAATTTAATTTTTCTGCTGCTTCTTGATTCAGCTCAGACAAGTTAAAATTTCCCGCCTCACTGAAAGTTTCTAACTGAATAGCACATGAATACCCAGAGAATTCAACAGATTAAAATCTTCCTTAGCCCCTATTCTTTTATCACCTTTTTTACTTCTCATTATTTATAGTTTTTTTCTTTATTATATTTTCTTTGATCGTATTTAGCTATATTGGTTTTTCCCCTCCCTCCCTAATACATTTATATTTTTACATTTTTTCTTAATGTATGACATCATTTAAGTCTACCAATTTGCAGCCAAGCCCAGTTTGGCAATATTCTACAAGTTAAGGTATGTGGGATTTGCACTTTTATTCTTTTCCAAATAGACTTTAACAAAAGTTTCCATTTCTTCTTTGTCCTAATAGATATCTAAGTGATTGACTTCTTAATACCCAGGAACTAGAGCTGTCTGTTCAAACTTCTGCTGTTTGCTTTTCGTTTTTATTGCACCATAATCAGAAAACATGTGGTCAGCAAACAAACTCTACTTTGGGGGTACTCATTAAGATTTTCTCTGTGATCTTTTTGTATGAAAAGACTAATGACATTCTTGGATAGAAACCAAAGATATAGCCACGTTAGCAAGATACAGAACATTTCCACACAGGCACCAATGGGCCTTCCCCAAATGGTTGACACTCTGGTGCTTCATGAATTACTGCTGAGAAATTGATATCGGAACCACTGGAAACTTAAAATGGTCTCATCAAACAGACCAAAACAGGGACCGGCCCCATGGCCGAGTGGTTAAGTTCGTGTGCTCCACTTTGGTGGCCCAGGATTTCACCAGTTCGGATCCTGGGCACGGACATGGCACCGCTCATCAGGCCATGCTGAGGCGGCATCCCACATGCCACAACTAGAAGGACCCACCATTTAAAATATGCAACTATGTACTGGGGGGATTTGGGGAGAAAAAGCAGGAAAAAAAAAAAAAGAAGATTAGCAAGAGTTGTTAGCTCAGGTGCCAATCTTTAAAAAAAAAAAAAAAAGACCAAATATGTATATACCAAAAGGATTATATCCCAAAAAACCACAAAGTGAAAGACTCCCATGATAAAGCATAACTGGTTCTTCCACTCCTTACAAACACAGCATTTTATTATTGCACAACCTCACATTGGACCAGAGGTTCTCGACAAAGGGTGCGTCTGTCCCCCACCCTGCCACCAGGGGACATCTGGCCTGGCTGGAGACATTTTTTGGTTGTCACTATTTGGGGGGACAGGTGTACTATTGGCATCCACTGGGGAAGAGACCAGGGATGCTGCTAAACATCCTAGAACACACAGGGCCATCCCCACACCTGAGAAGGACTTGGCCCCAAATGTCAACAGGGCTGAGGTTCAGAAACCCTGCTCTGGACCAGCACCCCAGATTTCTAGGGTTTTCTTTACTACAAGATTATACTCCAAATGGCCACTAGAGGGCAGATCAGGGCCACACACCTGCCTGAACATAAATAAGCATTGTTTAAAGAATAAAATCTCTCCACATGGCCCCGACTCGCCTTCTATTCCTCCCAAGAGCCCTTGACGGGTCCTCAAGCTCTGTTTTCCTGTCCTCTCCTCCAGGACAACCTCCTTAATTCTTTAAGACACCAGGCAAAGGGAAGCGTGCCTGACTGTCCTGAGTGGAATTCAGTGACACAACACATCTTCGCTCACATCTGTGGTCCCGCACGTGTCACCCCAAATAAAAACAGCTCTGTTTCCACATCGGTCTTCCCCACTAGCTGCCGCACGTGGTCTAGACTCTGGGCGCCGTTCTGCAGGCACGGTGGGCATTGATAGATAAATGTTTAGCGCGGAAATGCATGGAGGGAACTGTGTACCATCTCGGAGGTGCCCCCAGAAAGTACCCCTTCGAGTCTGTGTCTTAGTAAGGGTGTGTTAGTTAAGATTTCTTTCCCCCTGCGTTCATGCCCAGATCCCACTTCAGGGTGAAGGCGTTGAACGTGTGAATTTGTGGAGCGAGGGGTCTCGGCAGAGCAGCCCGTTGCATGCATCAAGCCACAGAAGCCCCTGGGGGTCTCGAAGGCGCTCGACATGCTTCCTGCCCCGCCTGGCCCCCTGGCCCTGCGATGAGCAGCCACCAGGGGCCACGTGGACGTCCCACAGGTGAGTCATACCTAGTGTCCTCGGCACCAGGGCCTGAAGAGGATTTTCTGTGAAAACAAAACCAACCACTTTCAGGACAGACAGAAAGAACTTCTTCAGACAGACCTCTGGCTTCTGACACCCTGGAAGCCACATTCTGTCCAAGCAGCCCAAGGGCGCCCTGCCCTTGACCGTGGACCACTTTTTTTCCCATCACTTGAACCACATCTTCCCCAGGAGGTGCGGAGAACACAGCAAGAGGGGGGAAATGTCAGAGAAAATACCCCCCAGAGACCTGGCCATCTGGGATTGCCCTTGGTTGTCAGACTTGGCTACATTGAAACATCACAACTGACTCAGCCATTTCCCCAAATGCAGCACGTTTTGTTTTTAACGAGTAAAACAGTAACTGCCCTCAAATGGGCTGTGCCATTTAGCGCTCTTTTGGACTCAGGGTCATGGAGGAAAAATGCAAGAAAGAAAGAAAGAGAAAAAAACAAGAAACATTGTGTACTGATGATTCTGAGGAAACGTCAACTCAGATGAGGAGCGATGGTGGGCATTTGAAGAGATCCATTTTAGAAACTTGTTTTATTCCAGCGTAAGCCTTTTGGGGTTTTGATCCCCTTTGGAAATGGCCATTGTGTCAGAGGTTTCCGGGTATCCCAGTGCTGAAGTCTTTAAGGGGAAAGAAGGAGGAGGGAGTTCAAAGTCCACATGGCACGTCTGCAGCCAAAACCCGAGGCAAGTCACTTGCCAGCTCAGAAACACAGGCTTTGGACCCATAAAAGTGGGAAGGGACTGCTTCAGTGGGTTACTGCAAAGATTCATGAACTAATATGGTACAGACAGTGCTACCAGCATCGCGTGGGTGGAGACCAGGGGCGCTGCTCAACACCCTATAATGCACAGGACGACCGCCATTGCAGAGTATGATCTGGCCCCAAATGTCAATAGCGTCAAGGCTGAGAATGCTTGTGTGGCTCCTGGGATCTCATAATCATAAAAGATGGGACCTATTATCTCCATTTTACAGAGAAGTAAACGGAGACACCAAGAGAGGTGAAATCACCTGAGACCCAGAGAAAGTTGCCTTTTACCTCAGTGTCTCTGCTTGCAGGGAAGGCAAAGATGGATGAAAAGGCTAGAGTAATTTTTACTGCAAACCCTCGCAGTAGATCAGATGTATATCAGGAGTTCTCTTCACTCACTAAAGGAAACTCAACGTATTTAAATAGGAGAAGCCACCGGGTTTTGAAGATGCGGTGGAAAGTTCCAGAAGGATGAGAAGAAGGTTTCATACATCAGCACTTCCCTTCATTCACTGAGAGACACTCAATATATTTAAATAGGAGAAGCTTCCAAGTTTTGAAGATGCAGTGGAAAGTTCCGGAAGGATGAGGTTACACAGAGGAGAGAAAGAGAAAGCGCTGAGCTTGAGACTCAGCGATAAATCAAGATGGGGCCAAGCAGGCATTTCTAAGACTTGCCTCAATAATCTAATGGAGCCCATTTCAGAACTCAGTTGGGGACTGGAGGCTGGAGTGAAGAGTTTGAGAGACGTACAAAAGCAAATGCTGAGTTTTTTAAACGTTTCCCTCTTTTTTGGGTGACTATTTGTCCTTCCTGCTAAGATTCCTGTGGAAATCACAAGATCTCGTCCTCCATCCGCCCACCCTCTGGGTCCCCTCTTCATCGCATTCCTTAAGTAACGACCCCAAGGCCAAGCAATGAAAACTCCTGACCTGGGGACAAAAACCACATTGTGCAGATAGTCCTCGAACGTCTTCCTGAACGAGGACTCCTCCAGCTCCTTCAGGATCTGGGAGTCGGTCTTCGGGCAGGAGCAGCATTCGCCGGCAGACTCCTCGTACTCACTCTGATTGTGCTTCTGGGACCCCTCAGACTCAAACGGTGGAGACCAGGTCCTGGAGGGCAGCTTCAAGCCTGGAGAAAGGCAGAGCAGGCGGGCTCAACTCTCCCCCACCCCCCCACGCACACACGCACATGCACACACAGAGCAAAGGGAGCCTTCTCAGAGGGACTGGGCATGACAGACAGAGCTCGGGGCTGGGGTCTGGGTTCAAGTTCTACCGGGAAAAATAAGATCTCAGTGTAGTCTATACAGAAATATAACGATGTATACCTGAAATTTATACAATGTTATAAACCCATGTTACCTCAATTTACAAAAAAAAAAAGACCTCTCACCGGAGGGGGCAGTGAAGGTGCATGTTAACGTGCACCAGAAACTGTCAGACACCTTAACGCCACAGGGCAGGAGACTGTCAGGTATACAGGCATAGCCCTGTCCTCATGGAACTTGCATTCTAGTGGATGGGGGGGGAGGGGAAGGGAATGCACAATAAAGCAATAAAGACACACGGCCGGGGTCAGATGGCAGGATCAAAGGACAGAGAGTCTGGGGTTGCTATTTTTCATGGGGTGGTCTTGGAGAAAGTGACCGCTGAGCAGTCCTGAATTAAGTAAAGGAATGAGCCATGCACATATCTTGGTGTAAAGCAGTTGAGACAGAGAAAAAAAGCAGTGCAAAGGCCCTGAGGTAGGGACTTCCTTGGCATGTCGAAAGACACCAAGGACCCAATGTGGCTAGAAGGAGCTGAAGGAGAGAATGGCGGGAGATGGGGTTAGAAAAGGACTGGGTGGCCAAGTTACAGTTGAATGTATGAATGAATGAATCAATCAATCAACCAACCAACCAACCACGTCAATAGAGTGATGGGAGGGCAGAGCAGAATTCCACACTCAGTACCACTATGGAGGCAGAGAAGCTCTGGACTAAACACATGAGAGGAGGTTGAGGGAAGAAAATTTCTAAATAAGCACAGAAAAGGGAATTCAAAAAAACCAAGAACACCAACTTCTCAAGGCAGTGGTCTTAAAAATACCAAACTGCTTTTTAAGTACCATGGCTGGCCGCGTCTTGACCCCCGAGTTCCATCCCCTGGGGTGGCTGCTACCCGTGTCATGAGCACACCATCTGGTACAGCCACAAGGACGCGCACTACTCCTTATGGACAAAATCCACGACGGCCCCTCGAATTCGCCTTTCCTGCCGCCAGCCCTGGGGGCCTGGTGCCTGCTAGTGCCTACTGAGCAAAGGAAATGTCCCTTTTTCCTCTCCCCTTAATGGCTCCGGTAGACAATGAGCTCTAAGTGCCTTCCTGTGAATGGTGAGTATCCACTCGGAAGGGCAAGTATTTATACAGCTTTGAAAGCCTGCAAGAGACTCTTAAAAATGCTCCTTAAAGTCTATTAATAGACGAGGAATAATCCGGCTGGGTTAACTGTTAGAGGGGATAGCGACGGCATCGTGCATGGAAGAAAAACTAGGATTTCCTTTGTAAGGGGGGCAGCTGAGGATTTCTAGAGAGGAAAAGGCTTTTGATCAGGGACAGGCATAGCTCCTGACACCTGTTACCTTTCTAGCATCCACTGGATAACACTTGGCCTCCAAAGGTTTTACTGTGACTGAGAGTAAAGCATAATGAGGTGCCTAAGTCAGTCAAATCCGCAGAGACAGACAGTAGATGGTGGGGCCAGGGGCTGGGGGAGGAGATGAGGAGTGAGTGTTTCACGGGGACCGAGTTTCGGTTTGGGAAGGTGAGAAAGTTCTGGAGACGGAGGGTGCGTGTGGTCGCACAAGAAGGCGAATGCACTTCATGCCACTGAAATGGATGCTCAAAAGCTGTTAAAATGATCAGTATTGCATTATATATATTTTACCATAATAAAAAAAGCCGTATAGGTGATAAGACTGTGTTGTATAATTGAAATTATATATATAATTGAAATATAATTGAAACATTAAGTAGAGCTCAAGTGTTCTCACCCAAAAAAAAAAGAGAAAAAGATAAATAAGTGAGATGATGGATGTGTTAATTAACTAGACAGGGGGAATTCTTTCACAATGTATATGTGCGCCAAACCATCACAATATGCACTCTGAATATCTTACAATTTTACTTGTCAATTATGCCTCCACATAGCTGAAAAAATAAAACAACTACGCATTCTAAAGGAAGCTACTACTGGTCACGGTTAGTCAGTTTATCTAAATTGTGTGTGTATTTTAATTGCGGTAAAATACACACAACATAAAATTTACCATCTTAACCATTTTAAGTGTCAGGCTCAGTGGCATGAAGCACATTCACATGGTTGTGAATCCCCACCCTCCGTCTCCAGAAGTTTCTCATCTTCCCAAACTGAGCTCTGTGCCCATGAAACGCTGACCCCCCCAACCCCCCCCCCCCAGCCCCCCGCCGCCCCCACCACCCTAGTTTCTGTCTGTATGGATGTGGCTCCTCTAGGGACCTCCTGTGAGTGGAATCACACAATATCTGTCCTTAGTAAGTTTATTTTTAATTACATAAACTTTGTGATCATTACAAATAAAACCATGTTTAAATAGTCACGTTGTAATGATGGATTTAGCCTTCCAGAATCAAAGTCATTGCTCTTTAAAGAAAAAAAAAAAGTCGTCAGGTATTGACTGTCCCACGGCTGGTGGCAGTTCTTGCTGGTGGCTTCAGTGACTTGAATGCAGGGCCAAGAGCTCGAGGCTGAGCCGACGACTGCGCTTGCTCTGGAGTTATGTAAAGCATCCAAAGAGATAAATCACCTTTGCAACCCTCGGCTCAGGCAGGGGATGAGGTCACGGCATGCATATAGCACATGATCTTAGAGCTGGGACAGCTCCCAGAGATCATCTGGCCTCCCGCCCTTTCTCCCGAAAAGGAGGCAGCCAGTGACACGCTCGGTGACTTGCCCAAAGCCCCACACAGGTTGGAGGTCCAGCCAAGAGTGGACCTCAGGCTCCTGGCCTCATCCATGCCTCGCCAGCGGCCCCAAGGCCAAAGGCTGAGGATATCACTGACTCAAAAAAGGTAAAGAAAAATAAAGACAGACAAACAAAAAAACAACTAAAGTAAAAACTGCCTTCTGTTTCTCCAGTTTGATGGAGATTTTTAAAACCCAGTTTTTAAATAATCTTAAACTAATTTAGACAAACAGTTTGAGGCTTCAAATATCTTTCCATTTTTCTGCAGACAGATGGAAGCCCACAAAGTAAACAAGACTCAAGACTGAAAAAAAAAAAAAACTGTCATCATTAGTATAAATTTTTACCCAAAAGTGAAGGAGAGAATAGATTATTGCTCCTTGCTGTCTTCGATCCTTAAAATTTAAGGATCTAAATATAGGGGCCAAAATTCTTCCCGGACTTTGTCAATCACCTCTCGATGGCTCGTTTGTGTTTCTAGTTTAGCACAAAAGTCTGGAATGGGTTAACACAACTCATCCCCACCAGGAGGAGTGGAGAAAAGGAGGAGGACAACGATGAGGAGGAGGAGAAAATTCCAGAGGAAAACGGTGCCAAGATAAGGGAAATATCTGGTTTCACCACGAATCTTCAGATGTGAGCTCATGTTGTGATGTTTAGAAATGTGTGTGTGTGCGTTCGTATGAGATGGGACAGGGTGTGTGTGCACTCGTGTATGTACACTGGGAAACGGGAGGGGAGAGATGTGTTCCTGGGGGTGGAACAAAATGGACCAAATGTGCTCGTAAAACCATAAAAGCAGGGGCCGGCCCCATGGCCGAGTGGTTAAGTTTGTGTGCTCCACTGCGGTGGCCCAGAGTTTCACCGGTTCGGATCCAGGGCACGGACGTGGCACCGCTCATCAAGCCACGCTGAGGCAGCGTCCCACATGCCACAAATAGAAGGACCCACAACGAAGAATATACAACTATGTACCAGGGGGCTTTGGGGAGAAAAAGGAAAAAAGAAACCCCATAAAACCAGCGGCTCCCACACATCTGCCTGTACTCACCTTTGAGGCAATAATCCAACTCGTACAGCTCGCTGTCTTCCTCCTGCCTCTCCCAGAAAACCAGGTAGTGTGTGATGTTCCCATTGGGGTCAGAGGGGGGCTTCCACTTCAGAATAATCTGGGACGAGGAATTAGAAACGGAGATGGGATCCAGGGGGACAGACGGGTCTGCAAAGGAGAAAGGAAATAGGTCCATGGTGAGGAGGAAGGTACAACCTATCAGGTGCGCAGGAGACGGGACACGCAAATTAGAGAGATCACGAGGATGTTCGATGCGGTGTTATTTAACGTCGGAGAAAAATGGAGACACCTGAAACGCTCACCCAGGAAGGGCATGAGTTACATAATTGTGGTCCATTCCCACCACAGGTTATGTAGCCGTTCATTTATCCATTGATGCAACAATCATTTATGGAGCTCCTACTATGTGTCAAGCTCTCTGTGTTCTGGGCACTGGAAAGATGCTGGGGGAAAGGAGGACGGTGGAAGAGACAAACTCACATTTCCCAGTTCACATTCATCCCAAGTTGAGCTCAGTCACTGGGCAAATTTCAGCAGCTGGATGCTGTTTTATCATATCTCTGAGCTGGCAGCTCATCTAACACCCCCCCAAAAATGCATCGCCTTTGGGTTCCACAAAACCTTCCCCTCGAGAATGGAGATGGCTGAGGAAGACGGTGAAGAGTGAGGTTGGGGGTCTCAAGGCAGAGGACATGGTGTGTACAAAGGCCCTGAGGCTGGAAGTTTCTGGTAACTATAATCCTTTGGTGTTACTGGGCACTAGCCAACAAAGCTGAGGCTGGTTCATAAAGTTTGGACTCTATCCTATAAGATGGAGTTTCTCAGCCTCGGTACCACTGACATTTGGGGTCAGATAATTCTTTGTCGTGGGGGTTGTCCTGTGCATTGCAGGATGTTAAGCAGCATCCCTGGTCTCCACCCACTAAATGCCAGGAACCCCACCTCCACAGTCAACCAACCCGTCTCCAGACATCGTCAGATGTCCCCTGGGAGCAGAATCACCCAAATTGAGAACTATTGCTGTAGGAAGACTTAGACTTTATAAAAATGTAATTCAGGGACCAGCCTGGTGGTGTAGTGGTTAAGTTCGTGCACTCCACTTCAGCAGCCAGCAAACGGACAGTTTGCAGGTTCGGACCCTAGGCGTGGACCTAGCACCACTCATCAAGCCACACCGTGGCAGTATCCCACATAAAACAGAGGACGATTGGCACGTGTTAGCTCAGCGACAATCTTCCTCAAGCAAAAAGAGGAAGACTGGCAGCAGATGTTAGCTCAGGGCCAATCTTCCTCACCAAAAAAAAAAAAAAATTTATATATATATATATACTCCAATTGCTATGACATCTTCCCCCTGCCAAAAAAAAAAAAAATGGAGGGGGGGAAGGGATGCAGAGATGAAACAAAAATGGCAAGATGTTGATCCTTGTTGAAGCTGGGAAATGGTTCATGGGGCTCATTTTTTCTTTCAACTCCTGTGAATATTTGAAAATTTTCCATAACAGGAAGAAGAAATATATATTCCCCTCAGGTGTCTTATTGCTACTGCCTCATCTTCTGAAATTCTAGACCTCAGCACTCGGCTCTTTTAAAAGCCAATAACTACACAAGAGGGTATTTCACACAACATCACCGAGTCAGCCTGTTAAAGGCAAGACATCCCATTCATGCACAAATTCATACCCACAAGAAGTGCTTACTCGTGGCATTTGTCTGGACATAGATGATGTCGCTCTTGGCCCCGTATGTCCGGCGTTCATCAGAAAAGGTGACCAAGGTCTTGACAAAGATGGCGTACTGGGTCCAGGGTTTGAGACCTCGCATCAGCCACCCAGGGTGGTTCTGTGACTTGGGGTCGTTGGACCTCAGAGGTGGGTCAATGTCCACTACCGTCCAGCTGTTGGAGCCACACGCATCCTGCCCATCGAACTCCGTCACGTTCTGATAAGGGCTTCCAAGAGGAAATAGGAGAAGGCGGTTACCATTTTGTGCCTGTCGCTCTGAAGACGGCAGAGATGCAACTGGAGGAAGTTACCTCCTCCGGGGTTGCATCCTCTTTGCCAACAATCATGCCACAAGGCGAAATGACACAGGAACAGCCGAAGAGAAAAAGGACTGCTTCCCTTACGTCTGAATTTCCCAATAATAATAATGCTGGTGGTGATGACGATGGATGACACCTACTACCTCATGCGTTATTGATAAGATTATGTGGCAGAATGTGTTCAACTTCTCAGCACACAGCCTGACACATCATAAATCTTGAGAGACGGAACTCTTACTGACATTAATCCTATCACCACTTCCATTATCTTCCTTGAAAATTTCAGCAGAGTCGTAGACTCGAAATGACTAAGTGTTGTTTAATGGGGATAGAGTTTCAGTTCGGGATGAAGAAAAAGTTCTGGAGATGGGTGGTGGTGATAGTAACACAACAGCATAAAGGTACTTAATGCTACTGAACTGCACACCCACACATAGTTAAAATAGTCAATTTTGTGTTATATATGTTTTACCACTGTTTTTCCAAGGTTGGGAAAAATACAAAATAGAAAAATAAATAAATTTTACAAAATCTACTAAGTAGAGTGAATGACTTTTAGTTGAGGATGGCGGGGGAGATGCACATAGAAGAAACAAAATGGGCTATTGCTATGGGAAATTGACCTCATACGCCATCAACTGGGAGATCATAAAAAGGAGCCTGTATTTATTCCACGAGTAGGAGAGATAGAGAGAATGACCCCAGAGGGGAAGACCTGAGCACTCGCACAACAAGCACGAAGCTTGCAACACCATTTCTTGATCCTTCTACTTACGCCTCTTTATAGAAGAGCATGAAGCCCAAGAGGTCTCGGAAGTCGGGGGGCCAATACGGCTCCCATTTCAGCAAGATCTTGTCAGAAGATGTCCGAATGTGAGAAAATGTAAGTAACTCATTTTCACCTAGAAAAGGTTAAAAAAAAAAGTATCAGTATTAAATAATTTGTTTCAGCCCAAAGCAGGTGATTCTACACTTCCAGGAGTGTCCATGAGACGGGAGGTGTCAACCTGCTGTCCCCTTGACACGTCTTGTACCCACGTGCCTCGCCCGCTGTTGGGAGGCAAGAACCGGTCGTGCAGATTGGCCCCACCGCGAGTCAATTACTTGGCCAGATGCTCAACTGAATAACGGTAGTTGGTGCCCACATAAGGAGGACAACTGGCCAGCAGTTACTGGGAAAAGATATTTTTCATGAGTAATATTTGTCCGGACACAATTTTGTCTTGCATGTGGGCTTTCAAGACTGACATGTGAGAAAATGTAAGTCCAGCGCAAATGAACACATGCCAAGTGAGCTTGGAGGGTGTAAAGATCATTAAACCTTGGGGAGATGATGCCTTGGAGAGAGTAATACCCCCTGCCCGGCATGCAAGCCTGCCCTTAAGCTCCACCCCAACCTCGCTCTCTCCCTCCCCAGAATTCCCATAGCTCGAACCACATTCCACCATAAGAAACCAGCTCCCCGTGAGGGTATTATGGAAGGTCTGGCATCTCAGTGCTCAGATATCCCTTCAAGAGGGAATCTGTCAGAGGAATGCAGTTGGCTGACAATCCGCAGCTGTAGCAACCACAGGACATGCTGTAGCATTCAAGCCAAGGCCATACATAAGGAATGTTATTCACTCATTCATTCATTCATTCATTCATTCAATGCCTATGTGGCATCTTCCAGTATCAGGCACTGTATTTGGTGCAGTAAGCACAGAGATGATATGCATAATACCTATCCTCAATATTTCAGAAACCTTACCACATATTTAGCCGTTTTAGCTCGCTAGGGGGCAGTGACATCCCCCTGGGGGCCAGCGTGGTGGGGCAAGGGGGAGGGCAGCCATGTTATCTGGTCCACAGCCTGGAAGGATGAGGGCATCGCCACTTACAGGATGCCTGGTCCCCGTTGGTCTTCAGGGCGATGTCGTTCCTCTCCTGGCGCCCTTTGGTTCCTGAAACTTCCTCCATCTTGTGAATTTCCGACAAGCAGAGTTTGGGATTATAGTGGAAGAAGAGTTTCCCCTGAGTGATGGTGAGGTTGTGCTTGCTCCAGTCCCATAGCTGCCTCAGGTTCTGGTTGTCCAAGGCGTAGAATGAGTAGTTCCTAGGGAAACACACATACATACCCAGTCATTCAACAGTCTGTTGTCTCCAGCTCCAAGATGGTGGGGCCATGGCTGAAATTCTCCTTGTTCAGCACGACATCCCCCACCACAACCACTTGCTGGGCACATTCTCAATAAGTGTTCAATGGAAGGTGGGAGACACATGGAAAGTCAAGAAAGTCTTCTTGGCCAGGAAGGTGTCTGAGTTCAGTCTTGTGGGGGGAGAAAGGTAAGACCATGATGGATTAAGATAAGGATTTCAGAGAGAGGAAAGACTGAAGGCACAGAGGCACCTGAGTTGAGCTCAGAGTAGCGCGAAGCAGCCTGCTATGGCCATTAGTTGACAGGTAGCAAGACCAGAGAGGTGCAGCAAACCAAATTCTCTTCTATGTTGCATGTCGAACCAAGACCAAGAACATGTGCCCTTCCTTGAAAGGCAGATGGGAGCCATTGAAGGTTTTATAACTCCTCAGTAACTTGATTAGATCTGTGCCTTAGAAGTATTTGTGGACCACCAACACACGATAGACGGGAGAAGAGAAGCATCTAGACCTGTGTTGTCCCATCCAGAAACCACTGGCCACCTGAAGTGTGGCCACTCTGAACTGTACTGGAAGTAAACGGCACAGATCTCGAAGACTTAGCATGCAAAAAAAAAAAAAAAGGATGCAAAAGATCTTTTTTATACTTTTTTATATTGATATCACTTTGAAATAACATTTTAGATGTACTGGGTTCAATAAAATGCATTATTAAAATTCATTTCACCTATTTCTCTTAAAGTTCTCTTAAAACGTGGCTACTAGAACATTTAAAGCTGCACCTGTGACTTGTATTATATTTCTGTCGGATGGCACTGGTCCAGTTCCAGAACATCCAGCTAGGAGATCACTGGAACAATCTGATCAAAGGGTCTGAGCTTCAGCAAAAGGCAGTTTTATGGCAGAAAATTCAACATGAACTGGTGAGTGATTCAAGAAGGTAGTCTAGACAACGCAGTGGTTTGGCTTCTCAAAAGTCATTCACAGACTCGCTTTTCCCTTGCCTTCCTTTACTGCACAGACTGGAAAAGGTAAATATGCATCTTCCAGCCTCCCTTGCAGCTAGGGGCAGCCACGTGACCCGGTTCTGGCCAAGGAGATATAAGCAGAAATCATTCTTGGTGGTGAGACTGTGGGAGCTTCCAGGCAAGTTTTTTGTTTTTTTTTTTTTGAGACAGTCTCAATGGGCAGACCTACGTCCCTCTCTCCTGTTGGTGCTACAGATGTAAGGTTGAGTGTCAGGCAGCCATCTTGTGACCATGAGGAGCACAAAGATGGAAAGAACTTGGGTCTTTGATGGCACTGATGGTCGGTCTTCCTCAGACTTCCTTCCTATGAGTCCTGTCTACACGGAACACAGCTAGTCTGGATATCTGTTGTTTTACTAACTGAAATAGGGTTCACAGGACCTGAAGGGGAAGGGATCCAAGAAATGAGGATGGGGAACTGAGGCAAGGAGGTGAGCTCCATTTTGTCCACGTTGTGTTTGAGGTTCCTAGGGGTCACCTGGCTGGAGACAGGCTCAGGGGTGAGGAGAGATGTCAGGGCTGGAGGTCTCAGCACAGGTGGATGGACGTCACCAGAGGGAAGGCAGACGCTGGTAACCCAGGACACCTGCTCTCAAAGGCAGGTGGAGGAACAAGGACAGAAATCCAGGGAAGCTGGGAAAATGCATTGAAGAGCTAGTATTCTCTTGACCAGAGGACACGAGAGTCTCAGACACAGTCAATTTCAGGAGCACCAAGAAGTGAGAATGTGCAGATGTGCGATTCCAGAGTCCTGCTCAGGCCCGCGCTCTGACTCACGGTGAAGCCCAGACAGCCGGGTGCCTATTCCATTCCGGCCAGCGCCCTCGGAGGGCACAAAGTGTGGTCTGTACCCGCTGCGATTTCCGAGAGTAACTGTAAAATGGGTATCCTTTTCCTTGGCTGGACTTTAGACACATTCCAACGCGAGTTCCTTCCTCTTCTCAAGGTTTCTCCAGGCACTTTCTCCTAATAGATGGTTTTTTGGCTTGAAAAATCTCTAAGTTTTTCTTCCCTCCTCCCCAAGCTGAATTGACATATAATTGGCATATAACGTTGTATCAGTTTAAAGGGTATAATATCATTATTAGATATGTGTATATATAACAAAACAGTTACCACACTAAGTTTAGTTAACATCCATCACCTTACGTAGTTAAAAATTTTTTTCTTGTGATAAGAACTTTTAAGATCTACTCTCTTAGCAACTTTCAAACACACAACATTGTTAACTATAGTCACCAAGCTGGACATTACATCCTCAGGAATTATTTATCTTATAACAGGAGGTTTGTACATTTTGACTCCCCTCATCCATTTCCCCTACTCCCCACCCCCCACCTCTGGCAACCGCCAATCTGTTCTCTGTATCTATGAGTTTGGGGTTTTTTTAGATTCCACATATAAGTGAGATCATACAGTGTTTGTCTTTCTCGGTCTGACTTGTTTCACTTAGCATAATGCACTCAAGGTCCATCGATGTAGTATCAAATGGTACGATTTCCTTCTTTATGGCTGTATAATATTCCATTATATATATATATATACACCATACTTCCTTTATCCATTCATCATTGATGGACACTTAGGTTGTTTCCACGTCTTGGCAAAAACCCCCAAGTTTTTCTAACTCATGGACTTCCTAGTGAGCCTTCGGGCCACAGACACAGAATCAGGCCCACCTACCCGATTTCCAAGGTCTCTCCCCGAATTAGGCGTAACTTCCGGAAGAAGGAAAGCGACACGAGAGCGTAGGACCGGCGGATTTTCAGATACCCTGAAATTTCTTCAATGAGTCCGAGGTTGGCCTCTAGCTCAGCTGCCAGGTTGTCTAAGGAAAGGAGAGAATATCCAGTGAGTTTCCACAGAAATATTTTAATCTTCCCATAATATCCCATGGGGAGGAGTTAACTCCAGGCTGAAAATGACTTTGTCATACCCTGCTCAAAAGGCATCATAGTTAGGACACAATCCAGTGTCCATATTACGGGGCCTGCAAGTCCCTAAATAAGTGACCGCTTCTTTTTTCTCATCTTTTCCTTGGTCGCCCTACTCCAGACATGTGGGCCTCCCCACAGTCCCTTAAATAGGCCAGACATACTCCTGCCTCAGGACCTTTGCACTGGCTGCCTCTATAGTTTGCCCAGCATATTATTCCTCTATAGATCTACTTGGTTTGCTCCATCACCAACTCAAAGTGTCTCTCCTCAAACTGGAAACTCCTCTAAAAGAGCAACTCCCTTTATTCTCTATTTCAGAGGGTGGTAAACTACAGCCCACTGACCAAATCCAGCCAGCTTTGTAAATAAAGTTTTAGGGGCACAGAGCCATGCCCAGTGTTCCGTGTTCTCTCCGGCTGCTTTCACTCTATCCCCACAGAGTCAAGTAGTTATGACAGAGACGGTCTGGCCTGCCAAGCTGAGCAGACTGATTATACAGTCTTTATAAGAAAAACTTGCCGACCCCTGCTCCCTCCGTTACTCGGCTTTGCTTTCCTTCACGGCCCGGACCCACCGCTGAGTTTACACGATACGTTGATGTGTTTATTTGTAAGATCCACCATGCGTGGACTTTGCCTTGTTCCCTGTGAGTATTCAAATAAATGTTTGCTGAATAAATAAACAAAGGCTGCTTTTTGCCTGGGATGGTATTTCTGGAAACACGCTCCCAGACCTGCAATGGGGCGTGCTGCCTGCTGGTTAAAAATGCAAATTCCTGACAGCCCAACTTGGAAAGGCAGAATCTCAGAGGAGCGGGGCCGGGACAGAGCTGTGAATTTCCGGTTGGGCAGTAGACTCCCTGAATGGTCCCACTGATGGGCGTCGGGGCCATTTTCCTTCTGTGCTCACAGGGAAAGTAGATCCCAGCAGGCCACCCCCGCCCACCCCACGCCCCGCCACACACTCACTGCCCCCTCGGATGTTGATGATCAGGCTCCCGTTGATGACCGTGCAGCCTCGGAGCTCCTGGGCGGACGTCACCGAGTCGATGGTCTTCTCGCCTTCCAGGAGGTGGCACACCTTGGGACAGGGACCCAGGCACGGGGTACACATCAAGCTGAGGAAAGAGCAGAGAGAGGGGGTCAGGGCACACAGGCTGCCACACATACGGCAGACAGCACCCCGCACAGGGTCCCACGTGGCGGGACTTTCGCGGCAACGGTAAGGCAGGCTGCTTCAACCACAGCGCTGTTGACACTTGGCACCAGAGAATTTTCCATTGTGGGTGACTGCCCTGTGCATTAAGGGTGTTGAACAGCATCCCTGGGCTCCACCCACCCAATGCCAGTAGCCCCACCCCAGGGAACGACAGCCAAGAGTGTTTCCGAACATTGTCCCCTGGGGGGAAGACAGAAAATCACCCCCAAGTCAGAACCACTCCCCAAGGTGACAGGCTTATGCCGTTATTCTTTGGTGGCGGGTCCTACAGCATTCCATCCCAAAATGATGGGGCTCCTTCCACACCCCCTAGTGACAAGATTCACACTGAACCCCTTGGAGACAAGATCACGTTCTATCCCGTGGGGACAGGACTCACGCCATTACACCAAAGCGATAGGACTCACGGCGTTGCCATGGTGATGGGCATTATGGCGAGCGATGGTCCTGACATGGCATCACTTTGCTATGATGCCAAAATGGCTGAACTGGTGCCCTCACCCCAACATGGCAGAATTTGGGCTGCTGCTCCAAGGAGATGGGGTGTTCACTGTTCTGTTTGGGGTTTGACGTCAGGATGGCTAGGACAAGACCTCACATTCGATAGAGGGTGACTGGGGTTAGACTTTGGCTTTGCCTGCCTGCACCCTGACGTCCTCAAATTTACAGCCCCCAGGAGTCCTTTGGAAATCACTTCTCCCCAACTCAGAGTCTCTGAGGTCAGTTTCTGGCTGGCACAGCCCTCCAGGTCCAGGCAAGACACAAGATCCTGACCAGGCTGGGCACCATCTTCTAACCCCCTGGGGCTTCAGAGGAGGGTACATACCCAAGTTAGTCCAGTAAGGATTTTGCTAGAACTTCCTGGCAGGAGAAACTATCTTCCTTCTGGAGCATCTAAGAGGGCATTGCTATGTTGCTAGCATGGGGCAGGGGAGCAGGGAAGAGAAGAAAATCGACAGAGAGAGAAATAAAGCCAAAGATGGAAAGAAATTGATGGTTGTTCATCACTTGAGCCCCTGGATACAGCTGTACCTGAAGCAACTCCCTGAACTTTTTGGTTATAGGCACCAATAAACTCTAATCTTGCTATGCCTGTTGGAGCTGGGGTTCTGTCACACAAAACCTCAAGAGTCTCAACTATTACATTCTCAAAGGCTCAGTCTCCTCACCTGTGAAATGGAAACAATAACAGTACCTATTCCCACAGGTCAGGATGAGGACCAAATGATGTGGACCACCACTTAGCATATGGAAAATGAAAATTGTTAGCCATCGCTACGATGATCACTTTTCATTAGTGGTATCCTCGTGGCTGCTGTTATTTCCACACCTCTGTGTCTGCACTTCTTCCGAATGATCTTGGGGGTGGTGGTAAAATGAAGAACAGATCTAGTCTTTGTCCCAACTCCGGGCACAGAGCTTCAAAAGCCCTTGGAAGTTTCTGAGCGACAGGAGCTTCTTTGCTATGCTAATGAGACGATTTGTGGTGGTCCTGACATAGCTTCAGGCTGGGGGGGGGCGCCCCCCCCACTGGTCACCAGAACCAGCCCCCAAGATACATGGTGAGAGAGTTGCATCTTTCAGCCACCTGACCTCCGGAGAGGGGAGCAAGGCTGGAAATGGGAGTTTGATCACATGGCTGATGGTTCAGTCCATCTCGCCTGTGTAATGAAACCCCGATAAAAATGCCAGACACCAGCTCAGTGCAGTTTCCTGGCTGGTGAACACATTGATGTGCGGGGAGACTGGAATCCCTGATTCCAGGAGGACCTGGAAGCTCTGTGTCTGGGACTCTCTCCGACCTGCCCTACCTGTATCCTTAATAATGAAGCTGTAAATGTAAATATATATAGTGGAAAGGCCCCACATCGAGCTTTTGATTGCCAAGGCATTCATTTCAAAGGACATCCAACCTGAATAAACATCTTAGGCTGTGAGACACAGCTACAAGCAAAACAACCAGATAAAGAATGAGGCTGCTCCCCTCTACGAAGGCCCCCTTTCTGAAAGCCCTGGGTGACCTAAGTAACTGACCGCTTATCTGATAACTGACCCCCACTTCTCCATTCCTGTGCCCTAATTTCCACTCTTATACTTAAACCCTAGATACCCCACCCCTGGACCCTAATAAGGACAGAGCCCCAGGCCCATGCTCCCTCCCTCTCTCTCTACCTGTGACCTCCCTGAGTGGCCTGGGCGTACCTTCCAGGATCTCCGAGTAATAAATCTTGTTCCTCTAAGTTCCCTGATGGTTTCTTGCTGAAGTGTGTCCTGTGATCGCAATAAGAACCATAAGAGTTGACCTGGCCATAAATAGGGACCCCAGTGGGGGCAATGTCCATGGAGCTCGTTACGAGGGATGTGTGCCCGGGCCAGTGATGCAGAAATTTCTAACCCAGGGCACCACCACCAAGAGGCTCAGACGACAAAACAGTACAGCTTTTTCTCAGTTCTGTGAGTTGTTGTAGCGACGCATTGAACCCCGAGGGTTTGTGGGAATGCCCGAATGTCCAGCCAGTAGCTCAGAAGTGCAGGTGGCCTGAGGACCCCCAAAGTGTGGCTGGCATCGGAAGTGAGGGCAGTCTTGCAGAGGACAGAGGCTTTAACCTACGGGCACGATGCTCACCCCAGGTGGTCAGCGTCAAATGGTGCCGCCGTACACCCAGCGGGCGTCAGAACAGCTGGGGCGGAAACAGAATGGTGACCAAATGGTCGGTTCTTTTGTTGGGTCCGCACAGATCTACCGAGCACTTATTATTATGCCGCAGGTGAGACTGTTAAGCCAAGAGTCAGTAAACTGCAGCCCGAGGGCCAGACAAATCCAGCTGGCCACCTGTTTTTGTAAATAATGTCATATCGGCACACCACCACGCCCACTGGCTTGGGTATCACCTATGGCTGTGCTCACACTACAAGGGCAGAGCTGAGTAGCTGCAACAGAGACCATATGGCCCTCGGAGCCGAAAATATTTACTACCTGGCCCTGTGCCAATGCCTGTTCTAAGCCACAGGCACCCAGGAGTGAACAAAACAGACAACTTCCTTTCCCTGTGGGAGATTACAAATGGCCACAAGACTTCTTCACCAGCAGAGGTTTGAAAAGGACTTGCACATTGGGCATACCCTTCCTGGCTGCTGGGATGGGAAACTATGTGGAGAGAGGTCCTAGCTGCCCATGGAAGATCCAAGAAGCTATCCTATACCATCCGGCCGTAGCTGACCCAGTTCAGGCCGGACCAGCCACCAGTCAATGCACAAGATCTTCAGGAATCATAAAGGAGGGCAGTTTTAAGCCACTAAGTGCTGAGGTGATTTGTTATACAGTGAGAGCTAATGGATACACTTCCGAAGTGTATGGTCTAGTTGGGGGAAATCAATAAATTGACAATTAAAATGTCAGCTAGTGGTAAATGCCACGAAAAGAGTTAGAATCGGATGATGTACCAAGGAGTATCTCCATGGGTGGTCAGACAGGGGCGGTTCTCAGAGGAAGCGACTTTTAAGCTGTCACCTGGATGACAAGCAGAAGATCAAGGGGCAGAGCATTCTAGGATGAGGGAACACG
Source organism: Equus asinus (assembly GCF_041296235.1). Classification (NCBI taxonomy): domain Eukaryota; kingdom Metazoa; phylum Chordata; class Mammalia; order Perissodactyla; family Equidae; genus Equus; species Equus asinus. The sequence continues at coordinate 16,611,452 of NC_091809.1, forward strand.
GATGCCCTACACCCATCACACACTTAACATTGACCCTAAATACCGGGTCCTTCTCATCTCAGTAAAGATCACCAGCTGCTCTCGCTGGGTACCTGGGAGCGACTATCCATGGCGAGGTCGTTTAATGAAGCCACATGGGTTCCCAGAACTCTGCTCTGAGAACATCAAGAACGATTTCCCAGATAAGCCACAAGAATGGAAGAAAGCATATCTGGTCCTGTTAGAAAATGGAACAGCACTAGAGTCTTTCACAAAATAAAATAAAAGCTTCAGAAGGAAAACTAGTAATGTTTTTTAAACCTCCGAAGTAAAAGACTGCCGTGACAAGTTGTAACGGGCATCCCTCACTTTGCCCCTTTTCACTCAGTAAAGGTCCCACGCGTCCGAGGACATGCCATCAATTTCCTGGGGGTTCACTTGTAGGGGCCACTGGACCACGAGCAAGAACATCAAAGGAGTTTGCCGTATTTCTCAGGTCTTAGTTATGGTGAGGAAAAAAAATACCTTTTAATTAAAGCCAATGTCTTATAAACAAACATTTCCCTGGAAGATGATAACATCCATGTTTCATTTCAAACATAAAAAAAAATAGAAATTAATCAAAAGGACTATAGGGTCATTTTCCCAACCTTACTGATAAACTGGCCAAAAAACAGGGAGAAAAAACTCTGTCTGGTATGCAAAGGTGATTTATAGAGGTCTATTTTTGGTCAACAAAGCCATTTGATAGGTTTTATGAAAAAAGAGTAAAACAAAACATATTGTACTGGCAGGTTTCACAAACACTTGAAGAGAGGCTCATAAGAACCAAAATAAAGATTGTTTTCCTTCCCAACCTCCCCACCTGGGGAAATAAAATTTCCCACCAGAACGCTCTCGCTTGGCTAATTCTCAAGTCTGAAGAGGAAGATTTTTTACGTAAGCGGATCAGCTCAAGGCCCCTCGACGTGCGTCTGTTTCTGATTTGTTTTTATGTTGTTTGTGAGGGTTTTTTTTTTTCTCAAACCCTTAACACAAAAACCAGGAAACAGATTTTTTAAACTTGGTTACGGCCCTGAGACACCGAAATAGCTCATCTGTGAAGCTAACAACGGGAACAAAACGTCTGCAAAGTGCGTAGGAAATCTGACTCATCGTGGAAGAGAGAAAACCCTGCTATTTCTCACCCAAACAGTAGGAAATGATTTGATGGCACTGTCCTTCAGAAAGCCACAAATCCCTGAGAATAATCTGGAATCCAGTCTCTTCCTCCTTGCACTCCAGGCTAATCGCAGCATACCATCTGGCTCCAGATTGGAGAAAAAATTAAAAACCTGAGCTCTGTCCTTGGTCGTAACAGTCAGGCAGCTATGTCGGTGGGGACAGTCGAGTCCATGTGAAGGATTCTAGGGTAAACCAAGGACTTCTGTCTTTATGCCTTCTATTCCCAAAGCCAACCACAGAAAGCTTTAAAAATGGCGTACGAGGGGCCGGCCCCATGGCCAAGTGGTTAAGTTCGCACGCTCGGCTTCAGCGGCCCAGGGTTCCGCAGTTCGAATCCTGGGCAAGGACATGGCACTGCTCGTCAAGCCATGCTGAGGCGGCATCCCACATGCCACAACTAGAAGGACCCACAACTAAAAAAAATACACAACTATATACCAGGGGGCTTTGGGAGAAAAAGGAAAAAATAAAACCTTTTAAAAAAAAAAAGGTTGTGCGAGATGCCAAGAATATTTGCTCTCTGATCCTGTACAGAGAAAGTTTGTCAATTCCTGCTCCAAAGGCCAGGGCCAAAAGAGGAGGCAGAGACGGCACCCCACAGACCCAAGCATAGCAGTTCCCTCACTCATACCCGATGAACTCTGGTTTTGCACACGGTCTTAACAGGCACCACCATCACCAACCCCACCTTCCTTCCCCTCTTTGCTGCCCCCCGCCCCCTGAACCCACACCCAGGACTCACTTGCTGGAATTCATCGTGTACCCAGAGGGACACTCAGGGATGCACTTGTTGTTGTGAATGACGTACTGATGGCAGCCCTGCCTTCGGGAGTTCTTGCATTTGTTGTGCAGGTCCTGGCAGAAGCTGAAGTTCACACAGCGCCAGTCTTGGAAGTGATAGTACGGGGGCGGGCAGGTCTCCACACACCTGCCGTCCAGGTAGAAGTTGCGGCAGGCCACGCACTTGGTGGGGTCGTCGGGCTCAGAGCAGTTGCCTAAACACTCGCTGTGGCAGCAGAGGCCGTCCGCGGTGCAGCCGTGTGACTTACAGATGGTCGGGCAAACTGGAGAGAGAAAGAAAACAGCTGGTCAGCGGCTTTGCCCAATTCCTGTCTGCAGGGACGTCAATTCTAGATCAAGAGAATCGACGCTTTGACTTGTAGCATTTGCCGATTGCCATGGTGTAAATACACCCACCACTGTCCATTTCAAGCTGCTGACAAAAGTTACTGAACACAGAGCCAGGAAGAGACACATAGTAACGCAGCATTACATAGTACTTCTCTCATATCAATATAATAGTAGCAAATAACTTCAAAAGCATAAATAATCGATAAATGTAGGGAGATAATTAGGAAGCAGTGAGTTTTGAGTATTTATTACCTTTGTTTTTAACATAAATTGTTTAGCGGTAAGTTTATATCATTTAATTTTTAACAACCACTTAACCACCAGCTTGCAAATTTCCTGAAAATTTCACAGTCGACGCTAGCAAGCGGACTCCTGCACGCAGCTGCAGCGCTGGCATAAACAGGCATGTTATTATCTCCACGGTCTCCATTCTACAAATGGGGAAACCGAGGCACAAGAAGGTTCAGCAAAGGGCCCAAAGGTCATTTATTGCTTCGATTTGCTTGCACTGATCTAGATATGGCAGCCACTGCGGGAACAAGGTGGCCTCAGACTCTGCCTTCAGGAGCGCGTGGTCTAGTGGAGGAGGCGTATTAGTTATTTAAACACACAAATGTGTAACTGCATATGCAACAAGCACCGTGCTGGAGGTAAGAGGAAGCGATATTTCTGCTGTGGCCTGAAGGAGATAATGAACTGGAAGGAAGGAGAAGGCTTCCCAGATGGCGGGGCAGAAGCTACTCATAGATTTCGTAGCTGGTGGCAATTTCCTATTCAACACAACTCCTCCAGCAGCTTGTCACAGATCCCCTTTCTCCCAATGTCTCGCTACTCATCGCTTCCTAATTACCCCGTGATTTTGGTCCCTCAGCATCTGGCCCGAGCCTCGATCACCAGCCCTCCCTTCCCACGCTGTCTGCAAATACGCCCACGGACAGACAGCTTCTGTGAGGCCGGACAGACGTCGGCCGCAGCAGAGCCTGGTCTCGGAGGCACCCTCTTCACTGACTCCCTGCGGTTTGAAACATGGTTTGGAAGCTGGGGAGTGTCATTCGCCCCAAACCTTCAGGCTCTTTGATTGTTGTAGCCAAGGGGACCCACCCACCCAACCCAGGGAACAGAAGTGGCTCCTAGAGGCACATTCATGTAGGAGCAGCACTGAGGGAACTTTCTACGAAGACGGAAATGTCCTCGATCTGCGCTGTCCAACCCGGTAGCCACTTCTCCCTTGTGGCTGTTGAGTGTGGTTAGTGCAACTGAGGAACCAATTTTTTTTTTAACTGTGGCAAAAGACACATAGCATACAATTTACCATCACAATCATTTTTAAGCGTACAGCTCAGTGGCATGAAGCACACTCACAGTGTCGTGCAATCCTCATCACCCTCCGTTTCCAGAACTTTCTCATCTTCCCAAACTGAAACTCTGTCCCCGTGAAACACTGACTCCCCAGCCCACTCCCCCAGCCCCTGGTCCCACCATCCTACGTCCTGTCTCTATGGATGTGACTCCTCCAGGGACCTCACATAAGTGGAGTCACACAGGATCTGTGCTTCTGTGTCTGGCTTATTTCACCGAGCATCATGTCCTCAAGGTTCCTCTATGTCATAGCAAGTGTCAGAATTTCCTTCCTCTTTAAGGCTGAATAATAGTCTTTTGTATGGATGGACCACATTGTGTTGATCCATCATCCATTGAATGGATACTTAGGTTGCTTCCACCTGTTGGCCCTTGTGAATGATACTGCTATGAACACGGGTGCACAAGGATCTTTTCAAGACCTTGCTTTCAATTCTTTTATGTGCGTACCCAGAAGTGCAATTGTTGAGTCATATGGTAATTCTAGTTTTAATTTTTTGAGGACCCACTACCCTGTTTGCCAGAGGCTGCACTATTTTACATTCCTACCAAGAGTGCACAAGCGTCCCAATTTTTACTGAGGAACTAAACTTTTAATTGTATTTCAATTTTAATTTTAATAGCCACGGGTGACTACTGGTTCTTGCGTTGGACAGCAGAAGCTTAGAGAATAAAAATCAACTCCTGCCAGGGCCTACAGATCCCATGTAGTCTCTCTGAGTCCTTCTCTGAGTCCTTCTCCCAGCCACAGGCAACAGCCCCTCTGGTCTCCTTTCTGCCCCTCCCACACCGAGGCTCAGTCCTACCTCAGGACCTTTGCATCTGCTGCTCTGGCTGGCTGAAGCACCCTACCCTTTATCCTCCCATGACTGGCTCATTCTTGTCCTTCAGGTCTCCACTCCTTAGAAAGACCTTCCATGACCTCCCCACTGGAAGTCACTCCCTCCTTCACAAACCATGTTCTAACACATGAGTTTATTACCTTTTTCTCATTGCACTTTCACTCTTGAAAATTATCTAGGTGCTTGTTGACTGTCTGTCTAGAGGGGAGCTTAGGAGACAGGGTCATGTCGGCTGCCTTCACTGTGCTAGCCTCTATGACACCCAGCAGGAGCTCAGGAGACACAAGTCCAATTAGACAGAAAGGAGGCAAAAGGTAAGACTTTGGAGCAGGTCCAAGCCCCCAATTTTTAACCAGCGGCTCAAGAACTCATCCAAGAAATCCCAGTTGCAGGAGCTCCATAAACACTATGAACATTTACATGCAAGATTTGCAGCATCTATGCATAACTGCACATTCTGATTTTCTATGTGGATCCAGAAAGAATGAAGAAGCTGCTAATAGGAGCAGGATGGGATAAACCCACCAAAGTCTGTGTAGATTTTTAGGGTTTACACGCCACCCACTAGCTTCTTACTTAATTCTAACAGAGACCCCAGCAGGGAGGGGAGTAAGTAACATTATTTTCATTTCACGGAGGCAAGAAGACGGGCTCGGCCAAGAAGCAGCAGGGCCAAAACTGGAACCTTGATCTTTTGGCTCTGAATCCGACATTCCTGGGTCTAAAATGACAAGCCATCCCCAGGGTCCACGCAGTCAAGGGGAGGAATGACGTGCGTTCAGCTTTGGTGACGCAGCACCCGCCACCCCATAGACGCGCAGTAAAGATTTCTTTAAAGAACCAGTGGTAGCCTTGGTTTTCTTGCCTGTCAAATGGGGGCGGTAATGACAGTCCCTTAACTCCTTGTCACAAGTAAAAGAGATGATGTGGGGAACGCGCTGGATTCTTTGAGAGGTGCACTGTAGGTCTGACATCAGTGACCCCCTGTGGGTCCTGTTATTTTACCATCATTCTTAATGATCTGTCTACAGGAATCTCTTGGAATCTCAATGGCAGGAAGCAATATCCAAGGCAGACAACAATTACCTCGGACCCACAATGATCCCACCCTCTGGGAGGTCACATGTGAGAGCAGGAAGGGGCCTATTTCCTGGGCTGGGGCCGCCGTCTGAGGGTCAGCCCTTAAGTTCAAAAGCGATGCCAGCAAAGTGCTAACAAGCACTTCCCAAACACAGAAGGCTTCCAGCCTCCAGGATGCTAAGAAAAAGGATCCAACACTTGCAAACAAAGCCAGAGCTTGACCACACGACTTTTCCATCTTATGCTGGAGCCCTGTCGACAAGGACCCACCTGAGAACCATTTCATCCTCCAGCACAGGAGCTGGCAAACTTTTGGCGTAGAGCGTCACAGAGTACAGGGCCATATGGCTCTGTCACACGCAATTAGTCCTCTCTGCCGCTCTTGCCGAGGAAGCGGCCCCAGGGGAGGCACACGGACACAGGGGCCGCTGTGCCCAATAAAACTTTATTTAAAAAAGCAGGTGATGGACTGTTGGTGGGAATGCAAACTGGTGCAGCCACTATGGAAAACAGTATGGAGATTCCTCAAAAAGTTAAGAATAGAAATACCTTATGACCCAGCCATCCCACTACTGGGTATCTATCCTAAGAACCTGAAATCAGCAATTCCAGAAGTTCCATGCACCCCTATCTTCATTGCAGCATTATTCACAATAGCTAAGTCATGGAACCAACCTAAGTGCCCAGCAACTGATGATTGGATAAAGAAGTTGTGGTATATATATATACAATGGAATACTACTCAGCCATAAAAAAGGACAAAGTCATCCCATTCACAACAACATGGATAGACCTTGAGAGTATTATGTTGAATGAAATAAGCCAGACAGAGAAAGACAAACCCTGTATGACTCCGCTCATAGGTGGTAGTTAACATATGGACAAAGAGAACTAACTGATCGGTGGTTGCCAGGGGAAAGGGGGGTGGGGGGAGGGCACTAGGGGTGAAGTGGTGTACCAGCAACATGACTAATAATGATGTACAACTGTAATTTCACAAGGATGTTAACTTTTATAACCTTAATAAAAAAAAAATGCAGGTGACGGGCTGGCTGGTTTGCCAACCCCTCGCCCAGTGAAACGTACCTGTGATGGTTTTACTATTTCTACTAGAGTGTAGGCTCTGGGGAGCCTGATGTCAACTTATAGACAGATACACCGTCAATCATTTTTATCCACTAGAAGAGATAACATCCTCCCCAAAATGACAGGTTTAATGCCCCAGAGGACATTAAGCATCTCCGTGCCTCACTCTGCAGTCTTATTTCAGTGATTATAAATGCTTTGGCTTTACTGCCCTGCTGGCTTCCTCACTAAAGGGTTAAAAGAAATGTGTTGACAGGTGTTCTTGTTGCTCTTTTTTTTTTGGCATAAGAGTGGTGTTTTTAATTTTTGAAGACTATGCTTTGATAACGACAAGCCAGCTCCGGCTGTGTGCACAGTTTCCAAGTATTTTATCTTATTTCATAGAAATGTCGCTCAGGGTGGCCTCCCCGCTGCCACCACCAACCCCCGCCCCCCCAGTGAATTGTGAAGAATGTGATGTGCAAGATGACAAGCTCCCCCAATGGAGGAGGGGGCTGACTTTCCTCTCCCCGTGCCCCTGGTCCTGCTTCCTCTAACAGACACCAAGTGAGTCCCGGCAGCCCAGTTCCAGAGGGCCAACCCCTCCCCCAGGATGTTTCTGCCAGAGAGCATGGCGGCCTTTACGAGAAAATGCGGAGCAGTCCGGGAGCTGTTGACCTTCCCAGGACACATGCACGCTGTGTGTGTAAGGAGCATCTACCCACACGTCCCAGAGACGGCAGACAGGAGTCCTCCCCCGCCAGACACACAAGTTCCTTGTCTGTCCATCTCCCCCTGTCCGCACCCCAAGTTGCTTGGACTGCTGGCCCCAATTTCCTCCCAATTCTCCCTAAAGTTTCCTAAAGCCCCTGGCCTCCGGTTACACTGGCAGAAGCAGCCACTACATTCCTGAAACTTTCCCCTCGAGTGGCTTTTTCTATACCCTGCTGAGAAGGTTGGAAACTGACTCTAAATAAATTGGTGGAGTGGGAAGGAGGTAGCTGAGTCAGGATCCTCTGAAGTAAGAGCCATGCTCCCCGCTGAACAACACGTTTTCTAGAGAGATATCTACAGGGATGCTGGCTTGTTTAAGGGGGATGCTCAAAGGCAAGTGCAGTTTCACCCACTATTCCTACTTCTAGGAACTAGCCCGCAGACAAGACAGTATACGTGCACACAGACACCTGGGCAAGGAGAGTCTTCACCCTACGAGACGTTATCCAGCTGAGTTTATAACAGCAAAAGGCTGGAAACAACCTAAAGATCCATAGCAGGAGACTGTGTAAATAAATTACCGTGGATCAAAGAATAGTACGCAGCTGCCCAAAAAAGGAGGTGGCTCTACGCCTTCTGATGTTGGAGTGACTTCCAAGATAGCATTAAGTGAAACAAACAAGGTGCACAGTGGGATCTAAAGAATATAACTCAGGGCCACCCAGTGGCGTAATTAGGTTGGCATGCTCCCCTTCAGCAGCGTGGGGTTTGCAGGTTCAGATCCCAGGCACAGACCTAGCACCACTGGTCAAGCCATGCTGTGGCGGTGTCCCACATAAAATAGAGGAAGATTGGCAACAGATGTTAGCTCAGGGCCAATCTTCCTCAAAAAAAAAAAATATATATATATATATATAACTCATTTGTGGAAAAAGGAAAGAGACATACATAGTGGGAATGCAAAACAGGACAGCTACTTTGCAAAACAGTTTGGTAGTTTCTTATAAAGTTAAACATATACCTCTCATCCTTACCTCACAACCCAGGGGTTCACCGAGGTGAAATGGAAAAAAACACATATTCAGACAAAGACCTGTAAGGGAATGTGGATAGTGGGAACATTCATAATCACCCCAAGCTGGAAACAATTCAAAGGTCCCTCGACTGGGGAATGGAGAAACATTGTTCCTCCACACAATGAATACGACTGAGCAATCGAAAAAGGAAGATGTGCTGACACCACAACAACGCGGATGAATTTCAAAGGCATTTTATTGAGAGTGAGAAGCCCGTTGCAACAGCTACACACTGTATGATTCCATTTATATGACATCATGGAAAAGGCAAAACTATAGGGACGGGGGACACATCAGTGGTCACCAGGGGCTGGAACTGGGGAGGGGCTGCCCGCAAAGGGGCACAGAGGAAATTGGGATGATGGAACCAGTCCATATCTCCACTGCGGTGGTGGTTACATGACCGTATATATCAGTCAAAACTCGCAGGCCTTTATTCCAAAAAGGGTGAATTCTACTGTATGTAAATTATATCTTAAAATGGGGAGAAGAGAAAAAGACAAATGGGGCATGTGTTCCTCTGGAAGTATGGCAAGAAATGTGCCCATGACTGCCTTTCGGAAGGAGAAGACGATGGAGTGAAGGGTGGGTAGCCACATCCTTACATATCAGCACAATTCGATTTTTGTTTTTTGCTGTATGTGTCCAACTGCTTAAAACGGACATATTTTTGAAAAGACATTTTTTAAAAGCCTCTGCTAGGCAAGGAATAAATGCTATTGATCAATCAAATAATTCTATCCCCACATATTCCAGAAATGACTGTATAAGAAGAGCTGACAGGCATTGCGGAGAGCTTCTATAAAGGTTCTCTTAAGATCATTTTTGCCTTATTAAAAAAACAACAGTCAAGGCAGCCAAATGCCAAGTGTGATCCTAGATCAGAACCTGGACCAGGAAAAAATGTTACTAACAATGAACATTGGGACAACCGATGAAATTTATGTACGAGACTGTGGATTAAAATGTTGCATCCGTGTTAATTTCCTGATTTTGATCATTGTACGACGGTTGTATAAGAGAATTTTCTTGTTCTTACAAAGTACCCAGAGAAGAATTAAGGATAAAGGGGCAATATGCTTGCAACTCACTCAGATGGTTCAGGAAAAAGAATGAATGTGTATATAAAGTGTGTACGTTAATACATTAAAGAGATAATAAAAGAAATAGAGTAAAATGTAAACAACTGATGTAGATACAATCTTTGCAACTTCTCTTGTAAACTTGAAAACTACATCAAAATAAAAAGTTACCAATTTATCCAAAACAAGGTTAAAAGCTGGAATAGTGGAGACAAAAGCACGCAGTGCCGCCTTGTAAATGCCATGCGTACGAAAATACAGCCACGGTTTTTATCTTTGCCGAAGTCCAAACCAGTTTATTTTTTCTTAATTAAGAAGCTATATAGTAAGAACAAATCAAAACCCCACTATTAAATGTTTCCATAGCACGCCATATGTTAATAACATTTTGTTACATTCCTTTCCAAAGCCTGTAGTTTTAAAAAAAAAAAAAAAAACTCAAGATTTATTATTCCAAAAATTACTGCTTTCCAGAAATTTCCAAACGGAACAGTTGCGTCATGGGCAGGCAGACACATTCACCACAGGGCCCTGTGGCTCTCCCAGAAAGTGTGAATTTTATGAACTCCTTAAAGTAATTTACTTTGTTTCCAGGCAAAGATTGTCTCTCACGCCCGCCCTAGACCCTGAAGGCTGAGGTTCGAGTCCCCTGAGCCTCGGGGCGCGGGCAGCGCGTTGTCTGGAAATTCCTCCCCTTGGAATCTAGTAAATGATTTAATGATGGAGTGGAAGGCAGGGAGTGAACTTTTGAGCTGGGTGGTCAACAGACGCCCTTTCGACTCCGCGATCCCCGAGAAGCGGCGACCGCAGGAGCTCACGTCCTCGAATCAGGGAAGAAAGCTCCCCGGTTCCCTTCTCTGACAATGCGGCCCCCACGCGCCCCATAGAGTTCGCTTTCCAGATGCGTTTGGAATCGAGCTGCGGAGCTCTTCGGAGATATACGGCGCACGCAGCCCAGGGGAAGGGGGTGGAGTCCCAAGCGGGGGGGGGGGGGGAGAGCCTCCCCGCCAATGCAGCCTCAGGATTGGTCGGCTCCAGGCCGCTGTGTGTGTGTGTCCCCGTGTGCTCAGGGGGGGCGGGCCCAGGGCGGGGGAGGCCACGCCCCCCTGGAGGCGGGGGCGCCCGCGCAGCACAAAGCCCGCGGCGCGCTCCGCTCCGTGGAGTCCGGGCCGGGCGGTGGCGGCGGCCGCAGCGCCGCCCTCGCGCTCAGCCAATGGGCGCGCGTGCTGCCGGGGTGCCGGCCCCGCCCCCGGGCGCGCGGGGCTCCGTTCGGCCGCCTGGCTCTCGGGCGGTGACCGCCGGCGGGCGGTGCGCGCGGGGCCCCCGGGGCAGGGCCTCTCGGGGGTGCGGACCCTGCGGGGCGCGCCTGCCGAGGGGGGACCTGGAAACAGTTGAAGAAAAGGCGAAAGCGAGCGTGCGGGCCGCCCCGAGCACCCCCGGGCGGCGTGGGCCGCGCGCAGAGCTGGGCGTGTGCCCGGGAGCAGATCGGGTCACCGCGTGGCAGCTCCCGGGACGGGCTTGGGGGCGCCCTGACCCCAGGCCTCCCGCGGGAGGGGCCCAGAGAGGGGTCACACAGCAAAATCCTCCAAATTAAGGGGTGCTCTCTCGGAACTTGCCCCCAAAGTTTAAGGACCACACATATATGACATTCTTAAGAAAACCCACAGACTATTTTGGGGGGTGCCCTTGAGCCAATGTTCTCCCTGTACTTGAAGACATCAAACCTCTGCGCTCCACGTGTATTTGCAATTCTAGTAAACTGAGACAGAGAATGGGCGTGATGGTCCCTTCCCCCATGAATACAATTTAAAATGTATATTCCGTTTGCAGAAACAACGTTCGACCCAAATCGGTTGATAAGCCGATATGATGATATGCTGAAATAATAATTCAAACAACCATCTCCCTTACAGATGGGGAAACTGAGCCGCAGAAGGGCTGCTTTGCTAACGCCAGCTCAGCTAGCAAGTGGCGAGGCCAAAACTCGAACCCAGGTCTCCCAGGGAAACTGGGACTGCGTGTGGCATCATGCAGTTACACTGTGGGTTTTATTCACCTGTTCCCCACCCTGGCCCACCCGGATCTGGCTCCTTCTGTGCACTGAGATGCGGAAATGGCTGGGGACACTGTCTCTGCTCTCCCAGGATGCACAAAAGAGACAGGTAAGCCCCGTGAAGGAGAGGACCTTGTCTGTCTTCTTACTGCATCCCAGAGCCATGCACACAGTAGATGCACAATAAAGCTCACAGAGGAAAAAAAGTGGGGAGGGAGGATCAGGTGACTGGTTTTATCCCAGCAGGAGAGGGACAGTGCTTGCAAAGGCGTGAATCATCAGGGCTGCCTTCAGGGAACTATAAACAGTTCCGAGTTGATGGAGGGCAAGGTACAGGGGAAAAGGTGTGGGAGAGCAGGCCAGACAGCAGGTTAGGGAGCTGAAGGGCTTGGACTATACGCCACGGGAGGAGCCAAAGAAGGGCTTCCAGCAGAATGGTCACCACCAGATAGCTGCACCTTTGGGGGCCAGTTTTCTGGCTCTCTAGTGGATGGCTGAGGAAGGCAAGGGCAGAAGGAACAGGGAGGAAGAGGCTGGCTTCTGAAGCCATCAGGGAGGTGGACTTAGCTCCTGCATGCCTCCCAAGTTTCCACCTTGGGCAATTCCTCATGAGAGGAACTACAGACAAGAAAGCTCGGTGCTGCAGAAGCCGTGACGTGTGGACTCCATACCTCAAACCCGGCTTCTGCACATGATTGCTAAGTCACTCCTCAGACAACCCCAGCCTGCTCCTGCAAACCACTCTTGCTAAGGTGCATGGATCCCTGTTTGTTTGTTTGTTGTGGACTTTTTGTCATTTTCCCTCATTTAAGTCCATAATACATACACATCTTAGGCAATTAACTATAGTGATAACTTTTTAAAAGTTGTTGAGTTTCAGCCTACTCAGTTATTTTGCTTATTGAGCCAATGTAAATTTTACTGGCTACTTAGAAATTAATGATGGCAAGAGAGCAAAGCTTAGGAGATGCAGGCAAAGCTGTTCTCGTGGGCAAATTCACAGCCTTAATTTCTTCCAAAAGGTAACGACTGATCTAAATAAAACAGGCACTTAAATCAGCAAGTGAAGTTATTTTAATAATATTTCCAAAAGTCTTCCCAGAGCTACCTTTATAATTTTTTGATGGATTTTAAATTACATCTCCATTTTCATTTTTAATTTTATATGCAATATTTGTTCCCCCCTTTTTTCTTCATGATGCTACTTTATAGATTCTGAAACAGCACAGTCCGATAAACTTTCTGCACTGACACAAAAGTTCTCTATCTGTGCCGTCCAATTCAGTAGCCACTAGCCACCTGGAGCCACCAAGTGCTGGAAATTTGACTGGTGTCACTGAGAAACTGAATTAATTTTTGTGTGACTAGTGGCTGCCTTACTGGGCATTGCAGATACAAAAGATTCAGCTGTTGAATTTGTTAGTTCTATTTGTTTTCAAATCAGTTAGTCCCTGCTAATTTATTAATTCCTTCTTCCCGTGCAGATTTGTCTCATTATTTGTTGTCTGCTTTCTGTGATTTCTCTAGATAATCATTTAAGGCTTTGCGTTGGTCTCTGCAACCACATCTCCAGTGTCTTCTAAGAGTCTGTCCTCACAGTGTTGAGACCCTCCTTGACCGAAGTTATGAGTTATGTTTTGTTTTCAATTTCCCATGGTAGGAGTTTGTCTTGCATGCTTGTTTGGTTAAACTTTTAAAAATTAATTTCCAGTTACATTTACTTGCAGCGAGAGATTAGGGCCAGTGCCATGTCTGCTTTTTGGAATGTATTGGGGTTTGGGGTTTTTCTTTTGTTTTGTTTTGAGATTTAACAAATGATTAGTTTTTCTAAATATTCCAAGAGCATTTTAAAATGTGTATTGTTTGCCGAGTGCAAAGTTCAGTCTATATCTGTTACCACAATCTTATTAACCATATTATTCAAACTCCCTGTTGCCTAATTGAAGTTTATCTACATGATCAAGGCTGTGTTTGAGTCTCCCCCCTCCCTCCGAGGTTTCTCAATTCTCCTTGTATTTCCTACAATTCGCTCTCTCAGGTTTCGTTCTATGCTGGTTGACCCTCATGAAGGATTGTCGCTTCACACAATGGAAAACCTCTTTCCTTTTCTCCCTAATAATGCCCTGGGCCTTGAATTCCTTGCATATTTTTCTCTGTTCGTATTTACACATGTTTAGTTTTTCTCTGTCATTTTTGGAATTAGGTATAACCATCTTCTCGTGGTGGGGAGACAGAGAGAGAGAGAGAGAGAGAGAGAGAGAGAGAGAAAGGAAACCGCAGCCTCCATGGGAACAAGGAAGTGGGAATGGAGAATGTCAGAGTTTGAAATTTGTCGCTGTGGAAGGTCTGAATTGCAAGAAGGGTTTCCCTGGGGACAATGTCAACCATAAAAAAAGTCCACTCACATGACCACATGGCTTTTCAATAACAAATACGCAGTGGTCTTGAATGTGTACAGGTTGACAGAAGCCAGTCTCCCGGGAGCTGCTACACCCAGGAGCTGGAGAGTTTAGGCACAGTGACAGGGGGTGAAGAAAATGTCCTCAGTTCCTAAAGGACAAAAGCAAACAGCACAATGCACTGAATTTCTGCAGAGACACCATGAAATAGAATCACTCGTCAGAATGAAAATACACCTATTGCAAATTCCATCGTGACCAAAGGGAGACAACGTTCGGCTCATTTCCTTATTGAGTTGGTTCCTGAAGCCAGTCTGGCTGCTTTATTTTCCAACTGGAAGAGACGAGGAGCTCCCTGTGTCATCTCCAGGAGCCCTGTGGCTCTTCTTGAGACGCTCCTGCGTACCCCTCAGACACTGCTATTCTTTGTCACTGGGTCCTCATATGTCACTGGTCCTTCGGATCCACTTTGCAGCCTTCCATCTGCCTGAACCAACAGCCCACACACCTGCAACTTCCTGGCTCCACTTCTATTTACGCTGCCGAGCCCCGGCACACACTTGGGGAAAATGCATGAAGAAAATAAGGCTGTGCAAATACTTCCCCCACCGCAGTGGATGCTGAGTATCATTAACAAAGATCTAAGAAAGAAGGGTAGCATTTCAACACTCAAACTAAGTCACATGATGGAAAGAAAGCTAATTGGTAAAAAGCCTGTCTTACACGCATGCTACGACCACGGAGGAATTGTGTTTCCCCACCAGGATCAACAACGTCCACACTTTCACTCTCCAGCCAGTATTTATTCACAGGTGGATTGCTTTCTGCACAGTTGAGATGCCCTAGAAACCCCTTCAACCTTTACAAACTGGCTCTCTGACTACAAACTCTTCATTTCTTAATTTAAAAGTTTACTAGGCAGCCAAACACATCCCATCACCATCTTCCTTCTAGTTCCGTCAATCAACTGAGCTCCTACTGAGTGACAGGCACCATCCTAGGCTCTGGGCACAAACTGATGAATGGAACAGACACAGTTCCACCGCCTCCTGGGGAGACAGACAGAAATCAGCGTTCAAGCACAAGAACATTTAGTTACAAATCAAAAACACTTAGTTACAAATCCTGCTGATACTCCAAGCAAGTTCACAGGGGGCTGTAACATGCCCGGCTTGTTAATTTCCTCAGCAGGTTATTCTGCAAAAGTTAAAGTGTTTCTTTCTTGCAGTGAACAGCCAGAGAGCCAAATGGCATTGGAGTCCCTCCAGCTTCCTCTCCATCTTTGCCACGAGATCAAACCAGGACACGAGGACAATTGACCAAGCATCCCAATCCCTCAGCCACCAAGCCTGGGATGGGGACAGTATAATGGGCTCGAAGAAATTCTGCATTGTCCAGATCTGCCCTCAGGGCTCTGCCTTCGGACCTGGGATCCACGGCTTCAAATCACCCGAGTGTGGAACGCAAAGAATTATGGAGTCAGGCAGACCTGAGCTACAAGTGGACCCATCCACTTCCTGGTCACGTGACTCCACCTTCTGTGCCTCAGTTTCCCCATGTGTACATGGGGACCGTAATAGCATCTTGGGCTGTCTTGAAGATCAGATGGGATAATGCATGAAATGTGCTCAGCACAGCGCCCAGCCCCATGGAAAGCCTAAGAAAGTTTTCCAAGATGCCATCAGTACTAGCAACAATTTAAGGCATCTCATCTCTCAGCCTAGGACTCCTCCACGAAATAGCAATAACAACCTCCCTACATCCTATGGCGAGGGGGTGGGGGGAGTGTTGGATGGATTAAATGACTAAATTTAAAGTTGGCCGCCAAGAAACTTTCCTTTCCTTCCCCTTGAGGCATTCTTGAGGAAACTGTATTTATCCCCACTTCGGCATGTTGCTCTCAAATCTGCCAGGTATGGGGGCGGGGGGGAGCTAGTTTGAGACTCGGTATTGCTGGTGACCCTGGACTGATGGCTGATCCTGGAAATCCAGCCCATCCCTGTGTCCCAGTCAATTCAAGAAATGCAAACATGCACCTGCTCTGTGCCAGGCAGCCCCAGGCCACGCACGGGAGCCAGACGCAATCGGGGCTGTCCCGGCCCTCCAGGATTCCCACAGCCGAGCACAGGAAGGTCCCAGGCAGGCACACCTGTGTGTCCATTCGCATCTGAATCCACAACCTCTCCATGTTCCCATCAACCCCATACTCACTTCTTCCCCCAAAGGAATCAGCCTGAAAGAATTGACCAGGGATCTAAATAAAACATGCGACGTGCTCTTTCTAGAGCCTGACTGTATCGTAAAATAACCACACTTCCCAACCATACCTAAATGGCCCTTGCAATTTCCAGAAGAGCTCATCCACAGTAGCAGGACTGAAAGGGAAAACACAAGATGCCCAATTTCCCTCTCAGAAATCAAGATTTAATAGCCTCCTAAGAAAACCATAATTGGAGGGCTATTGGGTGCATTCCTCCCCAAGGCCTGTGATTATGGAATGCTAGGAAAGGTTGGGAATTTGGGCCTCAAGCGACTTTGGGCTCTAACTAAAGTGAGCGAGACCCAAAGGCAAGAGGTGCAGCTGAGCCCATTCATGCAAACACAGACACCGAGCGAAAGCCAGATGGGGCACAGGGAGGTTGGGAAGAAAGAAATTCTCATGCAGAGAAATAAAGCTACGATCCCAACGTTTAAAACATGGGTCCACCACTTACGTCTCCCCACCCCGGCTAAGGGAAAAGAAGAGTTGCAAAGAGCTTGGCCGTGGATGTGCTTTCTGACGCAGACCAGCTCCCCTCCCGTCCTGCCCTGGTAGCCCCAGAAAACCAGCTCATTTGGCTCACAAACATCTGCTTCTTGGAACTGCTCTGAAGCAACGATGACAACCCCCTCTGAGATGTCACCGATCTTGTGCCACGTCACCCTTGGGTGGCCGCCAGGAGGAACTGTGAGGTCAGCCTTCCTGGGCACATTCCTATTCCCACTCTCACCTCACCTTGAGTTTCCCACTTTGAAATCTGCAGATCAAAGGTGTGTCTTGGTTCCCACAGGCATCCCCCGTGAATTTCCTTCCCATACGTTTCCTTGTCAGTCCTCGCCCCTGGCTGCCCATTATTCACCGAGTTCCACAGGATGCAAAGATAAAATGTAAGGCGCTTTTCCTTAGCAACCCCCACCCAAAAAAAACAACCTTGGAAAATTAAACAGCAGATACCCAAACAGAAACCTTGCATTAGAGAAAGGGGGTCACGCACGCACGCACGTATGCACACACACAAGTGTCACGACCTTGACAGGCTTCAGAGAACAGTTCTCATGCGTGTGAGAAACCAACAGCCGGAGCCATGGAAACAGGGGTGGGGGGATGGCCAAGATAAACGCTACTAAGTGGAGGAAGGATGGTCTAATGAAGGGATGTGAGGCAGTGCTGTCCTTACGTCTTACCTGGTATTCTATTTAGGGGAGGGCATGTTAGTAGATAGAAACTAAGGTGGGAGAATAAGATCCCAAGCGGAATCTGCCACTCCCTCACTCTGAGCTCTTGGGCAATTGTCTTAGCTTCTCCCAAGCCTCAGTTTCCCCTTTTGCAAAGGAAGATCATTAGGCCACCTACCTGCTTTGTAGAGTTGCTGTGAGGTCCATGCCATGCCTCGGTTGTGGCACTAATCTGTTCCTTAAAAATCCCAGGTCACCTCAGGACCTTTGCACATGCAGTTCCAGCCACAGAGAATTCACTTTGCCCCCACCAGGACCTCCCACAGCAGCTTCCCCTTCATCCTTCTGGTCTCAGCTTGAATGTCGTCCTCAGGCAGGGTCCCCCAACCTCTATCTCCCTCACTCTGCCCCATCTTGTCACTCTGATATAATTCCTTCCTAGGGCTTACCACCACCTGAAATTATCTTGTCCATCTGTCTGTGATGTATTTACTGAGTGCCAGGCCCACTGGAGTGTGGGCTGCAGGAGAACAGGCCCCCTGTGATTTTTTTTCTCTGACAGACCCCAGAGCCCAGCACAGAGCGAGAGCTGCACAGTAGCAACTGCTCTTAATAGTGTCCTCATGTGGACTAAGGATATTGCTGGCCCACAGTGAGCTTGGAGGCCAGTCACAGAGCCTGGAGGGGATGACACTGAGGCCTTACGGGTGATGGGCTGGACCACAGGGCAGTGCCACGTCTCAACTCCCTATTACTACCTGGGGTGTGAAGTTCGCCCCCAGTCCAATGTGACATACGCATTCCTATAAGTCATGGCATTTATGGAGAAGACAGGGTTAGGCCATCGCACTCAAATGTGTCATTAGTGATCCATAATAAAGGCCAACAGAAATCTAATTAAAAAGAGTAACACAGTTTTACGCAGGTTAAATGGTCAGGAAATACACAACTACTACAAAATGTAGGACTTGACCTTGGAAAGGGCCTGACCTCGAAAAGGGCCCAAAGTTTGCTTATGTGGAAGTGCGTGTTGGAGGGTTGCAGCGTGTGAGTGATCGTGAAGAGGTGGAGGGAGGGTTGACTGAAATCGATGGGAAGCCGGACCCTCAGATGTGGATGGTGGTGGCTCCTAACCCATCAGGGGGTCCAAGGGAGCTGGCAGATTTTTGAGATGCCCACGCGAGTCTCAGGGATGTCTACACAGCTTGGTTCCACTGGGGGCAGTTGTCTGAGTTGGGTTCACCTAGTGTATCTCGGAGGCAAGATCACACAGAAGCACAGGCGAAATTTGCCTCATGCTCAAACTGTCCCCTTGTCTCGCCATCATGTTGGAACAAATCGAATTGAGCATTAGAACAGGGCTGACTGTACAACCTCAGAAACAGGTCAGCGCAAGTGGGAGCGTTGAGGGTAATGGCCCACACCTGGAGCTTGGATGCATAACCCAGCTGAGGCCCGTGTGGGTCTCAGCATGAGCCTGGGCATCACCTTAATAATGAATTAAGGCTTAATTCCTCCGAGCACGCCTTGCAGAGAGCGATGGATGTCAGACTCACTCTCGCCCCCAGCAGCCCGCATAAGCTAGACATTTATTTGAAACCTCCAGCTTCTGCTCTTAAATGTCTGCAAACGTTGAGATCGACTCTGTGAAAGTCGTGTACTTTACTCCAGAAAAGACCCGTGTGGGTGTGAGGATGAAAATAATGCATGAATAACTTCCACGTTAAGACACAGAACATTCTGCACCACCTCATGTTTGCGTACCACGTCATCCATCCTCCTTCAATTCAAGAGCGAGCTCTGGGATGCTCTTGGCATTCGGGGACAGCACCCCCAAAACAAAACTCCTGCGCATTTCAAGCCTGATGACAGTCAAC
The DNA here is from genome assembly GCF_041296235.1 of Equus asinus. Classification (NCBI taxonomy): domain Eukaryota; kingdom Metazoa; phylum Chordata; class Mammalia; order Perissodactyla; family Equidae; genus Equus; species Equus asinus. Next base: position 16,630,768 of record NC_091809.1, read on the forward strand.
CATGTCCTTGTTTATAACAACAGCTGGCTGGAAATGCCCACTGACTGCAGACTGGATAAATACATTACCAATGAATGTGGCCGCTGAAGAAAATGATTCAGATGGCTTCCAAGAAATGTTATTAAGGGAGAAAGCCAAGGTGCGGAGGAGTGAGGAAAGTGGATTTGTGCAAAACAGGGGCAGGCAGATGTGTGCGGTTTCCACGTCCACATGTACACACAGAATTCCTCTCAAGAGAACAAGAGACTCAGAGGGGCATTTGCCTCCGGGGAGAGAGGGCAGACATGGGAAGGGCTTACTTTTCCTAGTAAACTTCTTTATAGATGGTTTTGACCAATGCACATATAATAAATATCCTTTATAAAATACGATGAATAGATAAAATGTGATCGATAGCTATGTATATATACACACATATATACGTACAGTGGAATATTATTCAGCCTTGAAAAGGAAGGAGGGGCCGGCCCCGTGGCTGAGCGGTTAAATCCAGAGGCTCCGCTTTGGCGGCCCAGGGTTTTGCCAGTTTGGGTCCTGGGCACAGACATGGCACCGCTCATCAAGCCATGCTGAGGCAGCGTCCTACATAGCACAACCAGAAGGACCTACAACTAGAATATACAACTATGTATCAGGGGGCGTTGGAGAGGAGAAGAAGAAAAAGAAGTTTGGCAACAGATGTTAGCTCAGGTGCCAATCTTAAAAAAAAAAAAAGGAAGGAGATTCTGACACCTGCTACAACATGCATGAAGCTGGAGGACATGATGCTCAGTGAAATAAGCCAGTCACAAAAAGACACATACTGGGGCCCGCCTGGTGGCACACGGGTTTTCGCATGTTCTGCTTCAGCGGCCTGGGGTTCGCCGGTTCGGATCCTGGGCGTGGACTTACACACGGCTCATCAAGCCATGCTGTGGTGGCGTCCCACATAGAAGAACTAGAAGGACCTACAGCTAGGATATACAACTATGTACTGGGGCTTTGGGGAGAAAAAAAATTAAAAAGTAATAAAATTTCGAAATTTTATTCATCATGGATGTTTCGGTCTTAAATTTGATTTTTTAAATACTGCATTAAAGTACTGAGTTTGTCTGGTGCCCCGCCCTTAAATTTTGTGCCCTGGGGCTCCTATCCGGAGACCTCAAACTGTCCTTGATACGACCAGGTAATTGTACAAAAATGGACTCCTTGGGATCAGGTCGCTGGTTTATTTAGCAATAAGCTAAATTCGGTTTTCAGGAAATGATCCTGTCATTGAAATGCCAGCCCTCGTGCTTCAGGGAAATTTTTACTCCATCCTCTGCTCATTCCGAAGCCAGCCTCTGAAAAGGACGTGCATGCCACTGAGCTTTCTCAATGACCCGGGGCTGCAGGGCCAGGTAAGTTCCGGATTTTATTATTAGTAACAAATTAAATTGACTAACGACAAAAGGAGGACACAGAACCCAGTGACCCTCTGAACCAAAACACGCAGGAGCACATTCGCACGGGGGCAGAGTAATGAGCTGGGCAGCTGCCGCCTCTCCCACGGATGGAGAGCGACGGGGCGGGCGGCCTGGGGCGGGAAGCTATCCCCCGTCAACGCAATCTGGAACAATCCACAAAGCTTATCGGGGGAGATCCCAAGGGCAAGAAGCAACAAACACATCTTGTGCCAAACGGAGCCGTGGAGGGAATATTAGGTTGTCCAAGGCAGGACAGGGCCACCTGCAAGCTCTCCCTTCTTCCTTTATTCTTGCCAACTCCACACCTGGGAACTCTGGGGAGCTTTCCCAGGTCACAGACTGGGACCAGGAAAGATATAGGACTGATCGTTCCACCATCACTGTCGTCTTAGCTCAGGGTTTCTCAGCCTCAGCGCTGGTGACATTTGGGGCCGGGTCATTCTCCGTGATGGGGGCCCACGCATTGCAGGATGTGGAGCCGCATCTCTGGCTTCCATCCGCTAGATGCCAGAAGCGTCCCCTCTCCCCCAGTTGTGACAACCACAAATGTCCCCAGACATTGCCAGAATCACCCTCGGGTGAGAACCACTGCCTTAGAGCCCAGCCGGTGGCAAAGACAGAGGGAAATCATGAAAGGGGATGGGGCTTATATGGCTGAGCTTGTCTGTCTGTCTATCCAGCCAGAGTTATTGCTCCAGAGGCCTCAGCATCTGGCCCCCAGGTTCCCTGCAGTCACACTGAAGCGTTCGGTCTGCTCAGCTCCCAACTTGCACACATGCGTGGAATCCACTGCACCCTCCACCTATCTGAGTTTCTTGGAGGGTCTGCTGTGGGCCTGGCCATAGGTGTCCTGTTGTCACTGCCATCGTGATGCTAACAGCCCAGCAGGCAGGCAGAATCAGAGAGAAATCTCCATTTTCTTCCCTCTGCCAGCCCCCATGAGCCCCAGTCCCTCCGTGAATCCTGCAGCCCAGGGGACCCCAGGCCAGCAATGAGGGTCCTTTCTCAGCTCCGTTTAAAACATGAGGCTTGGAACCACCTCCTTAAAGGGTTCCTTAAAGCGCTATAGGACGCTGCAAGAACCCACCCTCGATGAAGCGTGCAAAGAATTATGATTCAGCGTCCACTTTCCTTTTGCTCCTCTCACTGGGGAACGCCCAAGTGAATTCTCCTTCACGGGTTCTTAATTTATCGCGACAAAGAGCATCTCCGAGAGGATGATTTCGGAAGCAAAGGTTGCAGATCATTTGTACACCTGTCAGTTGGATAAGCCATAGCCCAGCGCGCGGGCTGCTAAAATTATTCAAGAGGAAAAGTGGTCCCATCAACAACCCAACTCCAGCAGGGGAAGGCTTCGGACGGAAAAAGTCGAAGGACAAGTCGGATAATCGGAACCGCTGTGTGTGGGACAGAAATCCCCCAAGGGCTGTGTTTGTCTGACATTTTCGGAACGAGTTCACAGACCTCGTTTCATTCCATCCCCCACGGCCATCTTGTGAAACAGGTTGGATTTTTCTCATTTCTACAGACTTGACTGAGGGGACACACAGCCAAGGGATGGAAAAGAAGACTTTCCACTGTAGTTATATGTGATGGGAAAGCTTTTTGCTGCCCGTGACCTGGGCACACACATGTGAGATGTCAGCTCGAGGCTCGGTTTTAAAACCCAAGAAGCACCATCAACAGATGAATGGATAAACACAATGTGGTACAGCCATGCAAGGGAATATTATGCAGCCCTAAAAAGGAAGGAAATCCTGCCACACGCTACCACATGGATGAACTTGGAGGACATCATGCTCAGTGAAATAAGCCAGACACAGAAAGACAAATACTGTGATCCCACTCATAGGAGGTCCCTAGAGGAGTGACTTTCATAGAGACAGAGAGCAGGATGGTGGTGCCAGGGGCTGGGGGAGGGGATGGGGAGACAGTGTTTCATGGGGACAGAGTTTCAGTTTGAGAAAATGGGAAAGTTCCGGAGATGGATGGAGGGAATGGCCACCCAACTGTGTGCATGTGCTTAATGCCCTGAGCCGTACACTTAAAAATGGTTAAAATGATAAATTCCCCATTATGTACATTTTACCACAATAAAAAAATAAATAACTCAAGGAGCAGTAATGGTAGCCAGCCCCATGCCAGGCATTGTAGTAGGGAGAGTGCATTTTCCCGCTACCCACATCAGGGACAAGGTTATCCCTACTTTGTAAAGGAGGAAACAGAAGGTTCAGTAATTTGCTCAAGGTCACGCCTCAAGGTCAATTTCAGTGAATTCCTTCCACCTCCCTACATGAATCTCCAACAGCTGCCTTTCTGCCCCTGAAGACCAAGACAACATGCGGCAATTGTGATGATCACAAGACCCCCCCGACCCCCCCCCCGCCCCCAGACCACACACGCTCCTTCTCCAGTTCAACCGGCCTTGAGCCGGGCCCTGGGGACACGTGGAGGACAAGGGGCTCCCAGCCCAGTGAGGAGCAGGACAGAGCTGACACTAACCAGAGCTCGCAGCTCGGACTCTGAGGTCAGGCAGATGCAGGTTCAATGACCAACTCTGTCCTTGTGTGAAATCAGGCAACATCCTTGGGCCTCAGTTTCCCCATCTGGAAAACAAGAGTCATGCATCGCCGTCCCTACATAGCAACTGGTTAGAAAATGAAACAGGCGGAAGCGTAGAAAGCAAACAGCCTGACCTTAGAAAACCAGAAGATGCGACTGTTGTGTATTGTAATATGAAATTTAAAACCTGACAGTTAACGGGACATACGGGACCAAGGGCAAAGAGATGGCACTGTACGCATCTGGGAAGCCATCCTGGAAGAGGAAGACGTGCAGAGGGGTTTTTAAAGGAAACCACAGCCAATATATAGGATGCAGGTACTCGTGCTTCCTAAAACCCAAGCTGGTCGGCCATTAACAGCCTGGCCGGACATCACATGAATCAGCCCGTTTGAAGGAGGGCAACCTGAGGAAAGTGTTTTCTCTTTGTAATTAAACTACATACTCATGCGAGGGGGGGAAATTAGTTCAGGTGGGAGAGGAACTTGTTCCCACAGGAGGGGGGCAGTGCCCCGAACCCGCTCCTTCAACGCCTGAGAAAGCAGGGCCCGGGTCATATTTCCCCCGGTGCCCGCCCTCCGGGGATGTTTCCAGAACAAATTAACCAATGGGTTGGAGGTAACAGGAACCTCAAGACGATGGGTCGCTGGCCACCTGACCAGAGGGAACCAGCGGTTAGCACTCAAGTTAAAAGTTAAAATTCCTCCCAAGGTCACGGAGCCAGGTCTCTCTAACCTGGCCGAGGTCTTTGTTTCGCTCTACCCTGCTTACCCAGGAGAGAAACGCTCCCCCGCCCCAGACGTTCTCTGCAGGTGGGCAACAGCCCAGCGGTGGGGCGGGGGTTGAAATCCACCATCGCTAAGAGCCCAAGGAGAAGGAACCGAGGCCAGCGCCACCCCAGGCGCTGTGCTCGGGGATTTTCGAACGTCGTCTCGTGTCATCCACTCAATAACTGTATGCAGCAAATAGGATTATTTATCCCAATTTTATACAGGAGGAAACAGAGAAGTCAGTTAAGTCCAAAGGTCACACAGCAAGGAGGAGATAGAACCAGTACTCGACCCCAGGACTACGGGCTCCTCTCTACGCGTGTTCGTGTGAACGCCTGTAGCACAGGCCCTCCCGGGCTTCTCCCAGAGGGTCACATGCTGCCAGCAAGGACACAAGGGGAGGGCATGGTTCCTTGTATTCGTCCCCTGTGTCGCTGTCTATATCTGGGGAAAAGCATCACAATCGAAGAGCCACAATGATCTCCCAGACCCTGGACCTGGGCAGGGCAGGTAGCTGTCGCCACTGCTCCCCGTTATCTCCTCACATGATGCCTCTTTCTCGTTCCACTTCGTCATGACTTGAAAGACTCAAAGAGGGGCCGGCCCCGTGGCCGAGTGGTTAAGTTCGCACACTCCGCTTCGGGGCCCAGGGTTTCGCCGGTTCAGATCCTGGGTGCGGACATGGCACTGCTCATCGAGCCATGCTGAGGCGGCGTCCCTCATGCCACAACTAGAAGGACCCACAACTAAAATGTACACAACTATGGACCGGGGGGCTTTGGGGAGAAGAAGAAGAAAAGAAAAAAGAAAGAAAGATTGGCAACCGTTGTTAGCTCAGGTGCCAACCTTTAAAAAAAAAAAAAGAAAGAAAGACTCAAAGAGCACTGCTTTGCCAGGGGGATCAGCAAACCCTGGGAAACACCGAGCGTCCTTTGCTGGGAGCCCTCCCTATTTCTGCTTCTCCGTCCTCCTCCCGCGACGTGTTCACACCGCGTGGCCCGGCGCTGTTGGGGATGCAGAAGAGGCTGCAAAGGAAGCCTGCTCACTCCAGGGACAGGGGTGCCGGCTCCCACGCAGACGGGACAGAGAGGGAGGTCTATGTAGAACAACGGCTAAAACTCGAGGGGTCCCCATAGGCGGCTGGGAACTTGGCCTAGCGTGTCATAGCATTAATTAGCTTAAATAAGCTTAAATAGCTAACTCTCCCCAAACCAAGAAATGGAAGAGTCCAAAGAAAGAAGCCCATCGTGAAGACCCAAGGGAGCATTTTGGGAGATGACCATTGTCAGGGATGAGTAAAAGAGAATTCAACAGGTTTTCCAGGAAGCAATGCTCTTGATAGTAAAACTAAGACAATCCTGGGAAAACCAGGACAAGTGGGTCACCCTAGTGACCTAATTCTGGCCTCCAGGGATTGGCCTCTAGTCAATTCTAGAAGGAACGGGTGGCCAAATTAAGTACAGGATGTGTTCCTTCTTCATCAAACTCCTATTCACCCTTCAAAACCCAGTGCAAAAAGTCCCTTCTTCCATAGGGCAGAGTATAGCAAGGAACGCTGAGGTTCTGGACTCAGACTCTAGGTTCAAATCCTGGTTCTGTGAAAAAGTTGTTGGCATGAAGGCCATGTATCTAGTAGATGGTGCTTAATAAATAATGGCTCGTGGATGTTCCCAGGTGCTTCAGAGCCCTTAATCTGCTGTATCTGTTAGCTGTCCTTGTCCTCCATGAGACCCGGCGTTCTCCATCTTCCCTTCTCTGAACCACCAGAACGGACTGGCACACAATTTAAAAAAACAAAAACAAAAAAAGATAAAATCTTCTAACTTGTGCGAACCAGTTCATGCAAACCTCCCTTCCAGGCTTTCTCCATCCGCCTTGAGCCCCGACACCAAGCAGGGCTGTTTTCCACTTGGCTTCTCCTCTCCCAGCGATTTCACAAGAGCCCACAGAGAGGCGTGCAGCGGAGTAAACAAGGGCAGCTCTGAAAACCCATTCATGGGCAGCTCGAAGGCGGCGGGCGGCCCGGGTATGCGGCCGAGTCTTCAGCCGTGGACACAAGGAGGCTCCATGAAGCCAAGGAGACTCGCCGACGGCCCCACTCCAGGCGACCAAGCCACGTCTCGACCAGAGGAACAAGAATGCACAAAGAGACACACTGTCGCGGCCGGAGGACGGAGGTCTTAGGCGGGACGCTGTAAAGGGGCAGAGAAAGCCGGAGACGTGCAGTCCCCAGAGCAGAGAGCATCCTGAGGAAGCCCCTGCCTGCAAGAGGAGACGGCCCCGGGCTAACCAGCGGCAGGTGGGCGTTAGCACCAACACCCCGGGACCTTTTTCACAGAGACGTGGCGACTATAAGAAGATTCTAGACTCCGCTAAACATCCAGGTTGCGCTTGTCTCTAAGTTGGCTGGCTGAGGAAGAAGACGAGAGGTGGCGGGGTGAGGTGAGGAGGTCACAGCCAGCAGAGGAAAGAAGAGAGGACAACGGAGAGAGAGGCAAGGGCTCCATCAAGGCAGCAAGGAGACAGGCGTCTGTCACCACGTGCTAACACTCACATGGGGATTCCTACGTGCGAGGCACTGTTCTGATTATTAATCGTGTATTCCTCCCAACCAACCACCTTAGGTGCTCTGGCTATCTGTATTTTACAGATGAGAAAAATGAGGCCCAGAGAGGTTAAGGAACTTGAGGGTGGTCACACAGCTAGTGAGTGGCCAAGACAGGGTGAGACAATCAACGTGGCCGTGGGCCAGTTGCCATCATGGGTAGGAGAGGATTCCTTTGGATTCTGCCCCACTGTGTGTGAGGCATTCAGGTGAAAATGCTGACCGTCTCCTTCCCTTGACTCTTCCACCAAATCAGCTGAGGGGTGCTTGAGTTCCCAGCCCCCACCTCGAACCAAATCAACTTGAGCTGCGCCCTGTGTTTTTCTAGTCTTCACGTCACTGATCAGGTGTTTGACAGCTTCCAGGAGGCCGGGCACCTGTCTCTTCTCATCTCCACTGCTGTGTGTCCTCCCCTCCTAGCACGGCACCTGGGAAATCCATAAACCCACCCGCCTTGGACCGTAATCACATTTCCTCAAATTCTTTGGTCCCCAAGGGTGCAGATGTGGTTTTTGTCAGCAGGCAGCACGGCAAGGCCAAACCACTGATTCCAGCACACACGTGGCAGACAACTGGCTCCTGGTTTCCATTTTGCCGTGGAAGGGAGCAGAAAACAACTGCGGAGACGCCTCCCTCCCCCAGATTCCACGAGGTTAGTCCATCAGTCCTCAAACGGGGGTGATTCTGCCCCCTCGAGGGCCACAGGTGATGTCTGGAGACATCTGTGGTTGTCACCACCGAAGGGAGGGGTGCTCCTGGCATCGAGTGGGCTGGAGGCCACGGAAGCTGCTGAACACCCTGCCGTGCCCAGGACGGTCCCCCACCATGGAGGATTACCCCACCTTGAATGTCCTAAGTCCCAAGGCAGAGAAACTCTGACCCACAGTAAGGAGATCCCCGTCTCAACTGCATCAGATCTAAGGTCACAACATCTCCAAGTTTGATACAAGTTTAGAGAAAAAGTCTCATCTTTCGGATGGCTGGCTGCAACACTTAAAAAAAAAAAAAAGGCCCGAAAGAGGAGGTAAATCCTAGAAACCAACCCAATTTTACCCCCCGCTCTGAGCAGATTCCCAAATCACAAAAAAACACTGATAAAAATCCCTTAAGCTGACGTGACATGCACCCCTCCCCCCTTCTCCTACTCTTGAGCAACATCTGAGCAGTTTCCACTTGGACACTGGAAATATATGCCAGAGGAGACTTATTACACTAATTTCCTTTAGTAAACAGTTCAGATTTTTACCTTGGAAACTCATGAAACAAGGAAAGCTCGCCACAGGGCTGCGTGAAATCCCTTCCTCCCATCACTAAGCATCAGATTTGGCTCTTGAGGGGGTAAACATGGATGATTCTAGAATGGCTTGGGTTTGCCAGCCTAAGTATTTTTTGTTTATTTTCAAGAGGCTTGGCATGAAAGATTAGATAACCAGGATATAAGAAGCAATGGAGAAGATCAGAAAATTAACCGACTCCCCCTTGGCGGCTAGACAGCAGCAAAAGCGAGCTGAGTGAGAACCACTCCAGAGCGGAGCGAACACTTGCGTTCTTGCCTACAGCGTGCTTGCATTTTCAAAAGCACGTTAGGGTTTTGTGCCGATTCTAGTCGGCTAGAAACAATTCCTGATGTCAGTCTCCCCTTTCACCAAGAGGACCGGCCGTTATTGCACGGTTCCTTGCAAGTTACACAATGATTTCTCCATCGAGCCTTGCAGGGTTAGGGGTTGGAAAAGCAACCCACCTCCATGGAAACCACAGCAGCCATATAATCGTTTTGGTTTTGTTTGTTTGTTTTTTTTCCTGAAAACCGACATGTATCGCCAATTCTTAACATTCTATCCTGAAAGATGTTTTTCTGTTTCTGAAAGGAATGTACCTTCACATGAAGGTCCCATTTCAACACAGGAATTAGGATGGTATCACTGAGAAAAACAGCTGGAAAGCCTGGACCAGACTGTCCCAAACCTGAGCAAACAGCCTTGGAGGGCCCCAAAAGGTGCTGCTCAAAAGGCAGCTTTTCTCTGGCCACCCTTGCGTAGGGGAGTTCTGAAACATGCCCTAACTTTAATGAGGACATGGGATCCCAAGTGTAGCCAAGCCTGGAGCCCACCAGACCCTCCATGGAAAAGCTACCCCAGAATGAATGTGGCTGTTCGGCAGGAAGCGACAAACCAAATCTCCACTCTGCTCGAAAACGGGGTTGGGGTTTAAAGGTTATTTTCACAGCTTAACAGCTTAACACATCAAATCTGCTGTCTTTATAAATGGGCAAATGCCATTTGTATCTCTTGGATAGATGAGACAGTCAAGAGTTCATGATCACAGCCCATTTACTAAGCGAGGCTAAAAACAGGAAGGTGAAGAGTCTTAACAATTATATAATTATCCTCCGCAGTAAAACAATGAAAGCATGCCACTTCAGTCCACAGTGAGCCTGCGCTGACCACATTCAACTCTGTCATTTAACGCTGTTCTGAAAGTTCCTGCTATAACAAGGTTAACAGCGATAACCGACGTAATTATTGGTAAAGAGCAGCAAATCATCATTATCGCAGTTGCTATGATTATGGAGTTGGAAAATCGAAGGGAATCAGCCGCATGGCTTTTAGAATTGGTGAGCATTTAGTAAAGTAGCAGAGAACAGAGAAAACACAATCCCTGTCCCACGCCCTGGAAATTTACCATTTTAAATGCTTTTTAAAAACTTCTTTCATATTAGATAGATTGATTGATAGAGGGATGAGTGGATGGGTGGGTGAAGAGCTAGGTAGACGTATAGACAGATGAAAGAATGGGTGGGGAATGGGTGGCTAGATGGATGAGTGGGTGGGTAGAGGGATGGATGGATGGATGGGTGGACGGATAGATAGATGGATAGATAGATAGATTGATAGATATAGATAGACGAGTGGATGGATAAGTGGATAGATGGATGGATGGATGGATAGATTGGTAGATATAGATAGATGAGTGGATGGATAAGTGGATAGATGGATGGATGGATGGATAGACAGATAGATAGATGGATAGATAGGCAGATTCACAGACATAAATGGATGAGTGGATGCATGAATGGATAGATGGATGGATGGATGGATGGATGGATGGATGGATGAACGGATGGATGGATGGATGGATGGATAGGTGAGTAGATGGATGAATGGATGGATGGATGGCTGAATGGATGGATGGATGGATGGATGGATGGATAGATAGGTGGGTAGATGGATGAATGGATGGATGGATGGATGAATGGATGGAAAGATGGATGGATGGATGGATGGATGAACGGATGGATGGATGGATAGATAGATAGAGTGAATGGATGGATGGATAGATAGATGAGTGGATGGATGAATGGATGGATGGACAGATAGATAGACAGACAGACACATAGATAGGTAGATAGATAGATGGATAAATGGATGGATGGATCGATCGATGGATGGATGGGTGGATGGATGGGTGGATGGATAGATGGATGGATGCATAGAGGAACAGATAGAAAGCCAGTCAACCTAAGAACAATGCTAACAAGAATTAGATTCTGTCTGAAGGAAAATCATAAAACATTTCTAAGAATAGTGAAGAACCCCTGGGAAAATGAAGCAGTACGAGTAAATATTGTCAAGACATCACTTGTCTCCAAATCAATTTATAGGCTTAACATTCGAAAATAAAACCCATAAAGGGCCTCCGAATCTGCTTTTTTCTTTTTCTTTCTTGAAATTTGGTTACATTTTCTACATTTTAAGAAAAATAAACAAAGCTAGATGCTTTCAAAAAAGAAGAAGGAAAAATTACCTGGAAGATACTTTAGGATGGTTTTATAATCATTTTAATGGTGATATGAAAGCAAAAAGAAATGCAAAAATTGAAGGTTTCAAATAAGTAGCTCTAAAAGCAGATTCTGCTATACAAGTACGCCCCCCAAAAAAATAAAATTAAAATTAAAAATAAAAGAAATGTGACCGGCCTGCCTGCGAGGTGGGCTATTCAGCCTGCAATGCTGTACGAGTCTGTTTATGTCACATTCTCGCCTCTCAGCAAAGATGTGAACCCAGATGTGTGTGAAAAGCATAGAACTATTAAAAAAAACTAACATATAGATGGATGTTTCATAGTCATTGTTTGAGAAAACTTTTTCAGAATAGATGCAATGGTGGAATCAAAAATTGGAGGGCTGACAGGAGCACAGGTCCAAATCTAGGACATCCCAACCACATGAAACCTTTGAGGCTTTCAACCCACTTCTTTTCAGAGATGGACCCTGTATTCGTTTGCTAGGGCTGCCTAACAAAGTACCACAGACTGAGTGGCTAAAACATCCAAAATTTATCGTCTCATGGTCCTGGAGGCGAGAAGTCCAAAGTCACAGTGTGGGCAGGGTGTGTGGATTCCTTTTGAGGGCTGTGAGGAAAAGATCTGTCCTTGGCATCTTTTCTTCACTTATTGATGACTGTCTTCTTTCTATATCTCTTCCCATCATCTTCCCACTGTACCTGTTTGTCCCTCTGCCAAATTTTCTCTTGTTATAAGGACACCAGTCATAGTGGATCAGGGCCCACCCTAACAACCTCATTTTGACTTTATTATCTCTGTAAAGCATCTATTTCCAAATAAGGACACATTCTGAAGTCGTGGGGGTTAGGATTGGGGGGCATACAATCCAATCTGTAACAGAGCCCACTGGGGCCACAGTGGTGAGTGGGGACCCAGGATGTGGCAGATGCCACCTCTGGACCATAGCAAGCCCACCACTGACAGAACACAAGAACCCACCTCTCTTTTCTCCACTTCCCTGTCTGACAGTGGCACCCCTTTTCCCTGAGCACTCTCAGCAGAGCCCACTTCTTTCCCCCAACAGACCCAAATTCCTCACTTCTTCATCTACTGGATGTCATCACTGCCTGCCACATTGCAGCCACCAAGCAGATACTGATGACACAAAAGATGAAAAAGCCACACGGCTCTCCAAGTGGGACAAGACACTTCCAAGCCTGCCAAGGGCCTCATGACACATAGGAATGAAATCCCAACTTCTTCCTGTGGCCTATGGCTTTTTTTTTTTCTCTAGTTCTCTTTAAATTTGTTTTTTAAATTGTGATAAAAAATATGCAGATCATAACATTTACCATCTGAACCATTTCTAAGTATAACGTTCAGTGGCGTTAGTATATTTGTAATGTGCAACCATCACCACATCCATTTCCAGAACTTTTTCATCTTCCCAAACTGAAACTCTGTCCCCATTAAACACTAAATTCCCATTTCCCCCTCCACCTGCCCCCAAGCCCCTGGCACCCACTGTTCTACTTTCTGTTTCTATGGATTTGACTACTCAAGAGACCTCCTATAAGTGGAACCACACAGTATTTGTCTTTTGGTGACTGGCTTATTTCATTAGCATGACGTCCTCCAGGTTCATCCATGTAGTAGCAGGTGTCAGAATTTCCTTCCTTTTCAAGGCTGAGTAATATTCCATTGTGTGGATATACCGCATTCTGTTTCATCTGCCATTCATCTGTTGACGGACATCTGGGTTGCTCCCATCTTTTAGCAATTGTGAATAATGCTGCTAGGAACAGGAGTACGCAGACATCTCTTCAAATCTCTGCATTTACTTCTTTTGGATGTATACTCAGAAGTGGGACTGCTGGATCATGCGGTAAACCTCTGTTTAATTTCTTAAGGAACCATCATACTGTTTTCCACAGTGGCTGCACCATTTTACGTTCCCACTGGCAAAGCACAAGGATTCCGATTTCTCCACATCCTCACCAACACTTGTTATCGTCTGTGGTTTTCATAATGGCCATTCTAATGAGTGTGAAGCAGTGCCTCATTGACCTATAGCTTATTAATGGCATCTGTCCTTTCCCCAATGGCATCTTGGCCTCCAGGTCAGAAACTCTTGTCTCTACTGTTCACAGTGATGTCCTGAGAGCCTAGAACAGTACCTGGCACTTAGTAGGGAGACTGAAAGCAAAAGTCGACTAATGAGCAGCGTGAGTAGGGAAGATAGATTTGATGGACATCTAAGGAGTTAAAGAAATGGGCTTCAGCGACTGATCTGGTAGAGGGATGAGGGAGAGAAAGTCAAGCTGTGAGCAGACAAAAGCAGGTCTCCGAGCGTGTGGTACTGATTTTTCTCCAAGCCTCAATTTCTTCTTCTGTAAAATGGGAATAATGATGGGCTCCACCTCACTGGGTCACTGAAGAGTCGGTGAGGTAATCTGTGCAGTGTCCAGCCTGCAGAGTGGCACACAGCCCTCCATAAATGTTAGCCCACGGCCTCCCGGAGGAGAGATTAAATCAGGCTGTTCCTCACACAAGGAGGCCCTCCCGCGTGCCCCAGAACCCCAGAGGTCTGTGCAGAAGAGCAACTATCTAGGGAATGCGTTTTCAGCAAAGCAAACGCCAAAAGACTGCAGCCGGAGCTACGGCCTTTAAAAGCCTCCAGCCTCCCCACCCAGCGGGGGGCACTGGGAAGCTCCCTCTCTCTCGGCTGGCCGGAGACCTCGGGTGGCCTCCAGAGCGAGAGCCGGGAGCCGAGAGTGGAACCAGCCTGCTGAATTGCAGAAAAGCACAACTGCCCACTTAATCTGCACAGAGGAAACTGGAAAGCAGAGAATCTCCGTGGAACGTTCTGGTCATTCAGCAAAGAGGAAAAAAAATTCCCGATCCTGAACTCGCTTCTGCCAACATTGTTTTGGGTCAAACACCACGTGTTGTCTTGATAAAGTTCAAAGTCACCGGGTATCCGGGGTGCATATCTGCCACACATCCTTCTGACTCTCCACCAAGTTCTCCGTCTTTGAATCCTAACAGCTCGTGGCAGTGAATCTCAGCTACCACAACCTACCAACATCTCTTAAACTTTTCCAGCAAAACTCCTCTGAGGCTGCGTCTCAGGCTCGGTCATGCACTTTTTGGGTGGAAAGTGTGAGACGTGACAAAGATTCCTAGGTGGACCAGGCTCGTGCTCCTCCCAGCTCCTCCATTATCTACCTATTTCTTTCTTCACCAGCTCCTTCTTCAAAAAATAAACTGAACAGTAATAATCAATAATGACAATAATAATCGTAATAACAATACACCCAGGGGCAGAAGGAATTAATTGGAAAAGGGCGTGAGTGGACTGCCTGGGGTGATGACCATGGTCTCTAGCTTGTTTTTGGTGGTGGTTACACAGTGTATACATTTGTCAAAGGTCACTGAACCAAACACTTAATAGCGGGTATTTTATTGGATGTTAAATGTCTCGACTGTTAAAAGTCACTAAAAGGAATAACACAACAGCAACAATGTGACTACATTTATAGCTACAGGATAGCTACAGTAACAGCAACAATAGAATCACAATGTTTATCATTCCTGCATGATCTTATTTGATCCTTAAAACCTTGTGATCTGTTTCTATTCCCATTTTACAGATGAGGAAACTGAGGGACTTCAGAGAATGCCAGTAAGTTGCCCAGGGTCTCGCGGTTAGTAGGTGGCAGCACCACGGCACAAATCATAGCAGCTCCTGTGTGCCCTGGCACGTGCTGGGCAGGGGGATAAAGAAATAAAACCTGAGTACAGCTTTCCAAGAAAATTCCACAAGGAAGGCCTGAAGCCAAGTGCTGTGAGCCACATCCAGGACAGAAACCCCATCACGTGCATGCACACACATGCACACACCCATGCACTGCTCACTAAACTACCCTGCCACCCTGGACATGCAACAAACCAAGGACGTCGTCGAGTCGTTGCAGCTTTGAGCAGCTCAGGAAATCTAAACATCATTTTTTTTTTTCCCTCCTAACTTCTGAAAGATCTATTTATTCTGGCTCTTAACAAAGTACGTCGGTTATTCAAAGCTAGAGTACACATCTGTGTGTGTGTGTGTGTGTGTGTGTGTGTGTGTATGATGTTTTGTTCTTAACAAAACAAATATGGACAACTAATTTTTTTCTCCCACAGTTAATGTTGGACTGCTTTCTCCTTCACACTCCTTAATCTGAACTGTGTCGTCCGGGCTCTAAATGACTGCTTACCACCTCTTAAATGTTTTATGTGCATTAACCTGCAACAACTCCATGGGGAAGCCTGGATTACATTTTACCTTTTACTAGTGGGAAAGCAGAGGCCCCAAAACAATCAACAAGCTGCCAAGAGTTGTTTTCAATTAACAGCGGGTTGAGACTTAAACTCTTCTGAGGGCTTAATTGTGACGACAAAGCGTTTCCTAGAACACAGCTGCCGAGTTGTTTGGGTTTTAATCTTTGATTTTGATATTTTGATGTCTGTGGACACAGCACTACTGATAAAAACTTCTGAACAACCTTTAAAGATATAGTGTTTGTGTTTGAAATTTCATGTGAAGTCACTGTCGACAGGGGATCCTTGTCGAGACCCAGCACCCGACACGTGAAAAAGAAGAAACGCTGTAAAATTCACCTGATTGGGCTGCAAAGCATTGCACGCTGAGCAGAATGCCTTTGAGGCATTCAAAATGTATGCGGCACTGCGTATGGGTCAACATCTAGTTGTTAAAAATATAGTCTTGCTGGTCATTTAAAAATACAATTACCTCCGGGAAGAGGAAGGGGGTTATAATTGGAAAGGGGACATGTGAGAAACTTCTAGAGAGCCTGGAATGTTCCACCACTCGACCCGAGTCCCACTCTCTTTATAATTACTTGCTAAACCGGACAAATGTTCTATGCACTTTCCTGCAGGCACGTTCCACACTACCATACGGTCAAGAGGAAAAGAAAGTGAGAAAATGGACAATTCAGAGCATGAGGACCTAAGGATCAGATTACAAAATACTCACTTTCACATCTTCAAATCATGCAAACAAGGGCTTTTTTTTTTTTAATCGTTCCTTAAAAATATTTCTGAGAATAGAGTTTTCACAGATGGTCGTGATCACACACGCCAAATCGGATCATCGCTTTTGAACAGTCAGCTCTGACTTCTGCCTCAGCCTCCGCTGCTCGAACTTTAAACCCAGGCAAGAGTCTAAA
Organism: Equus asinus; assembly: GCF_041296235.1. NCBI lineage: Eukaryota > Metazoa > Chordata > Mammalia > Perissodactyla > Equidae > Equus > Equus asinus. The sequence goes on from NC_091809.1 coordinate 16,647,167, forward strand.
AACAAGGCAAGGTTCAACCACCAGCTTTTGTACCCTTGAAAGACCCGAAGAAGGTCGTTGATCGCTATGCTTCCCTCCCTCTGAAGACAGGCTTGCACTTTTCAAATTCTGACTCCTTGTACACACAGATGAAAAGACATCCTAAAACCTCTGCTCCAAGCTCTCTCAGGTGAAGACAATTTCTAGTACTCTGAAGAATAAAATTCTTGGAAGGAGAGAAAGATGGATAAGTGGAGCACAGGGAACAAATAGGTAGCGAAACCATTGTGTCCGACGTCGTAACAGTGGATTTACGCAAAACCCCACAGAAAGCACAACACCAAGAGTGAACCCTAATCCTGACTATGGGCTTTAGATAATAACACTGTATTGATATTGGCTTGTCACTTATAACAAATGGACCACGCTAAGGCGTGATGCTGATAATAGGAGAAGCTGTGTTACGGAGGCTGAGGCACTATATGGGAATATTTTTTACTTTCTGCTCGATTTTTCCGTAAACCTCAAACTGACCTAAAAAGTAAAGTCTATTAATAAACAAAAAAAAAAGAATTAAATTCTGCAAATGTTGTGAGTCAGTGGTGAGAGCTTCTGGAAGATTCTCAGAGCCACAGCTTGGAGCTAATGAAATTAATAACATCACAAATTAACCAGAAGCTCTTCAAAAGACATTGTTAGGAAAACGAAAGGGCCAAGCCACTAAATGGGAGAAAATATTCAAAATACCTCTTTCTGACAACATTCTTGATTCAGAAATGTCTGCATAATGACGCAAAAACCTCAAAAGAAAAAAAAAGGAAAACAGGCAAAGGATTTTAATATTCACTCCACAAGACATATGTAGATCTCCACTACACATGGGAAAAGATGTTTAAGACCATTAGTCATCAGAGAAATGAAAATGAGAAGTACAATGAGACATTAATTCACACCAACTGGAATGGCTAATTTGAAAAGATTGACAGTACCAAGTGCTGATGAGGATGTGGAACAACCGGGACTCTCACATGTTGCTGGTGGAAATGTAATGTGGTACAACCACTTACAAAAACAGTGTCGGTTTCTTAAAGTTAAACATATATCAATGTATTCATATCACTCCTAGGTATGTATCCAAGAGAAATGAAAGTAAATGTCCACACAAAGGCTCCTATACAAATGTTCACAGCAGGTTTATACGTAATAGCTGAAAATTGAAAACAACCCAGATTAAAAAAAAAAACAGAATGTTGTTTGTCTACACATGGAGTGCTACTCAGCAATTTTTAAAAGGGATAAGCTATTGATTAATGCAATAACATGCATGAATCTCAAAAGATGATGCTGAAGCCAGACCAAAAGGGTATATATATTGTACAATTCCATTCACATGAAGTTCTAGAAAAGGTACAACTAATCTACAGTGACAGAAAGCACAGACACGATTGCCTGGGGTGAGCATGAGGGAAGAATTGACTGCCAAGAGCAGGAGGGAGCTTTTCAGGGTGAAGGAAACGTTCTATATCTTGATTGTGGCGGTGGAGGTTACATGCAGTGTTGTCAAAACTCATCCAATTGCGTCCTTTTTTTAAACAGTGGTAAAATACACATAACATAAAATTGACCATCTTAACCATTAAGTGTCAGTTCAGAGGCATTAAGCGCATTCACATTGCTGTGCAACCATGCCCCTCCCACCCTGATCCATCTCCAGAACTTTCTCATCTTCCCAAACTGAAACTCTTTCCCCATGAAACACCACCTCCCCATCTCCCTCCTCCAGACCCTGGCCCCCACCATCTTACTTCCTGTCTCTATGAATTTGACTCTTCTAGGGACCTCATACAAGTGGAATCATATTCTATTTGTCATTTTGTGACTGGTTTATTTCACTGAGCATCATGTCCTCAGGCTTCATCCATGTTGTAGCATATTGCAGAATTTCCTTCCTTTTCAAGGCTGAATAATATTCCATTGCATGGAAGGATCACATTTTGCTTACCCATTCATCCTTCAATGGACACCTGGGTTGTTTCCGCATTGCTTCCATGATATCTCGGCATCAAGCCACTCTCTAAATGGGACTGTCACTGCAATGTTTTGGACCGAATGTTTGTGTCCCCCCCAAAATTCATATGTTAACACCCTAACCCCCAGGGTGATGGTACGCAGAGATGAGGTCTTGGGGAGATAAACACGTTTAGATGAGGTCATGAGGGTGGAATTCTCATATGGGATCGGCGCCCTTATAAGAAGTGGAAGAGAGCGAGAGATCTCTCTCCAGGGCTCGCACGAGGAAAAGCCATGTGAGGCACAGGGAGAAGGTAACCAATACACAAGGCAAGAAGCAGGCTCTCACCAAGAAGCAAACCTGCTGGCACCTTGCTCTTGAGCTTTCCAGCCTCCAGAACTGTGAGAAACAAATATCTGTTGCTGAAGCCACAAGATCTATGGTATTTTGTCATACTAAGACACCTACCCAAGGCCACCAGACATTTGCTCTGCCTACATAGAAAATCCCGACTCACTTTACCCTAAATGCCTGTGACCCACCCAAGGAGAGTGTTGTTGCCACTTTCCTGACCCTGTGACTCTGAATTTTCTCAACAAGGACCCCAGGGCATGGGGAGAGCAAGGCAGGCACCTGCTGGATCAAGGCACCCAGTCAAGGCTCTGAGAATCCATCCAGGAGAGCCCCAGGCAGTTGGTAATTAAAGTAATTGGGCCCCGCATCCATGTGCCATCCAAGACCTCAGTCATGAAGGTACCAGCAACATCAGAGACCTGCTTCATCCACCCTTTGGCGGGACACACACCCCTAACACGCCCACGGGGCATGCTTCGTCTCTCTGCAGAGTTCCAGAGGCCAGGATGCCCGCTCTCGGATCTCATCACCTCCATCTCAGAGAGAGGTTACAGAGGCCATACTTTGTTCTGTCCAAAAGAAAACAAAATAAGGTAGGAGGGCAACAGCCCGGTTGGGTTTCGGCTTGCATCTGTGCAGGATTTCAAAGAACTGACAAGATCGCCTCACAGTCTGCATCTCAATGAATTCCAGAGACATCCCTTTAAGGCATCAGCCCTGGGCAGTGGCCCAGATGGGGACACCAAGGGAGGAACTCACCGAGACTCATGGAGGGTAAATGCTACTGCCAGTCTTTGCACCTGATGGTACATACCACTTTGCACGGAGTGGGTCCAGAAGCTGCAACATTGGACAGGCTACCCCCTCTGTGCCTCAGTTTCCTCATCTACAAAGTGTGGAGACTAAAATCTTTTCCCTCAGAGAGTTGTCATGAGGATTAGCATGCTTATTAGTGCAAAGTAAGGATCAAATAAATGTTAGAACCTAGAATCCTGTTGCTGTGTCTTTTCCTTCAGACTTCAAATCCTATACAAATCCTTCAAATCCCAAAAGCCCCAATAATCACAGGAGAACAGTCTTATAAAACAGGAAGGAATAATGTCAATGTGCTGAGTTACCAGCCAGGAGATCAACATGCAGAATCAAGGTCTGACCTGCCAGGATCAGTGCCCTGAATGGGAAATGGCCCAGTTGCCAGTTCATCCCAACATTCATGGGGTGGCCATGGAATGCTCAGCCCCAAATTGAGCTGGGGTGGAGGGGCAGCAGAGAAGAATCAAGCCAGTCCCTAGCTCATACTGGCTAAAGGGGGTGACCACTGGGAATTGCCCCTGAAGGTGAAATCCAGGGGAAATTGATGCAGAAAGCAGAAACGCCCAGGGACAGTCTAATGGAGGTATTTAGAGTCGGAACTGGTGGGGGCTGGTGGGACACGGAGCTTTCAGATGGCGATATGCTTCAAGTCAGGAACCAAGAGGTAAGATACTAACTGCTGGGCACCACCCACATTCCCTACCGACTTTAACAACAGCCTATGGACATACCACTGTCCCATTTCACAGATGGGGAAACTGAGGCTGGAGGTATTCAGGTACTTACTCGCCCAAGATCTCCAAAGTGTTAGAACCAGGAAAGAATAGAGGTAGGAAGGAAGACTCCAGGTACTGGCTGTGTGATCCTGGGTAAGTTACTTAGTCTCTCTGTGCTCGGTTTCTCCATCTATAGAATGAGAGTAACAGCAGCACGTCCTTCTTTGGCTTGTCAAGAAAACGAAATGTTATCAATACACATAAAGCTCTCTGAATAGTGTCTGGTATAGAGTGAGCCCCCATGAAACATGCGCTGCCAGAATGAGGCAGATTTTGCATCCAGATCTGATTCCATCCTGAGGAAAACGAGATCCTCTGATGACCCAGGGGGGGACCAACATCATGTGCAGTGAATCTGGGAAAGGAAGTTAGAAATTCGGAGAATGAATCAGAGGAAGAGAGCAGGGCTCCTAGTGAGCGATGAGGAGCACGACGGGGCTGCAGACAAGGGGTTTGGTTCCAGACAAGCCGCATCTGCTTGGGGTGGGGCGACTGACTGGGGCCGGGGGCTCCAGATAGCTTTCAGATCTTGATTGGGGTGGTAGTTACTTGGGTGTATACTTTTGTCAAAACCCTTGGAACTGGGGGCTGGCCCCGTGGCCGAGTGGTTAAGCTCGCATGCTATGCTTCGGCAGCCAGGGGTTCGCCAGTTCAGATCCTGGATGCGGACCTAGCACCATTCATCAAGCCATGCTGGGGTGGCATCTCACACAGAGGAACCAGAAGAACCTATAACTATGTGCTGGGGCTTTTGGGAGAAAAAGAAAGAGGAAGATTGGCAACAGATGTTAGCTCAGGGCCATTCTTCAAAAAGAAAAAAAAAAAACTCTTGGAACCATACTTTCCAAATGTATGCATTTCATCATTTATAAATTAGATTTTCATAAAGCAAGGAAAAGATAGAAGTTGAAAATGATCAGAAAAGTATGCTAAAATAACTATCCAAATTTTTGTCACAGCATTCTCTCATGCCAACGATAAATTGGAAACAACCTCAAAACGTTCACCAATACAGGAATGAAAAGTGTGATATAGATTCATATTTACAGGGAAAGAGTCTTAATGGATCTAAGAGAAAAGAAGCAGATGGCAGCGTGGGTATCATATGGCATCACACAGTGCCATCTTCTTTAACGCATAATAGGATTCCAATTGACACATATGTTTCCAGAGGCAATTAGGGAAGATTTTGCATCAAAATTAAAAAGTCATGGCTGTGGGAGCAGGTGGATTTTAGGGTTATCTTTAATCTATACTTATCTGAAATCAACATGGATAACTTACGAAACAAAGGATACGCATCTTTAAAAAGATACGATAAATGTTTTTAAAACAAGCAAGATTAGACAATAGAACCTAGGGATGGGTCAAAAAACTATCCAGAAACACAAGGTGGTGATTACCGTTAAGTCAGGATTTGGGTTACTTAATTTTGGTTGACCACAGTGATATATCCATCCATACCCTCCACTCTGAACCAAACTAAAAAGTCTGACATGATTAATTTGGAGGAAAGATGTGGAAAAAAAACGTTGACTTTCCTTCACTAACAATGTGAGTAAAAAGTTCACAATTTTTTCATTACTAATTACTTTAGAAAAGAAACGGTCTTTACCCATTTTGTTCTTCTTTCTGCGTTCAATATTTAATTTTGAAAAATTGCTTAAACCTGTCTATGGTTCTCCATTAAATAAGACAAAAGTTATGATGTAAAATTGTGACACTGAAAACGTTCGCATGTCGTGCATCTCAGAAGCTATTAAAAATAAAAGGTTTGGGTCTAAAAAAAAAAAAAAGGAAAAGAAAGGACACTTTTAGGATCAGCATCACGCTCACAGCCTCTGGCTGCAGCCAAGACAGAGTAAATGAGGTTTTTGGGCAATGGACCTGATCCCTCCGGGCGGATGTTAACACTATTGCCAAACCCATCCCCCCACACCCCCTGCCAACACCACGCTTAGTCATAAACAATAAAAAAGTGTAAGGAACACAGACTCCAGATGGCAGATTAAAACCTTTATTAGATTTCAAACAAAAACTCCTACTGTCATAGTTCTAACGTGACACAGCCCCATAAAAATAAAGATGAGTCACAGCCCATTTTAAAGGAAAGGTTTGACTGTGTTACGTCACAAGAAGTCACAGTTACTCGCAGCATCCTCAGGCTGACAGCAAGATCCAGAAATAGAAATGAAGGCCAAAATGGCAGGTCAGCCCACAGGTCAAGTTCAGCCCTGGCCCAGCCCTCGCTCTTTCAAGCCAGCATCACAAAACCATAAGCACATGATGAGGGAAGGAGAGAAAAGCGCCTTTGGAAAAAACTAGTTCCAGCTGTCCTGGGAGGCAGGGCAGCTGGGATAACCGAGCGAGTGTGGAATAAGAACTCTGCAGAAACAATTCATAACTCTGGTAGGGCGGAGGAAGGGAAGGCTTTATTTTCACACTCCACGTGCATGTGGGGTCCCAGGGGATATTTTGCTTTGCGAAACTGTAGATTCTGACTCTAAATTTGCCGACTTTTCCCGGCTTCCAGGCAAGAATTACAGAAGCCAATTGAACAGTCACTCAGCTACCAAGAGGCCACGAGTCATTATAAAATGCAGAAACCCTATAGGTCACAAGAAGTTAATCTTTTTTTAAACCCCATCAACTGGAGATTTAGACAACTCATTAAAATGAAAAGTTAATATTTCTTAAACCCTAACAACTAGTGATTAAAACTCACTCAACTGGAGAGGCAGTGTAGCAAAGTGAAAAAAGGCACATGGTTTAGAATCAAAACAGACCAGGGTCTAAATTTCAGGCCTACCCCTGCCCCCATCCCATTATCTGTGTGACCTTGGGCAAGTCACTTAACCTGTCTTGGAGCTTGGTTTCACTTGCTGTTAAAACAGGCTGTGAACCAAGGATAATTCCTGGGGTGGCTGTGAAAATTAAATGAGATAATTTATATAAAGTGATTGAAACATAGTAAGCACTAAATAGTGGCTTTCAGGATAATGATTATCAAAAAGAACAAACGAAAATGATCTTCACAAACTCTTTAGAAAACAAGAATGTTGTATGGGCAAAACCCGTGAGAGCAGCCAAAGCTGTGTTCAGAGGTGAATTCATGGTCTTAAAAGCCTTAATTGTATAAAAGAATAGTACTAAATTCTTCATTCATTCATTCATTCATTCATTCCCCAATTTATTCCAAAAAGGATTTATGTGTCTGGTGAATCATCTAAACATTTCACACCAGGGGGAAAAAAAGAAAAATCAAAAAGTAGAGGGGCCGGCCCCGTGGCCGAGTGGTTAAGTTTGTGAGCTCTGCTTCAGTGGCCCAGGATTTCACTGGTTTGGATCCTGGGCGCGGACACGGCACCACTCATCAGGCCATGCTGAGGTGACATCCCACATGCCACAACTAGAAGGACTCACAACTAAAAATATACAACTATGTACCAGGGGGCTTTGGGGAGAAGAAGAAGAAGAAAAAAGAGATTGGCAACAGATGTTAGCTCAGGTACCAATCTTTAAAAAAAAAAAAAAGTAGAATAATCTAAAAATCATAACCTAAAATAACCAGAAATGAAAAGAATTATTATCACAGTAACTAATAAATTGTGGGAAGGGGAAAGAATTGATCAATAAACCCAGGATCTGCTTTTCTGAAAAAAAAAATAAGCAAAACTGGCAAATCTAAACAGACATAAAGGAGAATATGCAAACAAGATTATAGCAAGCATAACAGTATGCTATTAAATCTGAAAATCTTAATGAAATGATTGCTTGAAAAAAACTACAAATCACAAAAGTTGACTCAAAAAGACTTTACCAGAGGTTAAAAAAAATTTTTAAGCTGAATTTTCTAACAACTTAATATGAAATTTTTTTCAAGTTATCAAAAACATTGCTTCCCCAAAAGTTTATAGCAATGTATGATTATTCCAACAAATAATCGGTTTTTCAAGAAAGTGTTAGTCCGGATGCCATAATTCTAAAACATTTAAAATGGAAACTTGCCTAGTTCATTTTACGCGGCTAGAATATCAGATAATAAAACCTGATGAAGAGACTGCAAAATAGAACAGACCAAAAACATAGCACAATTTCACTCATGAACACATGGCAAAAGTCCAAAAAAAACAAAAGAACGCAAACCTAGCAAATCAAATTCAACATTATGCTCAAAGAATAATTCATCACAACCTAACAGGGTTTATTGCGGAAAGCAAGGATGACTTTATATTAGGAAATCTATTAAATATGGATGTCAGGTAATACCACTGTTAAATATTTAATATTAGTCTTGAAGCCCGAGTCAACAGCATAAGATTTAAAACCGAAATGAGAGGTACAACATTCAGAGAGGATCAAAAAAGAAGGACCAAAATTTGCAGAGGATAAAATTTCATGCAATGAATTAACAAATTAAAAATCTGCTAATCAATTTCACTAATGGATCTGGATTCAGCAACCTCTAACAACAAAATCTCTGTGAGAGCAGAATCAAGAATCATCGTGGCAAGAAATATATGGGATAAATATTTTTAAAAGCACAGCATGAAAAGATTTGAACAAATGGAGAAACTGAGCACATACTGGCATGGAAAGGAAAAATACTAAGGTATAGATTTCTCATATTAGCTTACAGATTCAATACAATTTTTTTCATCAAAGTCGCAATGGGTTTTATGTGTGCTGGAGGAGGTAGATTTGGAGATCCTTAAGCTTAACAAGAAAAATAAACACTTTGAAAAAGTGTCATAGGAAAAAACTGGATCTACCATTAACAAAAAATGTTCTAAATCTATAATAATAAAATCAGCATGGAACTGGCCTAAGAATAGGCACAGATGAGTAAAGTAGAATTGATGTCCCAGAAGCAGACCACGGTTTTTGTTGTTGTTTTTTGCTGAGGAAGATTTGCCCTGAGTTAACGTCTGTGCCAATCTTCCTCTACTTTGTAGGTGAGACGCCTCCACAGCATGGCTGATGAATGGAGTAGGTCCATGCCCAGGATCTGAACCCCTCAAACTTAAACCGCTCGGCATGGGGCCGGCTCCTGGACCACAGTTTTTGGTTGAATTTAATAAATGATGAAGACTTCGAATCATTGACAAAGGAATTGATTACTCAATTACTGAAGTTCAGGAAATGAAATCACTGCTCAAGAAAATTGTTTCAGGTTCTCAGTTACAGCACGCACAGTGCTGGGGGTTTGATGGAGCTCTAAGTCCTGACTGAAATGTTTCGTGAGCCCCCTTGTGTTTCCCACCGTGGAGTTCTATGGTTGGTGGGCAAAAGTGGCCACAAATTCTTCCCCTCCAATCAACAGGTGGTGCCTCTCTCCTCTCTCTTCCTTCAAGCCGGTCTTAGCCATGTGACTTTCTTTGACCAATGAGACATCAGCACACAAGATGCAGAGACTTGGAACTCGCATGTGCACTGAGGATCAATCTCTTGCTGCATCGACATCAGCACGTGATCCAAACGCAAGCTAGCCTACTGCAGGATGAGCGGCTGCAGGGAGGAAAACCAAGCCATCCCAGTGGACAGCAGGCACCAACCGCCAGCATGCAAGTGAGGCCATGCAGGATCACCAGCCACCAGCACCCCACCAGCCGATCCTAGACATGGGAGAGAGCCGAGCCTGCGTCTGTGGTCAGCTGGCAGGTCAGCCCAGAAAACCTGCCCAGCTCACCCACAGAACCATGAATGAAACAAGTGACAGTCACGTGAAGCCGTTAAGTTTCAGGATTATTTGTTACACAGCAAAAGATAGCTGATACAAGCGCCAGAAGACCCTATATTCTCCCAATAAACACCCCACTGTCATTTAAGTGACTCTGAGTAGATTCCCGTTGGCGGTAGTCATGAGTTGGCTGAGATGCTCAGTGCTGAGCCAGGAACACAGACTCAGGCTGAGGTTCCCTCCCTCCCTGAGGGTTCCTTCCCCATCTTAAGTCCACGTCCTCTCTACCAGACCCATTCTGTCCTGCTTACGTCGAAAAGCACTCTGTTTCCTGTGCCCCAGAGAGAAAAAGGAAAGGCCAGGAAAGCTGACACATTCCTCATTCTTGGTCACCCATAGACAAGATGACACTCTCGGCCCCTGTCAACACACCTGCCCCTTCCTTGTTCCTCTTCTCACTCAAAAGTACCTATAATAGCCTCTTTGTTACGTCCGACTTTCCCAAGCCACTCCTTCCTCTGTTCCAGGGACTCTCAAAGGGTTACAGAGGTTGGGAAAAAAAAAAAAAACATTCATTGTTACAGTTTATATTTAAGGGTAAAAAGTGAAACTCAAAGTAGAGAAAAGGAATGGGATTTCTATTTTTCTCCAAAGAGGGGATATCGGTTAAAAGTTGAGGAAAAACAACTTTGAGACTGGTTCTCTCTCCCCTTTGGAAGTGGAGAAGAGCTAGACTGCCGGCCCGAGGTCACACAGCAGATACAGGATTCAAATCCATGTCTGTCCGACGCCACGGTTCTCTTCAACCATGAAGGGAAAGGCTCCAGAGAGCCATGCTGCCCGACAGACCTTTCCGCAATGACAGAAATGCTCTACATCCACGCTGTGGAGAGTGTGACTGAGGAACCAATGTTTAATTTTAGGTAATTTTAACTCATTTAAACTTAAATAGCCACATGTGGCTAGTGGGGCTGCTCTTTACTGGGCACCACAGCTCTTGAATGTCATCAAGTCGGTTCTGTACTGCCATCAAAGGTGGGACCCTCAACATCCTTATCCTCCTTGACTCCCACCCACCCGCCCACGGGGAGTGGCCACTGAAAGATGTAAGACCTCAAGGAGAAAACAGCATGAGAGAAATGGGGTTACAACCACACCTAAGAAAGTTTTCTATAAATGTTCTAATGTCCTCTAAAATAAAATAGACAACCCAAGCCATTTGACACTTATTCAGTTATCAGGAAGGACTGACGTCCATCGACCATTCCTAGCTGGCTAGACCCTTTTCTTTTCTTTTTTTGTGAAGAAGATTGGCCCTGAGCTAACATCTGTTGCCAATCTTCCTCTTTTTGCTTGAGGAATATTGGCCCTGAGCTAACGTCTGTGCCGATCTTCCTCTCTTTTATGTGAGATTCCTCCACAGCATGGCTTGACAAGCAGTGCTGGGTCCGTGCTGGGGATCCGAACCTGTGAACCCCAGGTTGCCAAAGCATAGTGCGTGAAATTAACCACTATGCCACAGGGCCAGCTCCGGCTAGGCCTTTTTCAAGATCTCCTCTGAAGAGTTGGGAAAAACTTAGACATGTGTTTGCCTCTGTGTTGGCAACATTCACACTGTGGGTCAAGAGGAAAACAATCAGTGTCATTTTTCTGACCTCTCTGATTCTGAATTTGCAACTCTTATGACCTGGGTCTGCTTTAGGTTCCTTTATCTCTCCTCCCAAGACCTCAGGGCCAAAGTGCCAGTGTGTCCTTTACTTTCTCAACTCCCTCAACTCCTTTCTTTCTTTCTTTTTTTTTTTTTTGGTGAGGAAGATTGGCCCTGAGCTAACATCTTTTGCCAATCTTACCCTTTCTGCTTGAGGAAGATTGTCACTGAGCTAACACCTGTGCCAATCTTCCTCTACTTTGTATGTGAGACACCACCACAACATGGCTTGATGAGTGGTGTGTAGGTCCAAGCCTGGCATCCAAACCCTCGAACCCCAGGCCACCAAAGCAGAGCACACAAACTCAACCACCATGCCACCAGGCCCCCCTCCAAGTCCTATTTTTCTTTCTACCAAGTGTCCATTGCTGTAATTTGCAATCCCCAACAGGTGATGCTTGTAAATACAGTGCTTCCAACGGCCAGAAGTCCCAAAATCAAGTGAAGTAGCTCACTAGGCTTGTGGGTCTCTTTCGAAACCGTGAAGGAAGCCTGTGAAGACTTATGCCCCCCTCTAACCACAAGAGCATCCTTCAGACAATTCTCCACCTTTTCTTCCTTCATCAAACCCATCCCCACGTGGAACGTCTTTCCTTTCTGGGGTCCATCTATTGTTTTCCTCCTGACACGTGTCTCGAGGTCCTCTTCCCACTCTGTCTTCCGTCCAACCACGAATCCTAGGATCAGCTTGTTGTTTTTTTCTCACCCTTGTAAAATTCCTTTGCAAATAACCCTCATACCTCGCTCACTTATAAAAATAATTTTCTTAGCAAAACTTGCCTTCGTAAAGAACACAAAGTTTTGCTACAAAGTTCAGTCTGTGCCTTGTTTATCATAAACTAAAAAAAGGGAAGCCAATGAGGCCCATCTGACCGCACCACAAAATTTTCAAATTTTAAAAAAGAAAAAAAAAAATGATCCAAGAGCACACATCACCCATAGCCAGGCTCGAGAGCAGCCAGAAGGGAAGGACCACCTTTGAAAACGGTTTATTGCAAACAGCGCTGGGGTGGGAGGTGGAACATGTTACATAAAGTCTGCTGAAGGCATAGAAACTGAGTCTGATGCTGGCTGGGGTCCAGAGGACAGAGGGCCTGTCTGGGCTGTGCTGTGAGAGTGCAGTCAGCAACACTCAGAGTGGGGACACGCCCCCAGCCCAGTTCTTCAACAGGGAGAGTATAAGGGAAAAAAAAGGAGACAGAGAGTCAACCTGTAGACTAGGGTTTCTCATCCTCACACTATCGACATCTGGAGCTGAGTCATTCCTTTTTGTTTGTTTGTTTGTTTTTTTGGTGAGGAAGATTGTCGCTGAGCTAACGCCTGTGCCAATCTTCCTCTATTTTGTATGTGGGATGCCACCACAGTGTGGCTTGATGAGCAATGCTTAGATCCATGTCTGGGATCTGAACCCGGGAACCCCGGGCCACCGAAGTGGAGCATGCGAACTTGACCACTATGCCACTGGGCCCACTCCGAGACCAGATCCTTCTTGGTGGTAAGAGCTCTCTCTGCACTGTAGCGTTTTGAGCAGCATCCCTGGCCACTACCCACGCAATGCCAGTAGCGCCATCTCCCAAGTTGTGACAATCAGAAGTGTCTCCAGACGTTGCCCAATGTCCCCTGGGGGGGTCAGAATCCCTCACAGTGGAGAGTGACTGCTGTGGATCCAAAGAGACATACAAATTTTTTTTTATTGAGCAAGGTTCAACTCTATTGTCTGGAGATTCACGCTTGAGTGATAAAAACTATACAGAAAGAAGGAAGTGGCCAGTACAAAAGACAGGAGAGTTATCATTTTGGGGGTAGGGGGAGGGCTATGACTGGGATGGGGTCCGTAGAAGGATGTCTGGAGGTGGGCGGCTGGCAAAGTGCTATTTCTCAACCAGGGTGGGGGGGTCATGAGGTTGTTCACCTTAGAGTAATTCATGAGGCCACACATTGGTTTTGCGTGGTTTTCTGCATCTGTGTTTTCTTGGATAATAAAATGGTTTTTAAAACAAGAAAACCAAAAGCAAAAAGGAAGAAGAGAAGAAAAAGAAACTTTCATTCAGTAAGTTAAACATGGAAAATCCAAAGGATGCAGCCATTCCACTCCTGGGTCTAAGAGAATTGAAAATAGGTGTTCAAACAGAAGCTTGGACAGGAGTGCTGTGGCAGCGCTGTTCCCAACAGCCAAAGGGTGGAAACAACTCACTTGTCCATCAATCGGTAGATGGATAAACAAGACACGGTCTGTCCATACGATGGGAGGCTATTCAGCAATAAAAAGAAATGAAGTCCTGATGCACACTACAATGTGGCTGAACCTTGAAATCACGTAGCAAAGGAGGAGAGACGTAAGAGTCATATATTGTATGATTCCATTTATATGAAACATCCGGAATAGGAAAAGCCGCAGAGACAGAAAGTAGATTAATGGTTGCCAGGGGCTGGTGGCTTTGAACGGGCACAGTGTTTCTTTGTAGGGTGATGAAATGTTCTGGAACTAGATAGTGGTGACAATTGCACAGTCCTATGAATGTGCTAAATGTCACTGATGGTAAGTCTTACGTGTTCTATAAAAAAACATTGTTTTTTTAAGAAAAATCTTGGATGCTTCGAATCAAGCCTGTCTTGCTTTGTGTATCTCCTGCTCTGATATCCAATTTTTTTTGGCATCTGTGGAAACCCTTAACTCCATCGCCACTAACGAGGTAGCCTATGACAGGAGTCCCGTCCGTCCGCGGACCAGCGTTGCAGGTGCTCAATAAACAACACCAGGGCTGCGCCCATCTGTGCCAACAAGACTAGGGAACAGAGCCTGAAACCCTGCCCTCATCAGCTCTTCTGACAAGAACAGTTTCCTTCATAGGTGAGCAAGTGGAAACACTCCGTAGATGAAACCCTCTCTAGGCTGCAGGCAACGAACCCGAGGGTCTTTAAAGACCCAAGACCCTCAAACAAGAAGCAAACAAACTTCTATAATATAAAGGTCAACCCTCTACTCAAAACCCTCCAGCCACTGGACGATTGTGGGTTTTGTCTCCCAGGTGCCTCCTAGTGCCAATTTGATGACCATGCTCCATACCTTGCCTCTGTGTCCCGTGGCTTGAGCTTGGGGTGGGAGATCTGGGTCCACTTCCCAAACCTGGAATTGGAGGAAAGGAGCCCAGTCTCCTGCTACTCATGTGGCCCCACCCATGACAGGCAATGGGGGCCCGAAGGAAAGCAATTCTTCTGTTTCCCACTCTTGACTTTATTTATCTCTAAGTGTGAGCATTTAGTCTGACCTAGCACAGACTCTAAACCTGAGATAGAGAGAGAAAAAAGAGAGAGGAGATAAGGGATACCATTTTGAAATCCCAGCATTTGAGAACACATCAGCTCTCTTTACTGGGAAAGAACATTCTATCAGGCACAGGCACGTGGAGACAGCTAACTGACGACAGGGAGCACCTGACCTCCCAGCCTGAGAGGAGCCGAGGTCCCCAGGACCTCCCCGGGGCATTTCAGGTGTTCAGTCACAAAGAACAGATCTTAATTCCGACAAAGGGTCTGGTGACACAGTGGGAAATAACTGGTCAATGAATTTCATCAAGTAGGAGGGAGAAAAAGAAAAACTCGTCAGACCAGTTACCAATGGTCGGGGGGAGCGACCTTTCCATAATTATGTATTTAATTTTCCCCACCTTATTCTGAAGGATTGGGCCAATTTATTTCTGTAGGAGATAAGACAGCTAAATTGGTACCCCTAAGGCCCCTCTGGACATCTTTTAGAACTGTAGGTCTGCCGTCTTCACTGCTAAAGATTTGAACAGGACCATCCCCAGGACGCCCACGCCGCCAGCTGGTCTACCTTTCTTCAGTGCATCCTTGAGCCTATCAAAACGCCTTCTGGCTACCAGGCTTATAACCTTACAATTATTTCTTTGACTTTCTCCCCAACTCTGCAAGGACTTTGGGGTCCCGGCAACATGCCTGGCTCTGCACAGCTATCCACTCAATAGAAGTGGAAACAGCTCATCCTCAACACAGCCCCCGTGTACCCTTTGTGATGGCTCCATCACCCCGCAGGAAAATGCGTGGCATTCAGAGCACATGATGGGCCACCCCTCCCTTCGAAACATGAGGCAGCCTCTCTACTCTTGCCCACGAAACTCTGTTGCCTTTGTCATCGTCATTCCACCCATTCAGAACGCCCTTCCTTCTTACTCTCTTTCTAAGCATCACTCGACATCCAAACCCAACCTCATCTTTTTAACCACTCAGATCCGGAACAATCTCTCTCCTTCCACCAATGCCAATGGCAAATTAACATCAATCCTGGGCAGAGACGGGGAGCTGAGAAATCTGCTTCTCTAGAGCCCTTGTTTTTCCTGCTATACAAAATCCACTCATCTCAAATGTAAAAGTTCGTTTAAAAAATTCCAATCATCTCAGGGATAAAGAAATTACAATGACTGTGGAATTTTTTCCACAGGGTGCTTTTAATTCTCTCCCAGATTTTTTTCAAGATCTTTGACAAAACGAAAAGGAATAAATATGAGCGAAAAACTTAAATGGCCCCTCATGCTACACCATCTGCCATCTTTTATTATCATTATTATTACTAATTATTCAACATCCACAAGCACAGGTTAGACTTTCCTATTTTCTGCATGGGCTACAGTGACACAGGCAGGAAGGAATTTAATTTATCAATATTCTGCCGTGTTATCTAGAGAACGTCATGATTTTCATGGGCTCCAGCCCCAAACATGTCTAGAAGCATGGGTCCGATGACTCATTTTGGTGGGGGGGGAGGGAAGGGGGTGTCTAAATTGCCTTGTGATGTCTCCTGCTGGCTGAGTTGCTTTGGATGGTTAATTCAATCCTGCCTTTTAACTCCTCGGCCAAACCAGGAGCTCCTGAGGGGCACGGATGACATCTCATACTTTGCAACCCCCTCCCTTCGGTGCCAACAAGGGGCAGAGGGACTATATTGGCCTGATGCTGGGGTGCTTCCAATTCCCATTGAAAACAGCTTCTATTCCCAAATTTCCCCCTCATCTTTATGAGGTATGTAGCCAAGAACGGGAATGAGCAAATTTTTTTTCTGTAAAGGGCCACACAGTCTCTGTTGCAACTATTCAACTCTCTCCTTATGGCACCGAAAAGCAGCCACGGGCAATATGTAAATGAATAAATGAGCGAGCATGGCTGCATTCCAGTGAGACTATTTAGAGACACCGAAATGTTAATTTCCCATCATTTTCACCTCTCACAAAATATTATCTTTCAGACTTTTCCCCCCAGCTTTTTTTTAAAGTATAAAAAGCAATTCTCGGCTCCCAGGCCACACAGCAAACCCCAGTAGGTCGCACTTCACGACATCTGATCTAGTGCTTTACCCCAGACGAGCCCGAGGTCAAAGCATTTCCCAACCAGGTCTCCTAGAGTAAGTTTCTTGATTCCTATTCAGGTGTCAGCGTCCCCGTCTATGAAATGGGAATAACATCTTCTCACAGGCTGCAGTGACGATGCCATTAGGCGGCCCTTCTCGAATTCTTAGCACAAAGCTTGGGACAGGGTAAGTGCTCAATAAACATTAGCTAGTAAGAAACAAAGACATCGCGGCTGACCAACATGACAGTTGCTGGGGACACAACAATAAAGGCCCCCATCCCTGTATTCAAGAGAACTTAGCCTGACGGAGGAGGCAGCAAATTTAAGACTGGATGAGGAGGGCTATCAGAGAAGGCAGCCAGAATGTTGGCAGGAGCAAATTCTAGTGGGTTCCCTCCTTTCCCCTGATTTCTTTGCTGTCTGCACTTCAGCTTTCCACAATGAGCTCAGGAAAGCACAACGGTTAACAGCTCAGATTCTAAGCCAGAATACCCAGGTTTTGGCTTCGAATCCCACCTCTGCTACTTCCTAGCAATGTGACCCGGGGGAAGTGGCTTAACCTCTCAGGGCCTCATCTGTAAGAAGGAATTGCTGGCAGGACTCGATGCAGCGTCATCAGCAAAGCGCTGAGAACAGTGGCTGGCACAAAATAAGCATTCGCTGCCGAGAAGATTCTGATTATCAGAGGCAAAGTTAAAAAAAAAAAAAAAGAAGAAGAAGAAGAAAAAGTTTCAACAGGAAACTAAAACCTCCGCGGAAAAATAAACCCTCCCAGAGGGACTGTGCATGCATTTAAATATTTAACATTTAATGTAAATAGGGCATCCCGACTTTCAGAGGATCTGAAACACAGATGGAAACGCAAACTCAGGCAGGAGACACTGGCCTCCTTCTGCCTCCTGCTCCTGCTTTCTTGCCTATGTCCGTACGTGGCATCGCCGGCCAGGTTCCTGGCACCTGGCATGGCCCAGCCTCATCCACCCCTCTGACTGGCAGCGAGCAGCTGGGGTGGCCTCCCAGGAAATAAATCCCAGTGGGTTTCGCTAGAACAGCTGGTCAAGCAAGCCCTGGGGTTTCTGGTCCCCACAAAAGTCCAGATCTTGGGGTCTCTGGAGCATCTGAAGGCACCAGGTGAGCAGAATGGTCTTCTCTCTGGATCCATAGGTCCAGTGCCCACCTCTCATCAACGGGTCACGTGGTGGGCACTCCTCTGCCTGCCCCCAAATCAGAAATGAAATTGAGCCTTAACAGGTATTCACCCAGTGGCTGGTCTGTCCAGAAAGGGTGGTGGACCCATAGCTCTTACAAGAAGCTTCCAGAACACTCACAGAGTGCCAGGCGCTGGGCTAAATGGCCCCCTTGCACCGTCTCCTTTAACCCCCAAACCACAACCCTCACAAGCAGGTCCCATAATTATCCTCATTTTTCAGATCGAGAAACTGAGGCTTGATCCAGGTCCTGACGAGCAAACAGCTGAATGGGACTCCACAGCAGTCCTGCCGGAGTCTCAACAATTCTTGGAACCACTTGGAAATGGGTCCAGTGAGGCCAACCTTTGGGGTCTTAATGACACGCCGATTTAGGGGAGATATTCTCTGACCCCAAAGGCTAGTATAGGGCCTCAACCCATGCTTCCACTCAGAGAGAGCTCCCTCCAGTAACCGCCCCCCACCAAGCTTACTCAGTGACGTATTCATTTGCCACCAGAAGGTCCTGTCCAAGGAGGCAGGAGCCGGTCCCTCCCATGTCCCCTGCACCCCAATGCCCGACACATCGTAGGCCCATTGATAAATGCCATTTCGTGACCCGGCTCACATAGACTCCACCTCTTCTCTGCCCATCCAGGGCTCCTGGCATTTGGCCTCTCCTGGCATCTTCACCCCAAATCTGTGGGCAGGGTGACGGAGAGGAGGCATCCTCCTTTTCATTCCCTAAACCATATAGAATCTTCCTTTGCTCTCTGCCAAAAGCTTCGCTGTCTGGGGCAGATGGAAGAAGGAGCTTTGTAGAGGATGCTTCAACTGGGTCCAGAGAACAACCCAACAGCCCCGTCTCAAATGCTGACCAGACTCTAGAAGCTTCTGGAGCCCAGCAATCGTGCCAGAAAAAGACAATGGCTGCAGATGCTCGAGAAAGCATTTGAGAGGATCCCAGGGGAACAGAGGGGTTGACAGGTAGTTTTCATGGGTCTGCCTGCCTCCTAAGACAGGGGAATATCCTCTAAAGGCTCATTTCAGTCTGTTTTACGGTAAACAAAAAAAAAAAAATCCAATACAACCTTCAATGAGGCTTCTACAGCCACAGCAACAAGGGAACATAAGCATCTAAAAAGTCGGAGATGGGGGCCGGCCCAGTGGCGCAGCGGTGAAGTTCCCACGTTCCGCTTCTCGGTGGCCCGGGGTTCGCTGGTTCGGATCCTGGGTGCGGACATGGCACCGCTTGGCACGCCATGCTGTGGTAGGCATCCCACATATAAAGTGGAGGAAGATGGGCACGGATGTTGGCTCAGGGCCAGTCTTCCTCAGCAAAAAGAGGAGGATTGGCAGTAGATAGCTCAGGGCTAATCTTCCTCAAAAAGAAAAAAAAAGTGATTTTATAAACCCTAACCCTCTAACCCTAACCCTAAAGCCAACCCCCAACCCCAACCCTAACCCCTAACCCTAACCCTAAAAAAAAAGAAAAAAAAGTCAGAGATGTACACACATGTTCACAGTGGCGTCACAATAGCTGAAACGGGGAAGCAACCCAGTGTCCATCTATGGATGAATGGATACACCTAATGCGGTCTATGCATACAATGGAATATAAATCAGCCTTGAAATGG
This sequence comes from Equus asinus, assembly GCF_041296235.1. NCBI lineage: Eukaryota > Metazoa > Chordata > Mammalia > Perissodactyla > Equidae > Equus > Equus asinus. The sequence continues at coordinate 16,666,676 of NC_091809.1, forward strand.
AAGGAAATTCTGACACACGCTGCAACATGGATCACGAAAGGACATCATGCTCAGTGAAAGAAGCCAGACACAAAAAGACAAATGCTGTCTGATTCCACTCATAGGAAGTCCCTAGAAAAGCCAAATTCATAGAGACAGAAAGTAGGATGGTGGAGCCAGGGGCCGGGGGACGGGGTGGGCAGTTAGTTTCATGGGGACAGAGTTTCAGTTTGGGAAGATGAGAAAGTTCTGGAGACGGATGGTGGGGATGGTTGCACAACAATGCAAGCATACTTAATGGCACTGAGCTGCATACTGAAAAATGATTCAGATGATAACTTTTATGTTATGTGTATTTTTCCACCATAAAAGAAATTGACGAGGGAAAAAAAGCCGGAGCTGAGTGGTAACTCAACAGACAGAAGCGTCGATTCCAAGAACAATCGTTTCTTGACATCTGTTACCAGGACAGGACAATGCTTCACCCAACCACTGATCACGAACCAAGAGCAGCTGCCATCCACGCCAGATGCCAGGAACCCGGAACCCTGACAGGTGTCAGTCGCAGCAATGTGTGCAGAGTCACACCTTCCCACGGTGACAAATCCCCCAGGTTGGAAAAAACAGCCCGTTCTCAAGAGCAAAAGAGTTTTTTAAAAAAAACAAAAACAAAAACAAAAAAACTTGCTTCAAACATCAGGGACACTTCTTTTTTTTTTTTTTTTTTTTTTTTTTTTGAGGAAGATTAGCCCTGAGCTAACGTCTGCCACCAATCCCCCTCTTTTTGCTGAGGAGGACTGGCCCTGAGCTCACGTCCGTGCCCATCTTCCTCTACTTTATATGTGGGACGCCTGCCACAGCATGTTTTTTGCCAAGCGGTGCCATGTCCACACCCGGGATCCGAACCAGCGAACCCCAGGCCGCCGAGGTGGAACGTGCGCACTTAACCACTGCGCCACCGGGCCGGCCCCAGGGACCCTTCTACAGATAATACCATTCTGGCTACTTTGACTAAAATGGATACAGAAGTAAATCCACAGAGGAATGTCTTAAATTGTATCTCAAGACGCGTGAGCCCGGAGCATTTCAAACAAGCATCTAAATTTGGAGAACTTGGCCCTGGAATAAAACAGCGTTCACTGTTTGCCCTGATGCCCCAGCCAGAAGTGGCTCTCCCGTTTCTAAACAGAGGGACACTCCTCCCAAAAAACACACACACACACATGCTTTATATGTGTCTCAGACTTGGCACAAACCCCGGCTGTCTTTTATTAGCTGTGTGGCCTTAGGCAAGTTAAGTAACCTCTCTGGTGTCTAAAACAAGGATAACAGCTCCTTTTGCAGCTGCGTGCCTTCGTAACACAGCAGATTCTACTCATTCTCTCCTCCCCTCACCATCGGTGAAAGCCGACTCCCCATCTCGACAGCTTCTTCACCCCACCCCCACCTCAGAGGTTTCCTTCATCCTCTACAAAATTCCAGACCCACAGGTGGTCTCTCTACTTCCACAAGGACTTTGCCCCGACCTTGATCATCCTTCTGGTCTGTCCCTGACCTACCAACATTCTCGAGATTTTTCCACAACATAATCCACAAACAAGCAGGTCCTCTTTCCCATTCCTGCCCAAACTCTCAGAAGAGGCGTGGTCTCCACTGTCCCAGCTCTCTCCTGTCCTGTTTCCTACCATCCAGCATCCATGCCGTGGAACGGCGCCTCCCCAGGGCTCCCGTGGAGTCCTCACTGACAATTCCATGGATTCTATTCAGAACTCACCCTGTAGCTTTGGGCTCAGGTGAGAAGACCTGCCTTTCTCCCCCTCCCCTATCTTTTGTGAAACGACCCTTGAGCCGCCCACTCACTTTCTCCCACCTTGATCTCACTTTCACTGACTCTTCCCAGGGAATCTCACAACATGTAAAGGCACCATAAACAAGTCATGAGCGTGTGTGTGGAACTTGCCTTCCTGGGCATCAAAACATTATCCAACTACACTGATCAGAACGGTAACGGCCCTGGAGCGAAGGAAAACAGACATATTTATGGAGCCCCAGAAACAAACCCCAAATCAATGACAAAGGGGCAGATTTCTGCAATCAGTGGCAAGAGACTCCAACTAGTTATTTGGGGGAAAATGGAGACCCCTTCGAATCGTGCACACAAATAGATTGCAAATGTCCAGGATGAATATTTTTCTAAAAATGATAATAATTGGGGGCCAGCCCGGTGGCAAAGTGCTTAATTTCATGCACTCCATTTTGGTGGCCCAGGGTTCACAGGTTTGGATCCCGGGCACAGACCTGGCACCGCTCGTCAAGCCGTGCTGTGATGGTGCCCCAAGTAAAACAGAGAAAGATGGGCACAGATGTTAGCTCAGGGCCAATCTTCCTCACACACACACACAAAATGATAATAATTAAAATTAAAATAGAAAATTTGGAAAAAAAACATTCGTTTTATGGATAGAAAGGGACTTTCTAAGCATAAAGTCACAAGAGAGGCATACAAAAATCCAGCCAGGGAGCCAGCCCGGTGACTCAGTGGTTAAGTGTGCACGTTCTGCTTCTCGGCGGCCCAGAGTTCACCGGTTCGGATCCCGGGTGTGGACATGGCACCGCTTGGCAAAAACCATGCTGTGGGAGGCATCCCATGTATTAAGTAGAGGAAGATGGGCATGGATGTTAGCTGAGGGCCAGTCTTCCTCAGCAAAAAGAGGAAGATTGGCAGTAGTTAGCTCAGGGCTAATCTTCCTCAAAAAAAAAACAAAAAAAATCCAGCCCGGAACTCCATGAACATTTTATGCTTCTCTGCAACTGATATTCAGAGCATTTTCACCACTGATCAAAAAAGTCTGAAGATGCAATTGGCAGAGGGTTACCAGCCTTCGTCTATGGAAACCACATGCAGATGAATATTTCAAAAAACCACTAAGGTACCAAAAGATCAACGGACAAAAGATATGAACAGGAAGAGAAAACCCAAATGATAAATAAACAGGTTCTAAAAGGTTCAACTCTGATAGCAATCAGAGAAATGCAAATAGAAACAGTGATGACACATGGCACCTCCCTCCAGTAAATGATGAAAGATTTTTCAAACAACACTCAAAGCTGGCCAACGCTCCCTCTCAGCCAAAACTAGGAGGAACGACGGATGGTACATTTCTGGAAAGCCATCTGGCAACGGTATCAAGAACCTTTGACCCAGAAATTTCACTTCTGGAAAAGCAAGACTTGAAGAAACAAATGCTCGAGAAGGTTTTGATCCCAAAACGTTCACCCCTTTCGTTGTGAAAACTCAAAATCATCTAACTGCCCAACAACAGGGAAAGTTAAGTAAATTAAGACACAACAGAACCACCAGAAGGAAGTACCCCCTAATAATTGTGGAATAAAAATCGCTGTTTTGCTTTTTTCCTTTACACATTTCTTTCGAACGATCAGATTAGAAATAAACTTGTTTCTCTAAAATGAAAGTCTGTATCCATCCACTCCTACCCCTCTCTCAAGCAAGAGGAACATTCAATCGTCTAGCACAGGAGGTGGCAAAATCTGGCCCCCGACTTGGCTTTGTTAATAAAGTTTTATTGAAACACACAGCCATGACCACTCACTTATATGTTGCCTGTGGCTGCTTTCCCGCTCTAACAGCAATGCTTAGATGCAACGGAAACTGTACAGCCTGCAAAGTCTAAAGCATTTAATGTCTGAGCCTTTGCAGGAAAAGGCTTCCAACTCTTGGTCTAGTGAATACATCCAGCATCTCTCTAATGAACATGAGAAACAATTTAGAACCCTTCATACCCCGGCATACCTTTCTGGCAATGGCTGTGCGTCCAGCACCGCTCAACAAACTGTCCATTGATGACAGTAGCGGGGCAGTTGGTCTTGCCCTTGGCGGTGCCTGGACAAATGTCCCCGCACTCCTCATTGTCGTCCTTGTTCAGCACGATGTAATTATCTTCCACCGAGTCCAGAATGCGCGACCAGTCAATGGTGGCCAGGTAGCACAGCTCGTTGTTCTTCTCGATGCGGACGGAGCCGCGGGTGATGTTCATCAGGTTGTAGAGGCCAAGCTCCTTCAGGTGAACCATCTCGAAGATGACCAGCGCGTAGTTGAAGAAGAGGCGAGAGCCCCGGATGACCGTGAGGTTGGGGAACAGGTCCTTCAGGCTCTCCAGCCCGTACACCCGGAAGAGCAGCAAGTAATCAGTGATCATGATGAGTTTGGGGAAACTGAGGTCTCGGAAATCCTCAGGCCTCGTTTTAAACATCAACAGAATCTGCAAGTGTCCTTCAATGACGGAGCAGTTGGCCAGCTCGTGCAGCCTCGTGAGGTTGTTCCGGATATCCATGCCGGGGCACACTAAAGTGAAAACAAGAAGAAAGCAAGGCAGGTGAGCCAACACGCCATGGATGGGTTACAAGAATTAGGGACGGGGCCAGCTTCGTGGGCGTGCGACCTGAGTCCCACGCTCACTCAGGGGGCCCTGCCCTTGGCTTGATGCTCTTCCATCCGTCTTGAAATCCTTAATCATTTTTGAGCAAGGGGCCCCACGCTTTCATTCTGCACCGGGCCCCGCAAATTCTGTAGTTAGCCCAGAGGAGTGGCTTTCTCGGTAAAGTGTCCATGCCTAAGTAATTACTTTCTAAAGGCAAAGAAAATAATTCCTTTGGCAGTACCTGTTAGAAGCTTTCAAGTCATCACATCAAATCTGATGCAATGGAGACACTGGGATTACCGAGGATTGAGTAATGCAGCAGGTGCTGAAGGGGAAAGGGGAGCCGTCCCCAGTGAGTCAATGTCGGAGATCTTCAGGAAATGGATTTGTGGGGATAAAAGTGGCCACATCAGAAATGGGGCCAGGAGAGCTGAGTTTGTTTAGCCAATTCTCCACCTCATTGACTCTCCTTCCCAACCCGCCCTCCTTCCAGGCAGACAGCCAAGGCCTAATTACCTTTTATCTGAATGTGGCAAGGGTTTCCCAGAGAGTCTGATCTCCCCTGCGCAAACACCCTGCTTGCCCATTCTCCTAAAGGTGGTCCCTCCAGCCTCCAACACCCTCCATGGCTCCCCAGGACCCTCTCTCTCACAGCCTTTGGGGTTCTGCCCCTCCTTCCCCTGCACCACGCTAAACAGGCCTGCCCGCCCCTCTCGCACAACTCTGAGGCTCTGTGCTCCTCCCCTGTAACATAACCTATGAGGAGGAGTGAGTGAAATAACGCAGGGACTCAAGCAGAGCCTGGCACACAGTACGTGCTCAATTAACGTCAACTATTTTGTTGTTGTTTATTTCTCTTATTTATCACAGTCGTCCCGAGGCTCTGTGCCTTCATTTCCCCCAGAGTGGGAGTGGGCAGCCACTTTCCGTACAGGCTCAGATGGTAAATATTTTCAGCTCTGCGGTCAGACGGCCTGCGTCGAGCTGACTCCACTCGACCGTTGTCACTGGAAAGCAGCCAGAGACAATATGGGAATGAGTGTCTGTGGCTGTGTGCCAATAAAACTTTATTTACAAGAACAGGCGGTGAGGGGAGCCGGAGTGTCATCTGGCACCACTTGTCCCACGGCAAGGCCGTCCCACAGAGCTTTCGGCAACAATGGAAAGTATGATGTTATGTACGTGCACTGTCCACCGCGGGAGCCACCAGCCGTCTGCGGCTCTCGAGCGCTGGAAACATGGCGAATAAGCCTGAGGAACTGAATACTTAACTTCGCTTGAGTTAACTTAAATGGAAATAGACACACGTGGCTAGCGGTGACTGAACCAGACACAGCAGCCCTGGCCCCACGGGCTGTCAAAGCCCTTTATGCCTCAGCCCCTTCTTTCTAAATCCAGCCACCATCCTTCAAGAGCCAGTTTGAATGCCACCTCCTCCAGACAGCCTTCTCTGATTTCCTTTCCTCTGTAGACGTATTTGGATCTTTCCCTTCTCCTGTGTCCCTCACACTCAGTTAACAGTCACCAGAATCAAACTCTTTAGACAGCGTCTCCTTGTCAAAACACAAACACACCACTGCCTTCGGTATCTGGAATAGAAGGCTCCAGGCACAGCCCCCTGCTCATTTTATTTCAAGACACCAAACCTTCCCCTGATATCTCCGAGGCAAACAGGTTGTTCTACAGAATGGTAGTAAATCCTCTTAAAAATCCACCCCGAGAACAACTTGCAAAAGAAGCACAAATTAAAGAGAAAACAGCAAAGCAAGCACAGCAGCAATGTTCCCGGGTCACATTCCGTACAGATTAGGCTCAATCAAGGGAAAACACACACACACTCACTAGGAAGCTGGGAGGCAGCTTCGAGGGGACCAGGATGCCAGTTCCGGTCCCACACGCTCATTCCACCCAAGCCCAAGACTGAGGCTCCCGGCCAGTGACACCTGCAGCATCCACATACAGAGGTCTCGACAGGTACCGCGCCATTTATCCCTCCCAACGAGCCCCATCCTCACCCCACAGATGAGAAAACTGCACCTCTGAGAGGCAAAGCCAGTCACCCAAGGACACACGGTCCAACAGGGACAGGCAGGGTCGCCAGATTTGGCAAATAAAAATGCAGGATACCCAGTTAGACTTGAATTTCAGATAAGCAACCAGTACTTTTTTAGGATAAGTATATCCCACACCATGTTTGGGATATACTCATCCTTAAAAATTGTTCATTGTTGATATGAAATTCCAATGTACCTGGATGTTCTTTCTTTTATCTGGCAACATAGGGCTTAGTTTTGGCCATGGCTCTGTGCTTCTGAAGTCTGACCTTCACACTCTATATTTCACACACACACACATGAAATTGGTGCAAGTAGGGACTGACCCCATGGCCCAGTGGTTAAGTTCACATGCTCAGCTTCAGCGGCCTGGGGCTCCCCAGTTCGGATCCTGGGTGTGGACCTACATACTCTCCTCAACAGGCCATGCTGTGGTGGCGTCCCACATAGAAGAACTAGAATGACCTACAGCTAGGATATACAACTATGTGCTGGGGCTTTGGGGAGGAAAAAAATAAGAGGAAGATTGGCAACCAATGTTAGCTCAGGGCCAATCTTAAAAAAAAAAAAAAAAAAAGCAGAAATCATTTAAAAAAACAAAAGACAGATTGGTCCAAGTAAACTTAACACCTGCCCATCCTCCTCCCCAGGCTGTGGCAGGACCACAGACACAAACGTGCATTCAGAGATGAACCAGCTGTTGGACAATAGGAAAATGCAAATCCAAACCACTATGAGATACCACTTCACCCGCACTAGGATGGCTAAAATAAAAAAGACAGACAATAACAAGAGTTGGCGAGGTTGTAGAGACATCAGAACCCTCACATATTACTGGTGGAAACAGAAAATGGTGCAGCTGCTGTGGAAAACGGCCTGGCAGTTCTTCAAAAGGCTAAACAAAGAGTTACCATATGACCCAGCAATCTCACTCCTAGGTAGATACCCAAGAGAAATGAAAATGTACGTCCACAAGGAAACTTGTATATGAAGGCCCATAGCAGTGTTAGTCCTACTAGCCGAAAAGTGGAAACAGCCCAAACGTCCATGAGCTGCTGAACGGATAGACAGTGCGGCGTATCCGTACAATGGAATATTATTCAGCCATCAGAAGGAAGGAAGTCCTGATACACACCACAACATGGATGATCCTTGAAAACACTGTGCTCAGCGAAAGAAGCCAGACACAAAAGCCCACATGTGGTATGATTCCATTCACATGAAATGTGCAGAACAGACAAACCCAGGGACACAATGCAGATTAGTGGTTGCCAGGGGCCGGGGGAGGAGCAATGGGGAGTGACGGCTGAAGTACGGGATTTCTTTTAAGGGTGATGAAAATGTTCTCAAATTGATTGGAGGGATGGTTACACAACTCTGTGAATGTCCTAAGGACTACTGCATTGTAAACTTATAACGGGCAAAATGTATTGTATTGAATTCTATCTAATAAAGTTGTTATAAAAAATTAATGACTGCAATAGTAGGGCACAATACAGAATTGCTTTTTAAAAAAAATATCCAATGAGTCTAACTCAACTCATGAAAGCCATATGTGTCTCTATTACTCTAAGACAATACAGCAATTTATTGTTGGGACAGAAAATACCCAGAGGATGGAAGAAATGGTGCCAAAAATAGACGGAGGGCTTTCCTTCTGCCGGCTTTTAATATCTCTGAGTGGGAAACAAAGGATGCTTCAAGCCCTTAATAAGTGGCACCTGTCTGATAGCCACTCTACACATAGGTAGGGAAGCACGATGAGAAGGAGGGGGACCCCGGTGACAGCTAATATTTTCTGAGCATCTACCAGGTAAAGCGCTTGGTCCACACTCTGGCACACAGGTTCTCTTGCTGGATTCCAAAAGTAATCCCTAGAGGAGATGCCATTTTCATGCCCATTCTCTGATGAGCAAATCAAGACTCACACAGGCCAAGTGGTGGCGCTAGGATACAACCTGGCGGTCAAATGCAATTCTATGCTGTCACTGCCAGGTTACAATTTTACCATCTTTGTTCTTTCAAAAACATTCCCGGTGAAGAATGGAGGGCACGCACCTTAGAAAAAGAAACAATGAAACAGTGTAGTGTTCATGCGGTGACAACCTAGAGAAGGCTTGTTAAAGAGAATTTCCTTCATTCACTCTTCCAGTAAATATCCGCTGAGGGCCTGTTCGGTGCCAGATGCTGTTCCAGGTACTGGAAGTGCTACAGAGAAGACGACAGATGCAGCCCTGGATCTCACAGACTAGTAGTTGCTATTAAGTACTCAAATCAACTTCAGATATAACTGAGGAGGATGCCATCAAGGAGAGCTTCAGGGTTTTAGAGGGGATCATAAAACCACACTATTTGACTCAGTCTGGAACAATCAAGGAGGGCTTCCCAGAGGAGGTGATGCCATTACTAAGACCTCCACACACCGTGCAAGGAGAATTATTCAGTTCTGTCTACTTCATTGTAAGGTCAAGGGCAATGGCAAACTATGGCTCATCGCCATAGGTGACTACGTACGGTATGTAGGGTCTAGAGCAAGCGATATCCGATAGAACTATAACGTGAGTCTCCCGTGGCACTTTCAATTTTCTCTAAAAAGGTAAAAAGAAACAGATGAAACGGAATACATTTTATTTAATCCAATATCTCCAAAAATTTCACTTCACCACGGAAGCAATACTAAAAATTTATTAATGAGATACTCTACAGGATTTTTTTTTCCCACTACGCCTCCGACATGCCATGTGTTTTCTATTTGAAGCATGTCTCGATTCAGATGCTAATTTTCCCTCGGAAACATTCGGTCTGTATATGTAGATTTCATAAAATGAATCACTGGAAAATGTAGGTTCGTATCCCCAAGTTGTTCCAAACAGACTAACAGAGTTTTCCAATAAAAGAATCAAGCATTGATTTTTTTTTTACATTCAAATGAGCTAAAGTTAAACAAAAGTTTACATTTACATTTAAATGAATTAAAGTTAAATAAAAGTAAAATTTTGGTCGCACTGGCCACAATTTCAAAAGCCATGAGCGGACAGTGGCCGCTATGTTGGATAGCACAGACAGAAGATTTCCACCAAAATAGAACATTCTAGCGAACAGGGCTGGTCTAGAATTTCTCCCTCAACCAGAGGAATCAGAATTTTCCAGAAGGAGAGAAGGCTGACATGAGAGCTGTCTTGAAAAGTTTTCTCTTTCTCCTGGTTTTCTCTCCACCATGAAAGCAGAATAGGGGGCAGCTGAGGGGCAGGGAAGAGGTATCTAGAAAATTCTGAAACGCCTTTACAATGCTAAGAATTTCCTACTTTCTGCTTTCGCTCATGAATGTACTCATTCCTTAGTCTCAGCATTCTTTAAACGCTGCCTGGTGACCGAGTCTGGGGCCACATGTTCCTCTCTGCGTTCTTTCTAGTCTTCACCACGTCCTCCGAAATTCAGGGGTCCTGTACCAACAAGCCTTGGATTCGAGTGTCAGGTCACCTGTACCAGTTTTGGGGCACACTAGCAGCCCAACAGATCTGGCTTCCTACTCCAGCCCTGGCGCCTGCCAGCCGCGTAATCCTGGGCCACGCCCTCAATCTCCGGATGCCTCAGTTTCCTCACTGAAAACTGTGACAATTGCACGATAAAAGCTATGAAGAACAGAGGAGGATGGGGGTCTGGACCCATGCACCTGTTAGTTCTCCACTCTGAGCTACGTGGAACCAACTCCCAGACTGATGACCTTCAGAAATTAGAACTTGGGCACATCGAGGTATCAGATACCCTTCAGATTCTCCACCTGCCTGAAAGGCTGGCTCTTAAAATCGACTTCGGCAAAGAAGGAGAAATGGAGGAACTGTGGCAGGTGGCAACACTGGGAGACCTGGATTCTAGTGCAGGTTCTGGACCCGGCAAGTCAGCCATGAGGAAATCACTCCTGTATTCATTCGACAAACGTATGCTGAGCATCCCGATGTGCCAAGTATCATGCTGGGCACAGGGACTATCTAGGTAAAGTTGAAGCCTTACAGCACCCAGAGATCCCTGTTCTGAAAATCTGCTACAAGTAGGTTCACACATGAAATATGACTCTGGTGATGGGTCATTCAACTCAGCAATGTCCACAACAACCGGAGACTGGAAACAACATAGCTGTCTATCAAAAGGGGATTGGTTAAATCAATTATGGTTTGTCCTCGTGATGCAGTGGTTCTCAAAGTGGGGTCCCCGGACCAGCAGCTTCAGCATCTCCTGGGAACCTATTAGACATTCTGATCCTCTGGGTGTGGGGCCCAGGAATCTGCATTTCAACACACCCTCCAGGGGATCTTGATGCATGCTCAGGTCCGAGAATCAGTGATACAATGCAGAAGTTAGCAAAATTTTCCTAGGAAGGGCCAGAGAGCAAATACCTGCCATTTTGCAGGTGATACAGTCTCGGTTGCAACTACCCAAGTCTACCTTTGTAGTGCTAAAAGCAAGAAAAAGTGGCATGGTTTTGCTCCAATAAAACTTTATTTAGAGATGCTGAAATGTGAATTTCATATAATTCTCATAGGTCATGAAATAATCCTTGTAATTTTTGGTCAACCATTTAAAAATGTGAGGAACATTCTCAGCTCAGGGGCTGCACTAAAGCAGATGGCACGTCAGATCTGGCCCACGAGCTGTAGTTAGCTAATGGCTGATGCAATGGAATACTATACAGCTGTGAAAAGGAAAAAGAAAGCTCGTTATGGGTGATAACGGGAAGATCTCCAGGATATGTTGCTAACAAGTAAAAAGCAAGATGATCAGTCTTTGTGATATGCTATTACTTATGTAAAAACGGGGGGTGGGAAATAGAAGCACCTATTAGCTTATATACGCAAACACTATCTTCTAGGATGGTAAACAAGCACCCAAAAAAATTTCTTTTGCAACGCTGGTTATCTCTGGGGAGAGGAAATAAGTAGGCAGGGTACAAGAAGAGAAAAAGAATTTCACTGCCAACACTCTTCATGTCTGTGAATTTTTGATGCGGGATGGGATCATATAATCAAAAAGTCACAAAAAAATTAAATGGAATTGAAAATGAATCGGAGGTGAGGAAGTGAGCCTGCAGGATATTCTTTCCAGGAGTCTTGCAAAAGGAAGGAGCTAGTGTGGCTGGTGGAGGGGCGTCAGCTTGAGGGGGGGTTAAGGGATGGATTGGAGGTGGGGGGCTGAGGCACTGTCCCATAAATTCTCAATAAAAATACTGATGGGAGACGCCACAGCCCACAGAGAGGAGACCTGAGGAGGCTGGGTCTTTAGCCCAGATGAAGGGATAGCTGAGTAGAAAGGAGGGTCCCTCTGCCTCCACAGAGGCCAGTCAAGGGGAGACGGGGGCCCTGAAGTGGATGCTCAGGTACCTTGGAACAGAGGAATGCAGATGGGAACAGCAGACCATCAAAGATGGAGAATGGAGGAAGAAAATAGTGTAACCTGTGACCTAGAGGTCAAAGAGGTCCATGATGTGACCTTCATCATCCAGACCACAATCTTTCTGGAACCTCCCACAAGGTCATCAATCTTGGAGGATGTAGGGAGGGGATCTCTTGAACAAACCAAGAGCCAGCAAGGAGCTGTGGGAGATGTGAAAGCCGAAGAAAGCCCCCAGAAAGATGTTACCAAAGGGGTCCCTATAGGGTTCTCTCTCCTGGGGTGAGGAAGGCCGATGCCTGACCCATCATGTTCACAAGGCAGGACATTAAAAGGCCAGAGGGGACCCACAAATTCCACGTACCTCGGATCTGCAGGGGAGATGAGCTTGAAAAACAGAATTCAAGAGGGTACACAAGAAAGCCACATCAGGAAGAAAGGACAGTGTAGCAGGTGAAATGGACTCTACCAGAAATTGCTAGACACCGAGGGGCAGTCAGTACCCTGAGGGGTGGGGGTGCACAAGGTTGGGGCATGAGCACCAGGCAGAAAACTATGTGATGTCACCGAGATGGATTTTCTAGAAGAAGAAAGAAACAGAGGCTCAGAGAGGACTGTGTCCTACTCAAGGTCACACAGCAAGGATTACACAGACCCGGGATTTGAACCCAGGATATTAGTTTGCTGGGGCTGCCGTAACAAAGAACCCCAGACTGGGTGGCTTACACAACAGACCTGTAATTTCTCCCTGTTCTGGAGGCTAGAAGTCCAAGATTAAGGTGGTGGCAGGGTTGCTTCCGTCTTTGGCTTCTAGATGGGCCATCTTCTCCCTGTGTCCTCACACGGTCTTCCCTCCATGCTCGCACAGCTCTGTATCCGAACCTCCTCTTCTCATAAAGACACCAGTCACCTTGGATCAGGGCCCACCCTAATGACCTCATTTTAATTTAATTACCAATTTAAAGACCCTTTCTCCAAAGATAGCCACATTCTGAGGTGCTAGGGGTTAGGACTTCAACATACGAATTTTGTGGGGACATAATTCAGCCTATCACACACAGTTCCCTAGGACACCAGCACCTGAGCCCTAAGCCATGACACATGGGTTCTCAAAGCGTGGTCTGTGGACCACCAGCATCAGAATCACGGGGGGCGGGGGGGAGGTTTAAAATGCAGATTCCAACGCCTGGCTTTAGACCAATTGATTCAATATCTCCAGGATCTAGACCCTAGAATCTGCATTTTATTTCCTTTTACTTTATTTCATTTTTATTTATTCATTTATTTTTGGTGAGGAAGATTGGCCCTGAGCTAACATCTGTTGCCATTTGTCCTCTTTTTTTTTTTTTCTTACCTTTTCTCCCCAAAGCCCCAGTACGTAGTTGTATATTCTAGTTGTAGGTCCTTCTAGTTCTTCTATGTGGGATGCTGCCACAGCACAGCTTGGCGAGCGATGTGTAGGTCCACACCCAGGATCCGAACGGGTGAACCCCAAGCCACCGAAGTGGAGCACACAAACTTAACGACTCACCCAGGGGGCTGAGAATGTGCACTTTAAACAAGGTCACCCAAGGATGTAAAGGGGACTCAAGTAGGACAGACATACCACCTACCCAACCTGGCCCACCTCTCCAGCAGGGCCCCTGCCAGCCCCAGGCTTCTGCCCGCCTCATTCCACTAAGCACTCTGCCCCAGGATCAACGCAATCAGATGCCTTCTTTGGGGCTGTTGCTTGTTACTAGAAGGAACCCCGTAAGCAAGGTGGACCGGCCCTAAGGAATTTCAAAGAAAGCTAGACCCACACTCGTTTTATCCACCTGGGTCCCTAGCTGGCATGTTTCAGAGCCAATTCTGACCTCAGTTGTCTTAGTCAGTTGGGGCCATCACAACAAAATGCCATAGGCTGGGTGGCTTATACAAGGGACATTGATTTTTCACAGTTCCGGAGGCTGCAAGTCCAAGATCAAGGTAGCCACGTGGTCGGTTTCTGGTGAGGGCTCTCCTCCCGGCTTGCAGACAACCACCTCCTCACTGTGTCTTCACATGGTCATTCCTTGGTGAGAGGTCTCTCTCTCTCTCCCTCTTCTTATAAGGCCCCCAATCCTATTGGATAAGGGCTTTACTCCGATGACCTCGTTTAGCCTTAATTACATCCTAAAAGCTCTATCTCCAAATACAGCCACCTTGGGGGCTAGGGTTTCAACAGACCAATTGGCGGGGGGGGGGGGGGGGGGGGGGGGGGGGGGTTGCAATCGAGTCCACAGAAGTTCTTCTCCAGGCAAACTTTCTGCTCCTAGCTTCAAGCCATCCCATCCCCTCCAGGACCTGCTCCCTCCGGGTGAGACTTCGCTTCCTGCTTTGCACAAACGTGTATCAAGCCCTTCTCCGACCCACACTCGGAGCACGGTTTCATTTATCCACGGAGCCAACGTGCCACTAGAACACGTCTCCAATGGACACACCAAGGTCTCTGGGCACCCAGATGGATATACCCAATGGGAAGGAGAAGGCATGGATGATGAAGCCAGAGAGGGCAGGAAGGAAGCCTCTGACGTGGTTCCGTGAGGAGGAAGCCGGCGTCCATGGGCAAAACGGGGGGAAAGCATTCTGGGGGCGCAGGAAGCGCATGCAAAAACGCAGAGGCATGAAGAACAGAGAACCCCTAGGAACGGCAGCCATGAGCTTGGGGCAGTGAGATTGCACACAGCTGCGGCCAGGCTCAGGTGCCGGGGCAAAGGACTTAGCTGGCAGCCACAGGAGCACCAAAGCAGGAAGTAGAAAAACCCACCGGGCAACGGAGCAGAGAAGGTGCTGATGGGGGCATGCTGGAACCACTGTATATACGGGGTGGCCGGGGGCAGCTGATCCGGGAGGTGGGTGCGAGAAGAGGGGCAAGGCCACAGGGACACTAGGGAATTAGCAACATTGGGACTTGGTCCCCAGGGAGGCGGAGGAGAGGAGGAGAAGTAAGGGGCCGCTGTTAGCGAACCTGGAGAAACTGAGATAGGACCAGTTTGGGGTGGGGAAGACAGCTGGCTCAGTTTGGGGCCCGTGGAGTCTGTGAGGATTCTGAGATGCTCCCGGATGTGGGTCCAGTGGGTGCTGGGAAGACGGGGGGCTGGAGCTTAAGAAGAGGGGCGGATGCTGGTGGAAGTGTGACAATAGGTGATATAACCCGGAAGAGTCAGGGCAACTGGGAGGAGAAAAGGATGGGAGGCGGAAGGTTCTGGAGAACCCAATATTTAAGGACAGGGGACCAGAGAGAGGACCAAAGACCCACAGCCACTCAGACACCAACACCTTCCATAAGCCTGTCAGAAAGCTCTGGAACCTCCAGGCTAGTTCCTCCGGTCAATTCCACAGTTTGTAATCCTCAGGACATGGCACACGAAATCACAGGATCATAAGCGGCTTCCGTGCCATCTCGGGAGTCCAACTCCTCATTTATACACAGAGACAGATACTGCCGCAGAAGACACAGTAAAAAAAAAAAAACCAAGAGGGGTCTTGCAAGACCGAAAGGCATCTTGTAAAAAGAAAAAAGCAGCATACAACTTCGACACAATGCAACTGGATATAATTAGGAAAGAACACCTCACTTAGAATTCATCCCTTTTCTGATCTTCTGCAAGGAAACAGGAAAGATCTTTGAAAACACGTTGGCAACAAGAAATCACGGAAAGACCATCAGAAAACAACTGTAGCCCTACTCTCTTTATTCTTTTGGGTCCAACCATTTTTTCTGCACTGTTGACAAAAGCAGGTTTTGGAAAGTACCTGTGTTTTCCGCATTTCCACAAAGGCGTAGGAGGCAAGAATCTCCTGGTGACAGGCTCCTAGTCCTGAACAGAAGGCAGAGGCTTCTCCATAAACTGTGATGTGACACCACACCCTGACGGAATTGGAAGAAAAACCCAGAGTGGGGTTTTTAATCCTCACCAATCTGCCTCGACCTCCAACTGGAACTCATGTCCAGTCTGCATTTGGCAATACAGAAAAGCAAATCTTGCTCTGCTTGAAACAAAATATGGTTCTGAAATCCCGAAAGCCACTGGGGCACCACTCCCCACCCCAGACCCCGGGGTCAGCAGAACACAAGACACCCCTCCTTGAAACACGAGCCAGGGGGTTGGTGTCATCTCACGAGCTTTACAAGGGGTAACCAAGGACTTGTGCACAGATGAAAAGAGGACAAACAGGGCCAATGCATTCCAAAGGATTCTGCACGGGCCTTGGCAAACCCAATTTGCCACTTTTAAACCACGGTGATAGGAAACCACCGGCAGCTGAGGCCCGGTGTTTGCGGTAGTTAAGTCCTCAAACACTGAATTCGCAAATACTGCAACATTGTCCCTAGAGGCAATACATGGTTAGATTTCTGCTACCCTCTGGCTAGAATATTTTCACCCCTTGATCAATACATAACCTTGTCTCATGTATGTTTCTGTCTCGGGATACTTTATGTAAGATACATTGTTGATTCATTAACTGGAAGTCACGGCCAACAGCGCTAAGCCCAGCTCGTGGCTGAGCGAAGTTTATCTAACGCACTTATTTTCTCCATAAGGCACCTTGCAGCCTCCTTGGCATTATTCTTGTGCTTAACCAGACAGCCTTTCAGCACTAAGGGTGGGGGCCATTTTAGGCAGCAAAATCACCGACAAAAAGCACAGAAAGGCAGAAAACATGGCTCTCGATATGTCGTAGAAAAGGACACTTGTTTTCCTCCTTGAGGACTGTGGAATCCACATGACACGAGCTGAAACAAGAAGGGAGAGCCCAGCCACGTCTGACCTCAGCTGGGAACATGCCGGTTGTGAGATTCGAATTCTTTGCTGCTCTGCATGTGTCCCGGAGAGACTGCAAAACTGCTCAGAGTACTGATTTTGGAGTCACAAATAAATTTTAGCGACTAGGCGACTTCACAAATACGGAATCCATGGATAATGAGAATCGTATGACTGCTTAAATTAAAAATTTCAATTTTAAGAATATTAATCCGATTATAAGATATTTTTTAAAGCCTAGAGAGAAAACTAGGAATGCTGAGCAGATCGGTGTTGCCAGGGAGCAGGGGAGGGGATAGTGTAACAGTAAAGGGGTACCCCGACGGAGCTTGGGCAGTCACGGCACTGTTCTGCACCCTAATTGTGGGGATAGCCACACGACTCTATGCATGGGTAAAATTCATAAAACTATGCACCAAAAAAGTTAGTTTCACTGTCTGGTTTTTTAATTTTTTTTTTTTTTTGAGGAAGATTAGCCCTGAGCTAACATCTGCTGCCAATAGTCCTCTTTTTGCTGAGGAAGACTGGCCCTGAGCTAACATCCGTGCCCATCTTCCTCTACTTTCTATGTGGGACACCTGCCACAGCATGGCTTGCCAAGCGGTGTCACGTCCGAACCCGGGATCCGAACCCGCGAACCCTGGGCTGCCGAAGAGGAACAGGCAAACTTAACTGCTGCGCCACTGGGCCGGCCCCCAAAATAAAAATTTTTTAAAAAGACAAGCTGATAGCACAGTCACGTCCCAGGATACAAACGAAATGGTTTTAGGGGCAAACTGTTGCAGGAGAAATGTGTTTCTTCCTCTCTATATTTTTGTAAATGTTTTTGCAATGAAAATGCATTACTTGTTATCTTAATTTAAAAAGACACAAATAAAGTCCAATCACAAAATATAAACCAAGCCATCTCTGATGTATTCTTAATAGAAATTAACGCAAGGGGGTCTGGAGAGAAAATCTCCTAGCAGACGCCACTTTCTTTTAGGTTCTAGAGACAGGACTGACGGCAAAGAGTCCTCATTCAGTGTCAAGATGATTGTTTAAATGAATAAATCCTCAGATCACACACATAGTTTATGACGGAACATCACTGTTATTTTCTCACCATCAGAACCCACATATTCAGCACAGCAAGTGGTAGAAATTTCCTTAAGGCGGCTTTCTCTGTAAAGGGGAAAACGCAATACCCCTGGGTGTTTCATTTAACTTGATTCATTCACATCGTACCAGGGACCACGTAAGCCATCAGGCATGTTGTCATGATCCTCAAGAAGTTTGTTCTAAGTCAGGAGTCGGCAAACTTTCTCTGGAAAGGGCCAAAGTGTGAATATTTTGGGGGCCAAGCGATCACAACTATTCAACTCCAACGTTAGAGGACAGAAACAGCCATAGACGATGCAGACACAACAAGTATAGCTGCTGCCAATAAAACTTTATTTACAAAAACCGGCGTGGGCGGGCAGCGTTTGGCCCTGCGGCTGTGGTTGGCCGACCCCTGTTCTAGATGAAGGAGTTTGACCACGTGTAAATAAAAAAGTGGGCTGAGAGAGGGTCAGAGTAGGGAACAGTACTCTAGGAAGACAGAGCTAACATCTCAACCCAGGAAGGGAACAGAGGGAGGCGAGAGACGGGACCGGGAGGAAGCCAGGCACAGCGAAACCTGGCCAGGAGACTGCGCCTTCCAGTCGGAGGAAGAGGGCAGTGGCAAACCCAGAAAGGCCAGCTGGGGTGAGGCTGTAGGAACCCAGCTGAGACGTGAGGGATCACCTTCGCTACAGCCATCAGCGAAGTGATGGAGACACGAGCCAGATGCTATGGGCAGAGGAGTGGCTGAAAGGTGAGGGTGGTGAGGACCGACCGGGGGATGCTCGGTAGTGGGAGGCTGGAGGTGGGTGGTGCGTAATGGGGTCCGAGAGAGTATTGAGTGTTTTTAGGCTGGAAAGAGAAAGGTTCCTGGATGCATGGGGATGCCTGAACAAACAGAGGGGAGAGAGCAGGGATCCAGCTGGGGAGGTGTCCCAGACAAGGAAAGTTATGTCCCCGCATGCAGTGGTTTTCAACTGGGGATAGCTGGCAATGTCTGGAGACACTGTGGGTTGTCATGACATGCAGAGGGGAGGGGCTACTGGCATGGAGTCAGGAGAGACCAGGGACGCTGCCCACCATCTTATAATACACAGGACAGCCCCCCACAACCAAGAACTATCCAGCCCCAAATGTCAAGAGCACTGAGGTTGAGAGGTCCTGCTCCAACCAAATTAAGAATGGAAGTCAGCAATGGAATGGGATGAGGTGGGGACCCCAGTGGGCTCACCCCGATGACCTCTATGAGCGAGTTGGGCAGGGATGAAGGGCAAGTCTCCAAGAGAGAAGCAAAGGTTAGGAGTAACCCCAGGGAGGTGACTGAGCAGCTGAAAGTTCTGGTCCAAGGGTCCCAGAGCGCACAAGAGAACACGCAAGAGAAACATCTCGTGCCACCCTCCAGAATCGTCACCCTCGTGCTAACCCTAACCCTCACCCTCCAGAAATAAGGGGATCTGAGAAATGAGGGGGATCTGAGAAATGAGGGGGGATCCCAAAGCGAGCGTCTCATACCTCAATTATTCAACTCATTGGACTCGCCCCCCCCCCCAAGTTCTGTGGGTTTTCTTTTTAATTAATCCCACATTGCCTACATTCTCTGACTTTGCAATGCACCGCCCCCTAGCCCCCGGCCCGAGTGATCTCAGGTCAGAGGCAGCCAATCCGAGGAGAATTGAAGGGGGAAGCCATTACCTTCTTCAGCAAAGCAACAGAGACGCCACCAGAGAATGAAGTGGCGCATCCATTCGACATCTCGGAGAAAAAGCCCTTCATTCCCGAAAAATCACGCTGATCTGCCTCCACCGCGCACCCCAGCCAAAATGCAGTCTCAGCTGATGTAAGGGATTAACAATTTGTAAAGTTTCTCGCCCCCCCCCCCCAGCCTCTGAGGGGCCTCACATCTCATTTATTTGGTGGGATTTTGTTAACAGTTACCGCAAGGGAGGGATGGGGAGGCTGAGACCCCAGTGAACAATCTTTTATTAAGAACCCAGCACTCTGCAAGCTGGGGTTCTGACCCTAGCTCTGCCGCCTGCTGGCTCTGTAACCTCGTCAAGTCACAGGCTTGTGGTGAGAATTAACGGAGATCATACATGCAAGGCGTATGGAACGGCTCCCGCCAAACGTTTGCTTTTATTGTTGTTACTTAGGTATTATTTGAAGAATAAAGGAGCCGTGGCTTGGAGAACCGGTGAGAACACGAAGGAAAAGAGTTGAATCAAGAAGAGATATTTAGGAGGCTGGCCCCCATGGCCAAGTGGTTAAAGTTCCACGTGCTTTGCTTCTGCAGCCCGAGTTCGCAGGTTCGGATCCCAGGCGTGGACCTACTCCACTCATCAGCCATGCTGTGGAGGCCTCCCACACAAACGAAAAAATAGGGGAAGATTGGCACAGATGTTAGCTCAGGGCTAATCTTTCTCAAGCAAAAAAAAAAAAAAGGAAAAGGAGGAAGATTGGCAACGGATGTTAGCTCAGAGCGAATCTTCCTCACTAATAAATACATAAAATTTTTTAAAATATAAAAAACCATGAAATATTTAGCAAATGCCTACTATGTGCCAGGCACTGTTCTAAGCTCTGGAAAAGTCACAGAGAATGAAATAAACAGAAGCTTCTGCCCTTGGGGAAACTGTTAACATGTAACGAAGTGGTAAATCCATCTGCTCATTCGTGGAAGCCCAGGCACAAATCCACGATTAATTACCAAAGCTACAAGGAACAGAGGAGCAGGGAACCACACATACACATGCGTGTATGTGCAGACAAACACACACACACACACATCCACAAAGCCTGGCGTAGCTCTAACAACTCGTCTTGGATTTTCTTAACAAGATCCTAGACCAATTGTCACCCTTCCTTCATGGAGCGCCCACTGGACCTCAGGCACACAGGGGCATCGAGACGTTGCGTAATTGGCAGAGGTGCTCAGCAAACCCGGTTTGTCAACTCCTGGGTGCATGTGTGCTTTCTCACGCACCTCACTCACCGTCGGGGGACCCAGGAGCCTCTTCCTCTCCCCCCCAACCCCTTCCTCATCACGACTGATTTCCTTTTATGGAGAAATCTGAAGAAGTAACCCAACAGATATTTTTAAAGCCGAGCCTCAGACACCACGGTGGGAAACTCTAGCCGTCTTCTCTTAAACGATCTTCGTCCCACAACCAGAAGGGCCTGTTGTCAGGTCCAAGAAGGATGCTGGGGTCGGGGTGGGCCTCCGTCTGCTGCCAGCACAGGGACACCCAGGAGGGAAGCCCATGGGGTTAGGGGCCATGAGAGGCTAACCAAGGTTAGAGACCTCCTGGGGCTGACAGGTAAAGATCCCTTCACGGAGGGCAGAGCTGAAGGGGGGCCGTTAGCAAGGAGACGCCAGACACCCTGCAGCAGTCCAGAGGCTGGGGCGGGCACCACAGGGAGGCTCGAGTTCTCCCTCTGGCACTGACTTTGGGGCAAGCAAGTTACGTCCTCACTGAGTCTCAATTTACTCCTTTCTGAAATGGGCAAACAACAGTATTTTTTTTTTCAGCCTTTGGGGACCACTCTGAGGGTCCAGAGAGATGGGATGGATCAGCCCGTGGCATTTGCTGACACCCACTACAATAATCCTGATTTTCAAAACCTCCACTATTTCTGCTACTATGACCGTGCTATTGTCAAGGCGCCAGAGTTTGCCTCCGGACATCTGGAAACAGAACCCCAAAGTGTAAACACGGACCTGAGGTCCGAGGTAGCCACGGGCCTAGATCCCAGAAAGAGGGTGGAAGGATTCTACCGCCAAGGGAGCCCAAGGGACCCCCCAGTCTGTCACTCTCGACTCTGACTTCAAACCGTGTGTGCCCCGCGCACTTGCCTCTCCGAGGCCGCCCGGACTCCGTGACCCCACTTCTCGGAGGCGACCCAGAGAGGACGCGTGTCCCCTCTCCGGAGCGACCTGGGCTGGGAGAGGGCCAGGCACGGGTCCGAGGCGCACTCCGGGAATGCGCCCCGCAGCAGGGCGGACACTGGCGCAAGGTTTCTCCAGCTCGGGGCCGGCACTCGGGGCGCGGAGCCGCGAGCCCAGGCGGGCAAAGACCAAGGTCAGCGGCTTCCCGCCCCCCGCGGGACCGGAGTGACCGCCCCGGCCACCCGCCTCGCCACCCGGGAGGGCTCTCAGTCCACAGCGGGGGCTCCATTTTGGCGAGAGGTCCCCTCCCCACCGCGCTACTCCCCGCCCACTCCCGGACCCCCAGACTCACCCTCTCCGGGGTACAGGTGGCCCGCGGCGCCCACCAGCAGCGCGGCCACGGCCACCAGGAGCGGCGCGGCCGCCGCCCCCCGTCGGCCCCCTGCGCCCATGGCTGCGGGAGCGCGGGGTCCCGACGGATCAGAGCGCGCGGCGCCGGCCCGCGGGGGTCATGCTCCGAGGCGGCAGCCCGAGAGGCGCTGGGGGCCGCGCGTCCTTTTCTTCCAAGCCCGCGGCCCTCGGATCACAGCCCCCGCCCGGGAGCCTCCTGGAATCAGCCCCGGGAGGGGCGCACGGCCTCGGCCGCTACAAATCCGGCGGCGCGGCCCGGCGGAGGCGGCCCCGACCCCGAGCCACTGCGGCCCGGGTCCCGTCCCGCGATCTCAGGGCCCGGAGCCCCGCGCTGCGCCCTGGCTTCACGGCTCTCGGCCCCGAGCGCGTCTGTGCCGCGATCTGCGGACGCGCGGACAAACGGACGCGCAGACAGACGGACGCGCGGACGGGCGGGCGGGCACCTGGGCTGGCGGGTGGCGGGCGGGCGGCGGGAGCGAGGGCTGCTCGGCCCGTAAACAACGCGGCCGTCAGCTGGGCCCCGTGCGGGCCGCGGGAAAAGGCGGCGCGGATCCGGACTCGGAAGGGACTCGGCGCCCGGGAGAGGCCCGGGAGGGGTAGAGGGAGGCCGCGCAGAGGGAGGCACCGCCCCGCCCCGTCCGCCGGCCTCCCTATTCTGGGCCCCGCGCTGGAGGCCCCGGGCGCGCCCTAGCCGAGGGGCGCCCCAGATCCCCGCCCGGCCCGAGCGCCCCAGACAGCCCCGCGTCTCCGGTCCCAGAGCCTGGGGGCGCCCCAGATGCCGGAGCCAGCGAGACGGATCCCGTCTTTAACAGTTTCCTATTTTGTCCCTCGTGGACTTCGGGGAATTCAGTTTGCTTTTTAAAAAATATTACATGAAAATATTATCAATCTTGGTCACTCGGTTTTTTTGGTATTCCCTTAAATGTTGCACTCGCCTCCCCCTCGTCCCAGTGAGTCTTGTCCTAGAGCGCGGGCGCCCCCGATGTCCCACCCCGAGTGCGCCCCCGCCCAGCGCCGGGCCCCTGGGGACAGCCACGTGCACGCGCGCCCCGTGCGCTCGGTGCGCTCGGTGGCCGGGGCCCCTCGGCGCTGCATGGGGTTCCACTTGGAGAAATGATACTTGGGAGAACGTGCGGAACCTCGCAAAAGGGCAAACCAGGCGCTGGAGACCCCGGATACCGCCCAGGTGGACACACCCGATTTTCAATACGCAGACCCAAAGTCCATGTGCGTCTCAATGTCTAGCAAACGTCGTTCAAGAATAGGGCACGACGGTGGTCAGCCCACCTTAGTGAAGCGGGGAAGGGCTTTAAGTACAGGAAGCCGGAGTGGCAGTGGGAATCTGGCTTCCCCACCCCTCACACTTCCTGTGTAGCCTCGGATGGGTGACTTCACTCTCTGGGGCTGGCCTCACCTGTATAATGGATGTAACAATGCCTGCATGTCAGATTTGGGCACTTGCACGGAAAATAAAGCACGAGAAAGCCCTCAACACAATTCTAGGCGGAAGGCATTCATTCTGAGGAGCTGGGCCCGCTGTTTCTCCAAGACGCCAAAACTCTTTCTGCCTCTGGCTTTTACCCAGGCCGTCCCCTCCCCCTGTCCTTCCAGCGCCTGGCTCCACCTCTCTGCTCCTGTGAGCCTTCCGTGACCACAACCATCCATTCCTTTCTTTGTTCCCTTCCCTGAGATTTATATCACCCCCAGTATCTCCACTTGAAATTCTCACTTATTTTTTGTGTGTGTCTCTTCGTCCCTCCCCGGGGAAATGTTGTCAGTCTTGTTTGCTATTTCACACCGGGTACCTGACATACCCGTTGCGTAATAAATATTTGTTGAATGGAAGAATCAACATGCAATAAGTAGTAGGGGTTTACAGCGAGCAAAATAAACACAGTCCATTTCCTTGTCGACCTCACAGTCTAGCAGGGGAGAGGGCCATTAATTAAACAATCATCCGTGTTATAAGGTGGGGTCTGGGGGATAAGGAAGGACCCTCTGAGGAAGTGATTTGGAACTGAAATCTGAAAATAAGGAGGAGCCAGTGATGGGGAGCATCCGTGTTCCAGGTACAGAGAACAGCATGTGCAAAGGCCCCGAGGAGGACAGGCAGGTGTTCTGGCAACTGAACCAGGCGCTGTAGCTGGAGCACAGAAAGGGAAGAGAGGAGGCTGAACTCAAAGGCAGAACTAGGAGAAGTAGAACCTTGGCTATACCATGGGGTTCCCCCCACTGCCATCACCTTGATCCTAAAAGCAGTGGGAGCTGCTAGAAAGTTTACATTAAAGGGTTAAGATAATCAGATTTTATTTCCAATAATATCTCAGCATCTATGATGGGGTAAGAATGAGCCCAGGGAGTCCAAAGAGAAGGTAGCTGCAATCTTAGGGTATCAAGAATTGTGGAGGGGCTGGCCCCGTGGCCAAGTGGTTGGGTTTGCACGCTCCGCTGCAGGCGGCCCAGTGTTTCGTTGGTTCGCATCCTGGGCGCGGACATGGCACTGCTCATTAAACCACGCTGAGGCAGCATCCCACATGCCACAACAAGAAGGACCCACAACGAAGCATATACTACTATGTACCGGGGGGCTTTGGGGAGAAAAAGGAAAAAAAATAAAATCTTAAAAACAAAAAAGAATTGTGGATTCGATAAATATTATTCTCCTTCCTTCTTGTGCAAACCTGTGGGCTTCCCTCTGACCCACAGGAGTTCTAAAGGCCACCACATTCCAGCAGGCAGTGTGTGCTGAAAAGGCATGAAACGGGACACCCCATCCTCTGGAAATCCTTCAGGACGCAGGACTTCCCTGTTGGCTATAAAGTCAAAAGAATCATTTCAGTTGTGACTCGCTGGGAGAAAATGAAGACGCCACCACCTGCCAAAACCACTCATTCTTTTGTTAATCACCCTCTCCAAAACAAACACCCAAGCATCTAAAAATTGAAAGTCAACCTCTGCCTTTCATTAAAATCGTTGGAATGGAAGTTGAAAATCACCCTTTGCCAATCTCCAAAATAATTGATTCAGGCAAGAACAATGAATGAATGCTAAATCTAACTGTTGGCCGTTGGAGGAACTACAGGATGTTTCCGTGATTTCCAAGCACCTCTCTGCAAGATACTTGTCACTAGTAAAAGAAAGGAAAAAATAGTAGCTTCAGAGAAGAGGAACCTGGCACCTTAATTCAATGAGCAAACTTGCTCCCGGATTTTCTTTTGTTGTGAAAGACATTACTGGGACAATTAGGTCTGTCAATTCGTTAACAGTATTGTATCAATATTAATTTTGATCACTGTCCCGAGGTCATGTAAGAGAATGTCTCTGGTTTCAGGAAATTCACACTGAATGAAGGATGTAGGGGGAAAAGACATTAGGTCTCCAACTTACTCTCAAATGTTTCAGGAAAAAAAATGAGACAGAAAGGGAGAGGACAAAGCAGATGTGATTAAAGTGTGACAAAATTGGTAAATGTGGTAAAGAGTGTGAACATAGGGAATCCTTAGACTATTCATGCAGCTTTTCCAGGAATCTGACATTATGTCAATATTAAAAGTTTAAAAATTTGTGAAAAACTATTTGGGGCTTTTTGTTTTGCTTTGTTTTTCTTAGATTGTCTCTGGTCTGACATTTTAAAACATCGTACTTCAAATGCATGATCTAAAGAGAGAGATGGTTTTGTGGTTCGTGAATATAGGCAGCAAATACTCGACTTTTCTCGCCTATCAAGGACAGCTTGGGGAGACCCCACCACCATCCCATAGGGGTCTCCTTTTTGCAGGTCTCTTTGGCACAATCTCCCTCAAACTGGCTGTTTTCCATTTCATTAAAGCAGGAAATCAAATTGAAATGCCGACTCCTGTGTTGTCATGGAAACCGTTTTAATACATTACATTTAAGAATAGGGAAAAAAACTACAGACTGATTTCACTTGTGAATAATAGTGCAAAAACCAAGCATCCAGAATTTACTAACAGAACCAGGCAGAAGATGAAAAAGACACAACACCAACAGCAGGACCGAGTGGAATTCGGATCAGGAGTGCAAAGATGGTTCAATGCTGGGAAGTCTAGCCATGGAGCTCACTGTGTTCATGGACCCAAGGAGAGAAGACGCATAGCATCTCCGTGCTACTAAAAATGTATTTGATGAATTCCATAGCTATTTAAAAATGAAACCATAAGACTCTATGCTGTGGAAATTTTGTTTTATAATTTCAAAGTAGGGAACGTCTCTTGAAGCAAGATAAAAATCTCAAATCTGAAACTTAAAAGTAGCAAATTTGGCTATGTAAAAATTAAGAATAAATGAACAGGAAAAACTTCATACATAAGGGCAAAAGCCAGATTGTTAAAAGTGAGAAAAATATACTCAGTTTAAATGATAGATAAAGGGTACACGTTATATGATATTTCATAATATATAATACATAATGTTATTTTTTTCAATGAGAAAAAATATAAAACTCTTGTTTGTCAAAATTAACATGTCAAAAACTGATGGGGGGGGGGCTGGCCCCGTGGCCGAGTGGTTAAGTTCGCGTGCTCCGCTGCAGGCGGCCCAGTGTTTCGTTGGTTCGAATCCTGGGCGCGGACACGTCACTGCTCATCAAACCATGCTGAGGCAGCATCCCACATGCCACAACTAGGTGGACCCACAACGAAGAATATACAACTATGTAATGGCGGGGGGCTTGGGGGAGAAAAAGGAAAAAAATAAAATCTTTAAAAAAAAATCCTCTATTAAAAAAAAAAAAAACTGATGGGGGCTGGCCCAATGGCATAGTAGTTATGTTCACGTGCTCTGCTTTGGCGGCCCAGCGTTCACAAGTTTGGATCCCAGGCACGGATCTATGCTCTGTTCATCAAGCCGTGCTGTAGCAGCATCTCACATACAAAAAATAGAGGAAGGTTGGCACAGATGTTAGCTCAGGGCCAATCATCCTCACCAAAAAAAACAAACAAACAAAAAAAAGAGTAGGTAGCTCACAGAAGCAGAGCACTGAAAAGAAAAAAAAAAAATACAAAAAGTATTTAAGCATATAAAAGGATATTCAGGCTTCCTCATAGTTAGAGATATGTCCATGTCATTTTCATTGAGTTCACCAATGATCAGAAAAAGAGGCAACATAATATGAAGGTTTGTGAGAAAACAGACATTCTCATAACCACTGGTGCAAATTAGTTCAATCAATGGGACATGATTCGGCAATGACTTTCAACATGTAAATTACATTGACCCGTTTTCCCACTGGACTCTCTTCCAGGAATTTATATGCTGCACAGAAATACTCCAGTAAGTCTAAAAAGTATTCACAGACACATTCATTGCAGAAAAGCCCAGAATCAACCTAAATAAACTTTTTCTCAAGAAACAGGGAGACCAATCCATTCTCCTCGAAATACCTAATCAATTCTAACATTTCCAATTTTCCTTGCTCTTCCTCTCTCTTTTCTCTCTTCTCTGACCACTCATGTATGATGTGCATCGACAAGTTATTACAGTAACGTGCAATAGTCTCTTGTATTTTTTCATGGGTTTTCCTTTTCCTTTTGGGGAACTTTGAGGATAAAAAGACAAGGTGTGAAGTTGGTATAAGAAAACAGACATCTGGAACTTGTCAAAACAGAGAGTAGATTGGTGGTTGCCAAGAGCCGGTGGACGGGGGTATTGGAGAGGCGTGGTTCAAAGGCACAGAGTTACAACTAATAGATAAATAAGTTCTGGAGAACTAATGCGCAGCACACTGATTATAGTCAACAACACTGTATTATAAGCTTCAAAAGTGCTAAGAGACTAAGTCTTAACCGAAACAATGATAAATATGTGACACGATAAAGGTTTTAGCTAACGCTACTGTCATAATATCGCAATATATAAATATATCAAAAAACACCTTGTACACCCTAAACTTACAGAATGTTATATGTCAATTATATTTCAATAAAAAAAAGAAGAAGAAATATTTAAAAAAGGAAAAAGATATCTTATATTTGCACAGCTTGATGTCTGTCTGTCCTGCTCCCCACGGGGGTCTATTTCCATGGAGCTCTGTTATTCTTAAAATCTCCATTTCCGACACTTATTCAAATCCGTTGGGTTACTGTTTTTGTTTGATTTTTTCATTGTGGTAAAATACACATAATGTAGAATTTACCATTTTAACCATTTTCAAGTGTACAATTCAGTGACATTCACAATGTGACCCAATGATTACCACCATCTAGTTCCAAAATTTTTTCATCGCCCCAAATGGAAACCTCAGACCCACTAAACAGTCATTTTTCCCTCACCCTCCCCTCAGACCCTGGCAACTGCTAAGCTACTTCTGTCTCTGTGGATTAGCCTACTCTGGACAGTTCATATAAATGGAATCACATAATATGTGACCTTTTGTGACTGGCTTATTTCACTACTTAGCATAATGTTTTCAAGGTTCATACATATTGTAGCATGGACAGGTACTTCATTCCTTTTTATGGCTGATTGATATGCCACTATCTGTTGGATTTTGACTTATCAGACCTGCTCCATGTTCTCAACTTGAACACACACTTCCTGAAACCCACAGTGTGCCAACGTGCAACCCATGGGGATTTCTGAGTAATGAGCTTCTGCTGGTTTCTGATGCCATTGGGGCCATTGTGAAAATTGAGGCTTCATCTTAATGAGTTTCAGAGAATTTAGATAGCAACTGGACTCAACGAATAAAATGCTTAGATGATGGAAAATCTTCCAGGTAGAACTCTTTGTACCTAAATAAGACAAAAAATATTGACAGAGTGCCATCAACTTATCTGAAGATATTATCATTGTGATGTTTGTGTCTCCTTCTGCTGACTTCCCTCCTCCCAGTGTAGCTTACAAGAAAGAGTAAAGACGGGATGGAATCCATGTAAAATATTTTCCTTTCTCAAAAGCATTTCTTTTCATTATTTCAATATACAGGACTCTTTCCTACTGGCTGAGATGACAGTTACCGGAATCTAGGTAGAAAAATATTGTGTAAAAATGTATACTTAAAAGAAAACCATTTTCTAACATTTAGAAAAAGGGGAATGATTCAGTGGGATACCATGAGCTTCCAAAAAGTCAATGAGTTAAATCTACATGCACTGAGATAGGAAAATCTGCAAGATGCATATTATTATACAAAAAAAAAATTAAATGAAGAATACTGTAAGTGGAATGCTACCATTACATTTTTTTTTAAAAAAAAAAAATACACATTCAGAGACGTTTCTAAATTCTTGAAATATCTCTCAAATAATACACAGAAAACTGATAACATTTTTTGGTCTGTTTGGGTTGCTTTAACCACACTTGTTAATTCCCTTTTTAAAAATTAGCATAAGACAGTGAGCTTTTTCGGAACAGCATCACGACATCTGCAAAGTGAAAAGAATAATATACAGAGGAAAAATTTTAACAGCAATGGCTCTGACCCACTTTAAAAAACTATGATGTTTTATAGGGGGATGTAATATAGGACTAAATAAAGAAATATACCTTATTTTGGGGCAGGAAGAGAGAATATTGAATACGGGTCATCCCTCCCCACCAAAAATGATTTATAGGGGCCGACCAAGTGGCACAGCGGTTAAGTTTGCACGTTCCGCTTCGGCGGCCTGGGGTTCATCGGTTCGGATCCCGGGTGCCGACATGGCACTGCTTGGCAAAAGCCATGCTGTGGTAGACTTCCCACGTATAAAGTAGAGGAAGATGGGCATGGATGTGAGCTCAGGGCCAGTCTTCCTCAGCAAAAAGAGGAGGATTGGCAGCAGATGTTAGCTCAGGGCTAATCTTCCTCAGGAAAAAAAAAAAAAGTCTCCAGACATTGCCCATTGTCCCCTGTGAGGCAAAATCCCAACTGAGAACCCCTGGTCTGAAAGAATAATTAAATCAGCACCAAAATGAAAGATGTGGAAAAGAAGGGTAACCTGGAAGACAGTAACACTGTCAGATATTAAAGTGCTGAAATCTTATAAAGCTAAAATAAATTTAAATAGGCACCAACATAGGCAGTTGAATCAATGTATCAGAAGGACTAACCTGGAAATATACTGCAACTTTTAAGAATTTCTTTTTAAAGGTGTCTCCCAGGCAGCTGGAAGGGGGAAAATCTTTTCCAACACCAATAAAAGGAGCCAGGATAATTGATAATTTGGGAAGGAAATCTAGAGCATCTTTAATGAATGGATTTAAAAACTGGATCTAAAGGTGCATTTAAATATAATTTGTTAAATTAAAATTTTGCTAAATTAAAAATTGTCCTGTTCTTCTAGAATTAACTAGAAGAATATAGAATGGGGTATGTATCGACCTTCCAAGACAGCTCTTGCTAAGCATAACATCACCGGAGAAATATGCTAGCAATTTCAAGATTTCACTCTGTGAAAATAGAAAGGTCTACATATACCAAAAGAAGTGAAAATATAAGCAACAGAATGGGAAAATATGTTCAACAAGCGTGACACAAAAGGGGCTCATATCTATATTACATAAAGGGTGTTTGCAAGTTGATAAGGGAGGGGAGACACAGAGTCCAGCAAATAACAAGCAGATGGTATGAAGGGACCGTCTCCAAGAGAAAATAAAACTACCAAGAGACCAAGTGTTCAGTTTTCCTCTTAACCGAAGAACACAACTTAGGTGAGTGCAATCGCCCACCTGCTGAATTCGCCAGTTTAAAAACGGGACCCAGGGGCTGGCCCGGTGGTGGAGCGGTTAAGTGCACACGTTCCGCTTTGGCGGCCCAGGGTTCGCTGGTTCAGATCCCGGGTGCGGACATGGCACCGCTTGGGAAGCCATGCTGTGGTAGGCGTCCCACATATAAAGTAGAGGAAGATGGGCACGGATGTTAGCTCAGGGCCAGTCTTCCTCAGCAAAAAGAGGAGGATTGGCAGCAGTTAGCTCAGAGCTGATCTTCCTCAAAAAAAATAAATGGGACCCAGAAAGGCATGGAGATTACCGTCTGTCTGATCCTGCAATTCCACTCTTAGGTGTATACCCGAAGAGAATTGAAAGCCAGGATTCAAACAGATATTTGGAAACTAATGTTCATAGCACAGCATGATTCACAATGGCCAAAAGATAGGGACAGGCTGAAAGTGCAGTGACAGATGAATGGGTCCATCCACACAGTGGAATATCATTCAGCCCTAAAAAGGACTGACACACGCTACAACACGATGAACCTCGAAGATATTACTCTAAGTGAAGTAAGCCAGACACGAAAGGACGAATAGCATATGATTCCACTTCTATGAAGCACCTTCAGTAGTCAAATTCACAGACAAAGTGTATTAGAGGTTACCAGGGGCTGGAGGCAGGTGTAACGGGAAGTTGTTTAACTGTACAGGGTTTCCATCTAGGATGATAAAAAAAGCTCTGGGAGGAGCCAACCTAGTGGCGCAGTGGTTAAGTTCGTGTGCTCCACTTCGGTGGCCCCGGGTTCACAGATTCGGATCCTGGGCTCAGATCTAGCACAACTCATCAAGCCATGTTGTGGCAGCGTCCCACATAAAATAGAGGAAGATGGGCACACATGTTAGCTCAGCGACAATCTTCCTCCAGCAAAAAGAGGAAGCGTGGCACAGATGTTAGCTCAGGGCCAATCTTCCTCACAAAGAAAAACAAAGCTCTGGGAATTTGCTAAGAGAGTAGAAGCAAGCATTCTCACCACACACACACACACACAGAAAGGTAACTGTGTGAGGTGATGGGTCTGTCAACCAACTGGATTGTGGCAATCATTTCACAAGGTATACATATGCTAAATCATCACGTTATACACTTCAAATATATACAATTTTATTTGTCAATTATACTTCAATAAAGCTGGAAAAAAAGTTCTGGAGATGGGTAGTGGGGATGGTCGCACAATACTGTGGATGTGAACACCACTGAGCTGTACACTTAAAAGGGGTCAAAGTGGTGTATTTTATGTCATGTAGATTTTGCCGTGATTTTTTTCAAAAGGAACAAAAAAGACGTGGAGGAACTTTTGATGCGTAACATGAAGTGAAGGCAGTCAGTCTGAAAAGGCTACGTGTGATTCCGACTATACGATATTCTGGAAAAGTCGAAATTGTAGACATGGTAAAAAGATCAGTGGTTGCCAAAGGTTTCCTGAGGGGGCTGAGAGGGGGAATGAATAGGTGGGGCAAAGAGGCTTTTCAGGGCTGTGGAACTATTCCATATCATACTGTAATGGTGGATTGATGTCTAAACTCAAAGAAAACACACCACCAAGAGTGAACCCTTATGTAAACTCTGGAATTGGGTTAATAATAATGTATCTATGTTGGCTCATTCCTTGCAACAAATGTACCACGCTAAAGGCAACATGTTAATAATAAAGGAAATTGGGAGATGGGAAAAAGGTGTATGGGAGCTCTCTGTACTTTCTCCTCGATTTTTCTGCCCCCACAAAATCATTTCAATTTTAGAATAAAATTATTTTAAATTTGGGCCAGCCCCAGTGGCCAAGTGGTTAAGTTTGGCACACTCTGCTTCAGTTGGTTCCTGGGCACGGACCTCCACCACTAGTCTGTCAGTGGCCACACTGTGGTGGCAGCTCACAGACAACAAGAGGAAGATTGGTTGGGGCCAGCCAGGTGTCGTAGTGGTTAAGTTCATGCCTTCTGCTTCAGCACCCCGGGTTCACAGGTTCAGATCCCAAGTGCAGACCTAGCACTGTTCGTCAAGCCATGCTGTGGTGGCGTCCCACATAAAATAGAGGAAGGCTGGCACAGACGTTAGCTCAGCGACCATCTTCCTCAAGCAAAAAGAGGAAGATTGGCAACAGACGTTAGCTCAGGGCCAATCTTCCTCACAAAAAGAAAAAAAAGATGGGCAACAGATGTTAGTGAAGGCGAATCTTCCTCAGCAAATAAAAAAACTGATTTTAAATTTTAAAGTAATTTTTTAAAGGAAATAGAAGCACACAGCTCAGACGTCTTAGCCAGCCAGCATCATTGGGATGCAGTGAGAACAGCAACTGGGAGGTGGGGAGAATTGACCAAGAAACCCCTTTCCTGTTTCTGAACTGTTCCCATACAGCACTGACCTTGAACTCCACACCCCCTCACACCCAGTGTTAAGGGACTGGCCTGACCCAGGTATCCCCATTGACTGCAAGATCCCCACCCCACCCCTGGCTATTTATGGCTCTTTTAACTTAAATTTACTCTATTGTCTTCAGTTCTGAGCCTGGAGGTCACCATGGCCAGAATTCATTTAACAAATATTTACCTGGCATTTACCAGGTGCAAACTGAGTGTATCGATTTCCTATTGCTACTGTAACAAATTATCGCTAATTGGGAGCATTAAAACAATGTATTTATTACCTTACAGTTCTGGAGATCAGAAGTCCAAAATTTGCGCTCAGCGTTCCTCCTGGAGATTCTAGAACCAAATTCATTTCTTGGCTTTTATCCTGCTTCCAGAGGCTACCTGTGCTCCTCGGCCCACGGGTCACTCGCTCCAACCTCAAAGCCGGCAACATCAGGCCGAGCCCTCCTCCCGCATCCGTCTCTCTGATTCTCTCTCTCCTGCCTCCTTCTTCCACGTTTAAGGGCATCCTGTGATCACATTGGGCTTATCGAGATAATCCGGGGTAGTCCCCCTATCTCAAGGTCAGCTATTTTGCAAACCGAATTCCCTTTTGCCATGTAACCTAACATATGCTCAGGCTCCAGAGACTCGGAAGCGAACATCTCTGGAGGGGTCGTTATTCTGCCCACCACATTGCAGATGTGGCCTTAAGTAAAGCAAAGAACATCTCTGCCCTTGTTTGTCGAGCTGACGGTGTCCTGGTAGAAAATAGGCAATAAACAGGTGGGGGAGGGAGCAATCATAAAGATAGTTGCAGATAGCAATGAAAGCTGTGAACAAAACAGAGCAGCGGGATCTAATCAGAAGTGATAAAAATACTGCACGCTGAGGGGCTGGCCCCGTGGCCAAGTGGTTAAGTTCACGCGCTCCGCTGCAGGCGGCCCAGTGTTTCGTTGGTTCGAATCCTGGGCGCGGACATGGCACTGCTCATCAAACCACGCTGAGGCAGCGTCCCACATGCCACAACTAGAAGGACCCACAACGAAGAATATACAACTATGTACCCGGGGGCTTTGGGGAGAAAAAGGAAAAAATAAAATCTTAAAAAAAAAAAAATTACTGCACGCTGAAGGGCCAGCGAAGAGCCCTGTGGCATACCACTATCTGGTGGTGCGACCACGTACTGGAGGGAAGGCAAATCTGGTGTCCTCCTGTATGCTGCTTTTGCATTAATGCCACCACGACCAGTTTGCGAAAAAGAAAACATGAAGACTCATAAAATATAGAATCTTTGCTATAGCAATTCCACCACCACCTCTAATTACAAAGTAGCTCGATGAGAAGCGGACCAATAAACATTCTAGGCAAAGGAGCCCATCACCATGTTCGAAATTACAATTATTCTCTGGACATTTTCACAGGACGGAATGAAGTCCCACGGGTCTGTGACAGAAAGGCGGCATTACAAATTCCGTCCAGCCAGTGGACCGTGCTAAATATGAACACAATCAGCCTTTGAAGGAGCAGCCACGAACAATACAAAGATGTTTCCCCAGCTATGAATAATGTATCTACTTGGGCGAATTCCAAAAACGCTGGTAACCGCTCCAGATGCTGGTCAGTGTGTGATGTGAAATCTAGAACTCGTAAGGAAACATCTCCAGTCTGCCTGGCACTTCTTCTCTTTTTGAATACTTTGGCAATGATCACCGGCGAGCTTTATGAACTCTTCTTGAAGGTCACAGGTAATAAACTGACTTCTGGAAACTGTCTTCTGGTTTAAAATACACGGAGTTAATTATCGAAAAGACAAGAGATAACAAGTGTTGGCAAGGACGTGGAGAGAAGGGAACCTTGGTGCACTGTTGATGGAAATGTAAATTGGTGCAACCACTATGGAAAACAATATAGGGGTCCCCCCAAAACTTAAAGATAGATCCACCATATGGTCCAGCAATTCCACTTCGGGGTACTTATCTGAAGGAAACCTAATCACGATCTTGAAAAGATGTCTACGTCTCCAGGTTCCTGGCAGCGTTGTTTGCTATAGCCAGGATGTGGGAACAACCTAAGTGAC
Organism: Equus asinus; assembly: GCF_041296235.1. Classification (NCBI taxonomy): domain Eukaryota; kingdom Metazoa; phylum Chordata; class Mammalia; order Perissodactyla; family Equidae; genus Equus; species Equus asinus. Next base: position 16,701,831 of record NC_091809.1, read on the forward strand.
TATCAACAGATGAATGGATAAAGAAAATGTGGTATTAGACAATGGAATGTCGTTCAGCCATGAAAAAGAAGGAAATTGTGCCATTTGCAAAAATATGGGTGGACCTTGAGGGTATTCTGCTAAGTGAAACAAGTCAGACAGAGAAAGACAAAAACTGTATGATCTCACTTTTATGTGGAATCTAGAAAATAACCAAACTCATAAATACAGATAACAGATTGGTGGTTGCCAAAGGCAGGAGATGGGGGGGCAGGGGGAACTGGGTGAAAATGGTCAAAAGGCACAAATTTCCAGTTATAAGATAAATGAGTCCTGGGCATGTAACGTCCAGCATGGCGACTATAGCTGACAATGCTCTATGCAGATTTGGAAGTTGCTAAGAGAGAAGATCTTAAAAGTTCTCATCACAAGAAAAAAAATTGTAACTATGTGTGGCGACGGATGTTAACTAAACCTATTGTGGCGATCATTTCACAACATATACATATATCAAATCATTATGCTGGGTCCCTAAAAGGAATACAATGATATATGTCAATTGTATCTCCATTTAAAAAAATTTTTTTAATCTGCACAAGTGTGTGTGTGCATATTTTTTAAACTGAGGTGAAATTCACCTGACAGAAAATTAACCATTTTAAAGTGAACAGCGCAGTGACATTTAGGACACTCACAATGTTGTACAACGTTCTTCTATCTGGTTCCAGAACATTTTCATTATCCCCAAAAGGAAACGTCATACCCATGAAGCAGTCACTCCCTCTTCCCTGGCAATCACTAATTGACTTTCTGTCTCTATGGATTGACCTATTCCGGATATTTCATATAGATGGAATCTACAATATGTGACCTTTTGTGTCTGGTTTATTTCACTGAGCATCATGCCGTCAAGGCTCACCCGGATTGCACTGGGTGTCAGTGTTTCACTCCTCTTCGTGGTTGAAGGATATTCCATTGTATGGATTGACCACCTTCTTTTTATCCACTCATTGATTAAGGGACACGTGGGTTGTTCCCGCTCTTTGGCTATTGTGAATAGAGCGGCAATGAACCTGCGTGGGCAGATTTTTGTTTGAACACCCATTTTCAATTTCTTTGGGTGGACACTCAGACGTGGAATTGCTGGGTCCTATGGTAATTCTGTGTGCAACTTTTTGAGAACCCCACAAACTGTTTTCCACAGAGGCTGCACCAGTTGACATTCCCACCGACAATGCACAGGGGCCCCAATTTCTCCGCGTCCTCGCCAACACTTGTTGTATGCCCTCCTGAGCATCTTGGATCCGGATTCCTTCTCAGCATCTGCTTCCGGAGCACCCCACGACTCATGTTCCTAACCACTGTGCTGCCCAGCCTCCTTCCTGTAAGCTCAGTTTCCTGGACATCTTTGGGCCACAGGAAGCCCAGAAGAGAGGCTTCCAGCTGGCTGGGACACGTGAGACACTGTAGCACAGCTGTCATACGGGATCTCCAGGTCCTGGGGTGTTCTTTCCCTGGTCAATTGCCCCCTGTCGCCCTGCACCGCCTGATTCATGCCCTCCCATGGTCCTCCACTCCCTCAACCTCCCAGGCCCACCTACACACACACCCTGCTGGTGGCCTTCCCTCCCGCTCCCGGAGAGGAAGAGAAGTCATGGGAGCCGTCCTATGCTCTCCCAACCTGTACCCGGATGTCCATCCACACCCATCCTTCCTCCTTCAAGACCGGCCCGTGCTCTCCGCTGAGGCCAGCCCTTCCCCCACGTCTGGGTCCTCTCTCTCCTGGGCCTGCAGGATGGCGTCCATCCGTCCATCAGTCAACGCAGCTCTCCTGCGCCTCTGACCTCCCCCGTCCCCTCACCCAGGCTGCGGGCTCAGGCAGGTCCCGCTCTGGACCCCGGCTCTGGCAGATCCACCTCCATAAGATGGGGCCTCGCGGGGCTCTAGTGAGGATGGGGGGAGGGAAGGCAGGCACAGAGGTCAGCACGGGGCCGGCGTGCAGTTAAACTCAATAAACCGAATCTACAGTGTTTGCTGGTTACGTGCCGGCTTAGTCCGCTCAGGCTGCTGTAACGAAGTATCACAGGCTGGTCGCCTAAACAACACAATGGGTGCCCCATTCTCTTTCATCCTAAAAGCAGCAGGAACGGCTGCTACCCCGTCCACCTTGCCGCCTTCTGTATACCACTCTTTTCTTTGTTACTCAGTTGTCACTGGGGCTCCCCAGTTCATGTCCAAGCTGGAGAGAAACAGAAGGAGGGGGATAGAAAGCACTGGGGATGAGGAGGTGATGCAGATTTTAAATAAAGCGGTCAGAGAAGTCACCTCTGAGGAGGTAACAATTGAGCAGAGACCTGATGGAGTTGAGAAAACAGTCCCGTGGATGTCTGGCAGAAGGGCGTTCCAGAAGGAGAGAACGGCACGTGCAAAGGTCCTGAGGCAGGACCATGCCCAGAACGCTGGCAGAACAGCAAAGAAACCCACGTGGCTGGAGCAGTAACAGGCCAGACAGTGCAGGGCCTTGTGCCTTGTGGATTTGGGGGAGGGCGTGGGATTTTACCCCAAGTGAGGTGGGAGCCCCGGACGGCTGTGAGCAGAAGGACGTCAACCTGCAGAACAGGATCTCAACAGCTCCGACCTTGGCCCCAGATGAGTCTTCTTGCAAAGTCTTTCCCCCTCCCCGCTGTGTATTTATTGAGAAGCTACTATGGACCAGGTGTTCCGGGTGCTGGGGATAGAACAAAGCAGAGATGAGTGACCCGTGCACCTCTCAAGGGAGATGGATAACGAGCATCTAAGTAAATAACCAAGGGGTATTCTGAAAGTGACCAACACAAGGGGGTGATGGACGAGGAGGGGACAGTGGGGCAGAGAGGAGGGCTGCCTTCGAGAGGGGAGGGGAGCTTGGCCCTGGGGCTGATGGAGGACCGGGAGCCACACAGATATGAGCAAAGGAGGGCATTGCAAGCAGCCGGTGCGCAGCCCCCCAAACAGGATGACAGGAGGGGTTCATGGGCTTCACCGTGAGGGTCAAGAGGCGGCTGGGAGACAGGGCTGTGGGGACAGAGGGGGACCCCATATGACGAGGAGGTGAGAGGGTGACCCCAGCCTCCTGAGTCCGGTCATGGGAGGGCGTGAGACGGGCATGGAGCGCGGTCCTGCCACCCCCAGTCTGCTCCCCCATCATCTGTCCCCTCTCGCAATGGAGGCTCCTCCCAAAATAGTCACTGGAGCCACCTCGTCACTCACTCACTTCCAATCCTTCCGAAGATCTGTTGGCGCCACCTGCATCATCCATCCAGAATCGGCCGACGTCTCACCAACTTCTCAGCCCACGATGCCTCTGACTCCCATCATCACTCGACTGGACCAGCACAGTCCGTCTGTCCTGGCCCCCAGCTCCTGCCTGCCCCTCCCTTCACTCTGTCCTCCCCACAGCAGCCACCAGAGGACCCTCCTCCCTCTGCCCACAGCCCTCCAGGGCTCCCACCTCCCCGTCCTCACCTCCTCCCTTCCTCCCTCTGGTTCTTGTCCCAGCCTCCTCACTGTTCCTCCAACACTCAGGCACAGTCCTGCCTCAGGGCCTTTGCACCGACTGTTCCCTCCACCCGGAACACTCTTCCTGCACGTATCCCCATGGCTCCTGCTCTCCCTCCCTTACCTTTTGATCTCTCCTCCGACGTTAACCCCTCCAGCGAGGGCTTCTCGGACCAACCTATTTAAAATCTGCATCACTCCCGCACCCCGAGTAATTTCTACCCACCTCCTTCTCTTTCTCTCCCTTGTGTTTATCACCATCTGAAGGCAAAGTCGGGGCGTGATTCCAAGCAAAGCCCGGATCGGCCTCAACCTGAGCCTGTGGGGCTCTGGAGCGTGGACCATGTCTCAGAGTTTGTTCCGTCTGCGTGGAAAGGAGCTGGGCTTCCCGCCTCTGCACCGGTCAGTCATCAGCTACGGGCCACAGCGGGTGCGGGGTACTTCTCGGTGCTTCTGGCTCACCTCTGGGAGAGCCAGTCCAGGGCCCAAGGCAACTCCGGAGGCCACAGGAGGGCACTCTTAGTAGGACAGCAGGAGAGGGAGGGCGAGCCCACGGAGTTGAGGGGGCGCCGGCAGGTCCACGTGCACGCTCGCTGTGCCACCGTTTGAGTGTGATCCTGGACACGTCCCTTCACTTCTCCAGACCTCAGTTACGTGAAAACTTCATCTTTAAAAAGGCACTCACCTTGTGCCTTCATTCTGAGCACCTACTGTGTGCGGAGACTGGGGATCTAGAGGTGAACAGAGCAGGGAACAGAAAACTCCCTTTTCTCGTGCAGCAGTGGAGGGAGCTGCACAATAAACAAAGCGAGTAACTGACATACACAAAGCCCATCGGACTGGGACGTACGCTGTGGAGAAAAATGAAACGGGGATGGAAGTTGCCAGTGGGTGGGTATCGGTGGAATTTCAAGTAGGGAGATTCGGGAGGCCTCTCTGATGTGGCAACACTTAAGTAGAGATCAAAAAGGAGGGAGGGTGTCATGTGGGTATCTGGAGGAAGGGCGTTTTAGGAAGAGGGAACAGCCAGTGCAAAGGTCCTGAGGTAGGATGGTGCCTGGCATGTTGGAGGAACAACGAGAGACAGGTGTGCCTGAAGCGGAGTGAGGCAGTGAGAGGAGATAAGTTTAGACGGGTAAGGGGTGAGGCTCACATACCATAGGGTCTCAGAGCCTTCAGATCTGACTCCTAGTTCTGTCACGAGGGTTAAATGAGACGATGCGGGCTTTGCACTTAACACAGAGCCTGGAATATTGCAAATGTCCAGGATGCACTAGCCAGGGACTATTTCTCGAGACCATCAACAGAAAAGACAATGGAGGCTTCTGTAAATTGCAGTGGAAAATGGACCATCGCAAACACCCCAGGTAATAAAACAATAATCTCGCATCATCGCCATCAGGTTACCAACAGCCAGTGAAACTCCTAGAACTCAGCTGCAGCCTTATTCTCCCGAACTTGCTTTGACCCCCGAGTCCAGGGAGTGGGTCTGTCTGAGACCTCAACGCAGATTCCCCACCCTGGAGAACCCAAAGGTCAGTTTTGAAGTCACATCCTCCGTCCACCCATTTGGCAAAGCCAAAACAAGCAGTAGCTGCTAAGCCAACTCTATTCTCAGCAGGGTCCCACCCCAGGAATGCCCTGCCCTGCCCTAAACTGAACAACCCTTCTCTCTCCTTGGCTGAGAAAGGTGAATGTGCCCAATGGCACGGGAGAAATATAAATAAAATGGTTCTGTGTGAGGAGTTCATTTAGTTAGGACAAGGTTTCTGTTGACATTGGGGGTTGGATAATTCTTTGTTGTGGGGGCCATGCTGTGCATTGTAGGATGTTGAGCGGCATCTCTGGTCTCCACCCACCAGAGGCCAGTGTAGCTCCCTCTTCCCCAGTTGTAATGGTCAATAATGTCTCCAAACCTGGCCAAATGTCCCCTGGGAGACAAAACGACCTCCCGTTGAGACCCACCAGGTTAGGGTAATGCCAGCTGCTGTAACAAATAATCTCCCACGTTCTTGCTCACTCACGTGACTGTCTCTTTCCAGACCTGAGTTTCCACATCTGGGTGGAAAATGGGTTCTCTGGGTTGATGGACGATGATTCAAGGATGCAGGCTCCTTCCATCTTGAGCCTCTTCCATCTCTGGGGTCCCTGCAGCATCCCTCGAAAGAGAGGGGGCGAGAAAAGGAAATGACCCAACTGTGCCTCCACAGAGGACCAGGTAGATAAATACGAAAGAACAATCATGTCATAGAAGGAGAGTTGGTTTTTGTAAATAAAGTTTTATTGGCAAGCAGCCCCGCCCACTCATAATCATATCGTCTGTGGCTGCTTCTGACTGGTGGCAACAGAGACCGTTTGAGCCGTTAACACGTAAATATCCACTCCCTGGCCCTTTAAGAGAAAGTTTGCCAAGTTCTGCTGTCGAATATTCTACCATCCTTAAAAGTAGCATGCTAAGTCTTGTTTTCCAGGTAATGACATGGAAAGAGGACCACAGTCTCTTATTATGTTTTTTTAAAATTGCAGAAAATTATGCAGAGTGCAATTCCATTTTGGCAAAACGTACAGGTATTATTTATTTATTTGAATACAGATAGAGAATATAAGAAAAAATATATATACAAGTGTGGACGCCTGTGTTTGTAGCATTCTGAGAGGATATCGCAAATGGTCGCAGTGGTTGGGACCACTGCAGGAGACTTCCACATTCTACATTTTTTCTATTTTTTTTTTTTTTACAATACCTGCTACTTTTTTTCAATTCAGCAATTTAAAAAATTTTTTAATTGTTGTAAAATACACATAACATAAAATTTACCATCTTAATCATTTTTAAGTGCACAGTTCTGTAGCATTACGTAAATTCACATTGTGCAACCATTGCCACCATCCATCTCCAGAACTTTCTCATTTTCTCAAACTGAAGCTCTGTCCCCTTAAAAACTGACTCCCCACCGTCCTCCCCCAGCCTCTGGCATCCACCATCCTACTTTCTGTCTCCAAGAGTTTGACAAAAGAGACCAAGCCACTAGGGACCTCCTATGAGTAAAACCACACAGTATCTGTCCTTTTGGGACTGGCTTGTTTCACTGAGGATAATATCTTCAAGTTTCATTCATGGCATAGTGTATGTCAGAACTTCACTCCTTTTTATGGCTGAATAATACTCCATTGTGTGGATGGACCACACTTGGTTTGTCCATCATCCATCCAGGGACACATGTTGCTTCCACCTTTTGCCTTGTGAATTGGTTGTGAATAATGCTGCTATGAACATGGGTGTGCAAACATCTCTGAATCCTTGCTTTCAATTCTTTTTGATATATACCCAGAATTGGAATTGCTGGATCATATGGTAATTCTACGTTTAACTTTTTCTGAGGAACCTCCCCCACTTTTCCAGTGTCTGCACCAGTTTGTATTCCCACTAGCAACGCACAAGGGTTCCAATTTCTCCACATCCTCACCAACGTTTATTATTTTCTGGATTTTTTTTGTAATAGCCAGCCTAATGGGCATTAAGTGGTATCTCATGGTGCGTTTCCCCAATGATGAGGGATGTTGAGCATCTTTTCATGTGCTCATCGGCCACTGGTCTATCTTCTTTGGAGAAATGTCTATTCAAGTCCTTTGCCGATCAACATGTATCACTTTTGAAATGAGAAAGAAGAAAAATGCTTTAAAAATCCTAATGGCTCTGTAACGGGGGAAATCCAGGCACGGAGGCTGCTCAGAAGCGGGGAGAGTTGAAGGCAGTGGGTCAGTTTCTCGGGCCTCCTGAAAGGCACAGTGTCATTGGCTCAGCGTTGCAAGCTGAAAATAGCCACGTTTCTGGTATTCAGGGTGTTGTTTCAGAGGTTGAAACGAAGGGGGCTCTTTGAAAATACAAGCGTGTGGCACCTTGCTCATGAGATCGGAAACTTTAGTGTTTATGTATTCAAATAAGGTGTTTAGTATTTGCACGGTGGAGAAACCATCTCGAGAGCTGGAGAGGATGGATACAGGTCTCTCAATGCTGGCACTGAAGATATGTATCCCGCGTGTGAAGAGGTTGGCATGGCATCTGTAGCTTTGGCCTCATTTCTTGGAGGGTAGACAGCTGTGAAGCCTTCTCACCAGCCAGAACCGCACATAAAGGATCAAGACCATAATTTGGCCTTCAAGTGTCCAATAGACTTTTAAAAGTACTCCTGAGGATTCACCCAGAAGAGGGAAAGGATAGTCTCTGTGGAGGTTTGCACGTGAATGCTCAGAGCTCAATTTGTAATTGTCAGAAGCTGGAAACAAACCCAATATCCATTCTCCAGAGAATAAATAAACAAATTATGATATAGGGATAGTACTTAGCAATAAAAAAAAAGAGACCAAACCGTGGACACATGGAACAAGGTGGGTGAATCTCAAATCGTTATGCTGAGTAAGCCAACTGCATGCTCAGATAAAAAAAAAAAAAAAGCATATACGGTATGATCCCATTTGTATAAAATACCAGTCTGTAGTGATGGAAAACACACCCGTGTTTTTTTGGTGATTTGGGGAGGCGGGAAAGAAGAGACAGGAGCGGAGGGTGACCAAGGGGCAGGAGAAAATTTAGGAAGCTGGTGGATACCTTCATTATCTTAATTGTGATGACAGCTTTACAGGTGTACAACGATGTCAGAACTCAACCAATTTTTTACTTTAAACATATGCAGTTATTGTGGGTCAATCACACCTCACCAAAGCCACTGAAAATAAAAGCGATGGAGATCCGCGTGGCCCGAGGTATTTCCACTCCACACGCAGCCACCTGCTCCCCGACCTCCCAGCTTCCACTCCCGCCCCCTGGAGTCCATCCTCGGCACTGCAACCGTGGGCTTTTCCTTGTTTTACTTGCAATATGGTCCATGTGGCACCCCTCGCCCGGCTCCCTAGGGCTAGCAAGGCCCCTCCCGGCTGCCCCCGCTGACGTTCCACCTTTCTCTCTCTTGTTCCCTGTGTTCCAGCCAAATAAGGTCTTTCAGCGCCATCCATCGGCTCGGGAAAGGCTCTGTTCCTACTGTGTCCCCAGCACCTGTAAGAAGGCTTGGGACGCCACAGGCATCCTGGAAATTCCTTTTTTCTTCAATAAATATTTGTGGAGCCCCCCTCTTTGGGCCAGGTCCTGGAGTTGGCACCCGAAAACAGTGGTCTCTGTCCTCATGGAGATTACCATTGAATGAAATAATCATGCAAATTAATATATTACTATATTAAATTATAAATATGTAAATTTATGATATAATTTATTATATGATATGATAAATAAATGTATTCTTGCAAATGCCACTCATTTGTCCATTCAATTGCACCATGCTGGTGATCATTTCTGGAACATAGCTGGTCTTTCATCCTTCTGTGGCTGGTGATCAACTAGAAAGAACCTCATCTCCATCTGGAAAACTCCTATTCATCTGTCAAAACCCAGCTTCAAGTTTACTTTCCCTGACTCTCCTCTCTCCTACGCTTCATGAAATGAACACCCCCCTCCACGGTGCTACTGTGGAAATAAATGACCAGCTGAAGCATTCAACTCAAAAAGTCAGAATGAAAGAAACAAGACAAGCTGAGGAGGGAATTTGTAGTAAGTGACAAAGTAGTGACAAACTTCATCAATTAGAACACATAAAAACATTAGAACAAAGAAAGGAATTCGGTAACTAAATGGCCACATCTCTAGCTAGTTTATCCAAGAAACAGAAAGAAAACATACACTATTGTCTAAAAGTAGATATGAGGGTTTTTTAAGTAAAAGAAAATAATGTACAACTCTATGCTGAAAAATTTGAAAAGCCCAGTGAAACTGAGCTTTCTACAAATATAAATATTACCAACATTAAATCAAGAAGGAGTAAGATATCTGAAAGAATAAACAAATAATGATGGAAAAAACTAAAGATTTTATCAAAAATAACCCCTCCGAAAAAGATCAGTCCCAAATGGTTATGCCATTGTTCAACCTTCAAAAGTTCAAGAAAGAGGTAAAGATTTCCAAAATAGACGGAAAATTTCCTAATCGTTCTACAAACAGTCCAACCCTGATACAGAACCTGACAACTTAGAAAAAAGAAAATTTAAAGACCAAGCTCACCAAAAGAAACATAGAGCAAAAATACTCGATAAAACCCAGGTTCACAGATTCTTATTATAATTCTGGAAACCAGAAAACTCCACAAGCTGAATTATTGCAGTAAGTTTGGCACCAAAACTAAGTTGAAAATTTACTCCACCCAAAGTGATATGAGCCTCTTGTAGCATTCATGACACAGAAAGTGAATATTCAAGGCTTTTTCTGCTGAAATATTAACATGCTTGATTACAAGGTTCTCCTGCACACCCCACTAGGGGTGTTAAGTAACAATACGGTATCTGCACCCCATTGTGTGTGTGTGTGTGTGTGTGTGTTAAAATGATAATTGGCCATGACCTTAAAGCTTTATGCCAAGGATGCAAGAGCGAATCAGTATTGGCAGCTGGGTCACAACAACCCACAGGTGCGTCTCTTCCCAGCTCTTTCTTTGTCGATGTCACATCGGTAGCTTGAGGTCATCCACGGAAGGCGTACTAAAACCACAGAAATTGGCAAATACTTCAGGACTTTTTTATTCCCATTTACCAGCACCCTACTGAACATTGAGAAATCTTTTAAGTAAAATTCACCATCAGTACGTGAAAGAAAAAATAGTACTTGGTCATCTCCAAAGAAGTCAGAAAGTTATCTGATTACATCTCAGTAATTATTAAGGGAAGAATGTTTGTATTGTCTGGGGGTGGTACAGCTCATGGTTAAACACACGGGCTCAGAGATCCTACGATGTGTGTTTAAATCCTGATTCTCCCATGTGCTGTTTTTCCTTGGGTCCTCTGAACATGACTTTTCTGGTATGTAAGTGGAAAATTTACCCACTTGCCTACCTCTGAGGGCTGTTTGGAAGAAATAAATGAAACAATCCTGTAAAACAGAAAAAAAATGCCTAGCAACAGTAAAAACCTAGTAAACGAAAGCTATTGCTATTAAATGTTAAATATGAAAAAAAATAATACTTTCCCAGTAAGAAATTATTTTATCTCAACCACTCCATCTTGTTTAACAGAGAAACACAAGCTTTCGTGTTACAATTAAGGAAAGAATATGTTGTCAAGATTAGAATGCCTGTTGTCATTATTAGTTAAACATTCAGATGTTGTAACCATCGCAGTATAACAAGAAAAAATAAGAATAAAAATAAGCATCAAGAAAAAAGGGATCAAATGATCTTTATTTATAGATGATAATCTTATTTACCCTAGAAAATCTGGCTGAAAAATCGTTAGAGCTCATAAGAATTCAGGAATGTGACAGGGTACAAAATAAATACACAAATATTAATAGCTTTCCTACAGACCAGCGATTACCTAAAAATACAATGAAGAAATGATTCATTTAATAATATCAACCCAAAATATGTCTAACGTAGGAATACATTTGATAATGCCTGTATAGGGCTAATATGAAGAAATCATAAAATTGTTAGAGGACATAAAAAACTAGACAAATACATATTCCTAGGTGGGAAGAATATTGTGAAGAGATTTCTACAGGATGGATAACAAAAAATATAGATTTATAGAAAAGAACAGAAAATCCTTAAACAGACCCAAATATAGATAACTATTTGGTATTTATAAATGAGGAACTTCAGATCAGAATGCAAGTGGCTACTTGTTCAATAAATGGATCCAGGACAAGTAACCAATCGGCTGGAAAAAATGGCTTGACCTTTACTTCAACCCACATAACAAAATAAATTCCAGATGAGGAAAAATGTTAGCTCTAAAAAACCTGCAATAACAGACCATGAAAAGAAAATCCAAGATTAATATTTACCAAAGGTATAAATAATAAAGGAAAAGCCTGATAAATATGACTAGATAAAATATTTAAACTTCTGGTGAGGGCCAAAAAACATTTTCAAAAAGTTAAAACAGAAAAGAGTATTTGAAACATGTTTACCAAAGGATGCTTTATATGTAAGAAATCTTAGAAATCGATAAAGAAAAGATGAAAGACACACGGCCAAGAGACACATGACAAATACTCAACTTTGTCAGGTATCAAACATTTATAAAATTAAATGAGATGCAGTATTTGCCTATCAGTTTGGCAAAATATAATAATACCCAGTGCTGGTGAGGATGTGGGGAAATGAATAAACTCATACACTGCACATGAGAGAATAAATTACATCAATCTTTTCTGTGGTCAATTTTATTTTATATATAAAACATGCACACCATTCTACCTCAACACCTTGCAAAAATTCATCTCTGTGTACCAACAATATTTACTCAAGAGAAATGAAATCTTATGTTTACAAAAAAACCTTATGTACGCTAATGTTCATAGTGGCTTTATTTATAAATTGCCGAGAACTAGAAACAGCTCAAATATCCTTCAACTGGTGAATGGATAAGCAAACCATTGTAGATCTGTACACTGGAATACTACTCGGTGATAAAAAGAAACAAATGACTGATATACACAATTACAGAGCTGAATCTCAAATGCATTTTTCTGAGGGAAAAACACAAGGCTCAAAAAGCTAAATACTGCATGTTTCCATTTATGTGACATTCTGGAAAAAGCAAAACTCTAGTAACAGACATCAGAACAGTGGTTGCCAGGGATGTGGATGGAGAGAAGGAATTAACTACAAAGGGGTCTGTAGGAATTTCGAGGGATGATGGACCATTCTGTATCTTGAGTATGATTGTGATTATTTGAATATGACTGTACGCATTTGTCAAAACTCATAACATAATAGATTAAAATGGGAGAATTTACTGTATGTAAATTATACCTCAAGAAACCTAATTTTAAAAGGAATCATCTTACAGAAGGGTGTATGCAAAGAATTGTGGGTAGGATGGCTAACACAGCACCATATATAACAAATTAAATATGCAAGAACTGAAGACTGACACAGTAAAGCATGGAATATCCATATGGTATGCTGGATTAAACGCTGGAACAGAAAAAGGACATTTAGTGGAAAAAAACTGATGAACCCAAACGAAGTTTGTAGCTTAGTAAGTAGTAAGATACCAAGGTTAATTTCTTAGTTTTGATAAATGTATCATGGTCTGTAAGACGGTAACTTTCATGGAAGCTGGGTGCAGGATATATGTAAATTCTCTGGACAATCTTCGCTACTTTGCTATAAATCTAAAATTATTGCAAACTAAATTTTTAAAGATTGTTTCAACATATATAGACATAGATAAAAACTCTGGACACGTAGACCAAATTGTTCGTACAAAATCACAGCTGGTTTTTATGTTACTCTTTTTATCTGCATTCCTATTTGTTTCACAGTAATATACATTACTTGTGTCATTTTTTACAGTGTTATCATAAAAAAAAAAAAGAAGCCAGTGTGACCTTGTAGGGAGCTTGGTCTCAGAAGCTCACCTCAGGAATTCATTAGTAATAAAACACCTACTATGTGCCGGGTACAGAGTCAAACTTGGAACACAAGTTGTCTTCCTTTCACAACATCTCCAAAGCAATAGATGGTGTGCTTTCTGTCCCAGGTGATCCATTTTGTGAGACCAGCCCATCCAAGCCGATGTTCTAAGAATTGCATTGGTGAGCTGGGACTAAAAAGTCATTTTCTTAAAAAACAAGAGAGTGCAAGTCTTCAACAGCCTTCCTTCTCCCCTGACCTCACCATCTCCATGGACGGTAGCCTCCTGCCACTAAAATCCGTTCTCCACCCCGCAGCAGGATAAGTTTCTGTATTAATTTTCAGTTGCTGCCTAACTATTACCAACACTTAGCAGCTTGAAACAGCACACGGGTATGGCTCACGGGTTCTGTCAGTCTGGACACAGCTTAGCTGGGTGCTCTGGGAGGCTGCAGTCAAGGTGTCGGCTGGGGCTGAGTTCTCATCCACAGCTCCTAGTTCCATGGGACAGCCTCAGTTCCATGCCATGTGGCCCGAGGGCAGCTCACAACTTGGCAGCTTCCTTCCTCAAAAGCATCAAGGGAGAGAGAGACAGAGAGAGCATGCCCTGGCAGGAGACAGCACCGTCTTACGTCCCATAATCCTGAACATGTGATCACACGCATCCCATCGATTTTGCAGTCTTCTGTTGGTTTGAAACGAGTCACCGATTCAGCTCACACTCAAAGGAGGGAATTACACAAGGGTGTGAATCTCAGAAAGCAGCCCCCACGTCTCCGTGGATCAGATCACTGCTTAAAACCCATTTCACATAAGAATCTCAAACACAGCAGCCAAGAGATTCCGTCGGGGGTGAGGGAGTTAAGGCCAGGAACACGGAGACTCCAGAATGTCACTTAATGAGATTGAGATGGCACAGCTCAAAAGTGTAGCCAAGCTGGATATACACTGTGTGATTCTGACACCAATTCCAATGTGTGGGGTCTCTCTCCACACCACCAACCAGTTCTCTGACACCAGCTGGGTGTCCTACAGTTAGCTCCATTCTGCCTCTGCTACCTGGAGAGAGCGTCACATCCCAGCGTGAGGGCCTCAGTCCCACAAGACTGAGACGCCAATCGTAAGTCCAGAATGTCACCTGTGCTTCTGACCGACCGGCCATAGATCAGAGGTTCCCCCCGTCCCCTCCTGGGGTTCAATTCATTTGTCAGAGCGGCTCGGAACTCCGAGAAACAGTTTGCTCGCTAGATGCCTGGTTTGTTCCCAAAGGCTGGAACTCGGGACAGCCGGAGGGAGGAGACGTGGAGGGCGAGGTCTGGGCAAAGGGCGGGGAGCTTCCCCTCTCTCCGTGCGCCACCCTCCCAGCCCCTCCACATGCCGACCCACCCGGACGCTCTGAACCAGCCTTTTGGGTTTTCGTGGAGGTTTCATCACACAGGCCTGACTGACGAGATCACTGGCCATGGCGACTGGCTCAGCCTCCAGCCCTCTCCCCTCCGGGACGTCAGGGGGTGGGGCTGAACAGTCCAAACCTCTACTCACATGGTTAGGTCCCCTGGCAACCAGCCCCCTTCTTGGTGACCTAAGGCCTTTCTAAAGATCATTTCATTAATATAACAAAATACACCTTTATCACTTCCATCCCTTAGGAACTTCCCAGGGTTTTAGAAGCTCTGTGCCAGGAACAGAGATGAAGACCAAATATGTATTTCTTACTATAAATCACCATATTACAACATGCTACATCAACTTGTTCCAGTTATAGCCTCCTCCTCCAGGCAGCCTTCCTGGATGCCCAGTGTCCTTCCCACCTGTGGCGGGAAGAAGTCCTAGGGATGCTAAAAGCCTTCTCCTCTCTCCACTTTCCCTGCCCTACTCTGTCCACGCAGTGACCCTGTTGGGACCCTCAGTCAGAGCCATTTTCCTAAGCTCACCCCAGCCTCCCAGATCAGGAACTTTTGATTTGGCTCCAGCCCTGGCCCTGCTGACTTGCTCACTGTCACAGACAAGTACAGTTGTCTTCGGGAGGCGGGGGAGCATGAAACCAGCTCCAAGTTCACATGCCCGGCAAAGCCACAGGTGTGCAGTTCTGCAGCCACACCCCCAGACCCAGGACACATCCCAGAATGAGGTATCGAAGGAGCTTCCTGAAGGGGGAGGGGGACCCAGGAACCTGAGAGTGAGGCCTCCTCATCCCATTTTGTTTTGTTTTCTGGCAAAATAGACGTCAAGTAAAATTTCGCATTCTAACCAGTTTCAAGTGTCCAATTCAGTGGCCTCGAGCACACCAGCATTGTGCAACCATCCCCACCATCCATCTCCAGAAATTTCCATCTTCCCAGAATGAAACTGTCCCTCCACTCCACCTTCCCCAGCCCCTGGGACTCACCATCCTCTCTGTCTCTGTGCATGTGACTCCTCTAGGGACCTCCCGTGAGTGGAATCACACAGGATTTGTGCTTTGGTGTCTGGCTTGTTTCACTGAGTGTCACGTCCTCGAGGTTCATCCACGTAGGAGCAGGTGTCAGGATTTCCTTCCTTTTTGAGGCTGAATAATATTCGTCGTATGGATGGACCACATTGTGTGTATCCATCATCCGTTGATGGACATTTGGGTTGCCTCCACCTTTTGGCTATCGTGACCATGTAAGCCTGCATATCGTTTTGATTCATTCTTTTACAAATCTCCGTTGACAAGGGGAAACAACTCGATGCAAAGGGATCAAAAAGAGAGCATTCGAGCCACCTACTGACCGTATGATGGGGGACAAGCTACTTACCTTCTCTGAGCCCGGCCACCCCACCTGGAAAATGAAAATATCTTCCGGGGAGGGAATGAAGATTGAATGAGACCCAGCATGTAGCACAAGCTTGGTGAATCCTTGCTGGTATCATGATCACTGTTATTTTTGGCCTCTCCGGTGTGAACTTACTGGTCTGTGCCTCTCTTTTGTAGTTGACACATCGTAGTTTCTCAACAAACATTTGTTCAATGAATGGCTTCTTGAATTAATGGAATTATATACCCAGAGAGTCTTCTTTCCTTCCTTCCCTCCTTCTAGCAAGATTTTTCTTGAGTACTTGCTAATAATAATGGATAACATTTGAGCACATGTATGCCAGACACCATATTCTAAGCACTTCAATGGATTTACTCTGAATTAAGAATTATTAATCTTCCCCCTTTCGTGGATTAGAAAAAGGAGGCACAGAAATGTTAAATGACTCGTCCGCACAGATGTTAAGTAGTCGAGTTTGGGATTCAGTTAGAAATAGACCAGACAGGTCCATAATGACACAAAGTTTCCATTCCAGCTGCAGAGAGAGAGAGAATAAGCCTGGTAACAATGAATAAACTCAAAAAGTGTCATAAATGTCGTAAAGAAAATAGGGCCAAGTGATGTGATGGTGAATGATGGGGTAGGGTGGGGTGTTTCCACATTAGGAGGGGGGTAACATTTGACCTAAAGCCTGGAGAATGAGAAGAGGCCAGCCATGAAGATCTGGGAGGCAAGAGAGCAGCAGACAGAAGTAACAGCCAGTGCAAATGTCCTGAGGCTGCAGAGAGGTCTGTCTGAAGAATAAAAGGCAGCCCACCAGGCTGAAGGGTGGTAAACAGGAGGACAGGGGTCCAATTAATTGGGAGGAAGATATAAAATGGAGTTTAGAGCATCTTAGCCCTGGGTCTGGAAAGCAGCCAAGCCTCAATAAATGTAACAGTTGTTAGGACTGCATTCAAAGAGGTGGGAGCCGCCTTTGCTGCCCTGGAGGCTGAACTTTGGGAAGCTCCCTGGCCTTGGGATGCAGCCACGTACAAGTGTCGGCCTTGGGAACCTCTCTAAGGCTTGGCTCAGGAAGACCCTGCCTGGGAAAGCCTTGGCCAGCCAGCACGTCATCCTTTTCCGGGTCCTCAAATGCCACACAGTCATCCACACCAGGGCCAGAGATTCAGCACCACCTGTGTGCTCTGCCGAGAAGCCTCTGTCAGATGTCAGCATTTCCTTTTTTTGACACAATAGCCACGCTCAAGAAAGGAACAACCGGAAAAAGAAACTGTGTCCACAATTCATCCTTATTCAAAGTATTCAGATGTATCGACAATGTTTCAAACACACCGTAATGACTGTTGCAAAGCTCAGGGTCCTTCCCAAGCCTTTGACGTTTTAATCGATGCTTGTGCCAACAGTTTGAGGGGCTCCTCCTTCCCGTGGGAAACACCACGAGCCCCAAGCGCCTGATCACCAGCCTGGGGAAGCCACACTCTGCTTGATCGGGAAGCGTGACTGCAATTCTTTGCAAGCCTGTTAGGAAGTGGAACCACTACCCCAGCCCCGGCGTCTGGGCTGGCCGTGTGCCTTTATGCCTCAGTTTGACCTGTAGAATGTGGTCGTGCCATCCCATGTGCCGCCAGCAACAGTGGAGAGTTCCACTTGCTCTGTAATCCTGCCAACACTTGGTCGTGCAGGAATTGTCCATTTTGACCGTTCTGGTCAGGGTGCAGTGGCATCATCACACAGTGGTTCTCGTTTGCGTTTTTGTGATGACTAATGACGCTGAGTGTCCTTCAGGGGCTCGCTGGCTGTTTATCTGCTCTTTTGTTCTGAAGCATCCATCAAGCCTTCCGCATGCAAGAACACCTCTGCGCCTGTAAATTCAGCCCATTTTTCAGGATCCTGTCGGCCTCCCTTCACGCTCCTGAAAATCTTGCAGGAGGTATTCTCGGCGCGACCACTACTGATGTTTTGAGCTGAATAATTCTTTGTCTCGGGGTGGGGGGCTGTCCTGTGCCTTGTAGGAGGTTTAGCAGCCTCTCTGGCCTCCACCTACTAGACGACAGTAGCACGTGCCCCCCCAAGCAGGTGTAACAACCAGAAACATCAGACATTCACAAATGTCTCCTGGGGGACAAAATCACCCCCACTTGAGAGCCACTGGTTTGTAGCCACCCACATTTGAGTTAAATGCCTCTGGATCTCCCTGGGTCTGAAATGCGGACACTATTGAGACTGCCCCTCGGGGTGTGCTGAGGATTCGGTGCCATCACCTCCCAGATGCACCGTTCAGGTACACACCAGGTGCCCAGCAGAGCACATCTATTCTCAAGCAGTGCCGTGTCAAAACTCGGTGGAATCATGAAGCTGGATCCGGCCAGGGAACCAGCCCCTGAAAATCCCAGCGTGCGTGGTCCCGGATCCTGCCCCCTGGGAGCTGGGGCCCCTTCTAAGAAGGCTGTTTCCACTGCAGACAGCTCTGGATCCCTCCATGGGAACCACCGGGAGGCCCAGAAGCTACCAGAAGGAATTTCCTCCACTGCACCCTGATTCTTCAAAGGCGCCATTTGGCTCAGGGGGTCGGCCAGAGGGGCTCGGGGTCAAGGCTGGGAGGAGGGGGGTAGGGGGGCAGCCCAAGCTCTTCTCTGGTCTGAAATAAGGCAATCCTGGGGGGTCGGGAGATCCCTGGGGCCAGCCCAGCCAGCTCTGAAGACACGTGGGCACCACGCATGGACACACTCAGACACACCCATGTGGGTACACATGCAGGCACGTGTTGGAGACATGGAACACACGTTGGAGACACACGTGTTCGTGGAGGCACGTGCACAGACATGCTCAAGCACACATTTGCACATTAGCAGGCACACAGGCAAGAATACGCTCCAATATATCCATGCAAATACACACACAGACATGCTCGGGGGCGTGTAGACACTCACGTGGCCACACACTCAGAGATGTGCTCCTACAAACCTGTGTGCATGTCACGCAGACGAGCACAGGTGCACTCGTGTGGGATGGCACACAGAGATGTGCTCAGGACACACAGGGACTCATGTGGGCACGCGCGCTTAGCCTCAGGCACACGCACAGATGCGCTCAGCATGTACGAGCACACACATGACACACAGGCATGTTCAGGCTCACGCACAGTGTGGCGCCCACCTCCTCATTGGTCACGCCTCTATCCCCAGTGCCCGGCTCTGAACACATTTAGATTCATGTCCACAAATATCTATTGGGCACCTTGTGTATACACTGGGCTCTGGGGATCCAGCGGAGGCTGATAAAAACCAGACCTATCTCAGGCCCTCCGGGAGAGCACAGACGAGAGGGGAGCCCAGCCTCAGACGCAGTAACCGTCCAACACAGACCTGCCGTGGTGACAGCCTGGGGGACACGTGTTCCAAGATTTCCGCAGCGTTGGTGGGGTGAGGGTCTGGCAGGGGACCCAAAGTCGGCTTGGGGGTCGGAGGATCGAGACTTTTGCTGACACACGTGCACATGCCGCACCCAGGACACGCGCTCCAGGGGACACACACGTTTGCACCCCACCTCCCTCGCCCTCCCCCCTGCATTTTCCCCGCTTGATATTTATCCCCAAAGTAAGGAGAGGAAGCAGGGAGGACTCAAGGGGAAAGGATGACCCACAAAGGGGCTTCCATGGTCCCCTCCTGGGGGTCTTCTGAGCATCTCATGTTCAAGATGCTGACGCTCAGCATCGACCTTCCCCGAGATGGCTGCTCCTGCGTCTTCGCCTGCCGCCCAGGTGCTCAGGACAAAACCCCTGGGGTCATCCTCGCCCCCAGAGTCTGTCTGCAATCTTCAGCTGCACCCAATCGCAACTCTTAGCACCCGTGCAGTCCTCAAATGTACCTGGGATCCAGCCACGTCCCCTTACCTCCGCTGCCTCACCTCATCTAGCTGGCTCCCACCTCGCCTCCAAAGGTCTGTCCTCCTTGCAGTAGCCACCAGAGGGTGCCTGTGAGACCCTGAGTCAGGTCCCGCCCTTCTCTGCCCACAGCCTTCTGGGGCTCCCATCTCCCTAGGAGTAAAAACCCGAGTCCTCCCCGCGGGCCACCAGGTCCTGCACGACCTGCCCTGTCCCCTCCCTGGCCCCCCATCCTCCCTCTCTCCCTCTCATTCACTCTGCTTCAGCCACAGGGGCCTCCTGGCTGTTCCTCCAACAACCCAGGCATGGTGCTGCCCCAGGGCCTTTGCATCTGCTGTTCCCTCTGTCCAGGTCACCCTTCTCCTTAACATTCCCACATCTCACTCCCTTATCTCCTTCATGTCTTCATTTTTCTTCTCTGTCCCCTCCCTGTCCCTTGAAAAGATCACCCCAACAGGAATGCCTGTGGGCTTCATTCTCTGCTGGATTCCCAGTTCCAAATGGTGCCGGTGCTCCGCAAATAGTCCTTAGTGTTGAGTAACTATTAGCCATTATTGTTGCTGTTGTTAACTCATTTACTATTTTTCTCTCACTCCCCTATGGGCTCCCTGGGGGCAGGGGCTGTCTCCTTCTTTCTTTCAACCAAAGTTTCTTGAGCATCTACTGCGTGCCTAGTGGGCAAAAGAAATAGACAGAAATCTCTGCTCTCAAAACACTAGCATCCAGGGGCCGGCCGCATGGCCGGGTGGTTAAGTTCACGCTCTCTGCTTTGGCAGCCCAGGGTTTCGCTGGTTCGGATTCCGGGTGCGCACGCGGCACCGCTCATCAGGCCATGCTGAGGTGGCATCCCAAACAACACAACCAGAAGGACCCACAACTAGAATATACAGCTACGTACTGGAGGGCTTTGGGGAGAAGAAGAAGAAAAAAAAAAAAAGGAGATTGGTGACAGATGTTAGCTCAGGGCCAATCTTTAAAAACAAAACAAAACAAAAAAAACAAACAAAAACAGAAAACCTTAGCAACCAAATGCAGGAGGGAGATCAACGTATGTAAACCGAGAAATGATTTTCAGAGAAATGATTTTGGAGAGCGGCAGGGCGGGAGGCAGCGTCCTCGAGGAGGGGCCGTCTGAGCAGAGGCTGAATGGAGGAGAAGGAGCCACCGGTAGGGAGATGGGGGCAGGGAGGGGATTTAAGTCGGGCTCGGTTGTCACTGCATTTCCAGCTGTAAGGGGCACATGAGGGAAGAAAGAAGAAACGCACAGAGAGACACACACACAGGCTCCAGCGTGCCAGACACACGCCTGGGACAACACACATACACATGTCCAGATGATGCAAACACGCATCCCCCAGCCCATCGCTGCAGACCTGGGCTTCCTGACCCCTGAGTCCCCGAGGGCGCGGGAAGAGAGGTCCCCGTGGCTGAGACCCCCTGTCCTTCCTCCAGGGTTCCCAGACGCCCTGGCACGGGCCCCCTGGAGGAAAAGGAAGAGCGTCAGCCCGGGGCAGCCTCTGCCTTGTGGGCCAGCTGCTGGGGTGGGGATCTTCTTCCCAGCGCTCTCCCTTCCAGGGTGACCGGAGGGGCTGCTGGAAAATTCCAGGCACGGGAAATTGCAAATGGGCAAAGGAGGGGAATGGAGACCCTGCAGCAAAAGGGCTGACCTTGGAGCTCCCCCAGCGCAGCATCCGTTCCCTGGGGAACCAGGCTGAGAGCCAGGAGGCTTCCTCACTCCCCACCCACCATGTCTACACAAAATCCATCCTGTTCTACCTCCTGAATCCCCCTCAAATTCACCCCTTCTCTCCCTCCTGTGCCTGGATAACACCACCCTCCCCCCTGGATAACAAGTGCCCCCTAACCAGCCTCCCAGCCTCAAGGATCACACCCTGTATCCATTCTCCCCCACCCAGCCAGAGAGATCCTTCTAAAACAAACCGCAGACGTTGCTACCCTCTGCATAAAGCCTCCCATGGCTCCCTATTGCCCTTGAAGCAAAGCCTAAAAATTCTTTCCAAACCCTTGTCCTCGGACCCAGCACACAATGGCCTCTGTCTCTAGCTTCCTTCATTACGGCCACCCCCTCATCGTGGCTCTCCTTGCTGCAGACAGGTGGAATCACTTCGGGTCCCCCTGCAGCTCTGTACGTGTCACAGGACCCCCGGCCTCACTCATCCTTCAGGTGCCTGCTGGGTATTGCCTCCTGAGGCAGGTTTCCTGGATTTCCACCGTTACTTGCCCGTTTGTCTCCCCAGGAGACCCGAGCTCTGCCGGGGCCCCCCGCACCTGGCACAGCGTCTGGCCTAAAATACATGCTCAACAGATAGCATGTGACATTCTGTGTTGGGACGTGGCTTCACCTGACTGCGACAGGCAGGGGGCAGCCTGCTGCTGTCCTAACCACTGTGCCGTGGTCGGAGGAGGAGGTGGTTACCAGCCACTCACTAGGCGTCCTTCACGGCTGACACTGTGAGCAGACATCATTGATTCCCCACTTCTGCTCTCTTAGCCAAGACACTCTTCATGGGCCAAAAAAGAACCCTTCTCAGCGGGAGTCTAAAAGTCTAACTCTCCCCTTAGCAGGGGGCTTGGATGCCCCTGCTGTCGGGATGCTCACTACCTCTCATGGTCGGTTGACCCTGATCATTGGTAGGCGGGCTTTGGCACAGTCTCTCCCCAGCCTCTGTGTATGCCACTCAGCAGCCAGGATGGCCCCCGCGGCATCCCCAATGAGCCGCAAGGGGGTGCTTTGGCTGGAAGAAGAAGCTGCAGGACTGGAGGCTGAGAGCGATGAGGTGTTGGAGAAAGACCAGGATGCCTCCAGGTTCCCCAGGAATGCTGAAGCCTTGAGATGGAGGAGCCTCGTGAGGAATGCAATGATGGGAAGGGAACGGCCAGGGCACGGCCTTGTGTCCCCCAACGTGTCTCCTGTGGGTGGCTGGCGGGCAGAGGCCGTCCCCTGCACCAGCGACATGAGTCCAGGTAAATAGCAGAAACAGGCAGGGCTAGCAATGTGGGTGCACCCACAGCCACTCGGTCACGGTGGCCACTGCGGCTGCCCAGAGGCTGTCACCCTCAATATGTCCTTAATGAGGCAGATGTCTTAAGGGTTTCTGCACACCGCAGCCCCCAGGGGGCAGTGAGTCACCAGACCTCTCCTTGCTGACCCTCAGCTTCCTCATCGGCAAAACGGGGGTGACGAGACCCGCCTCCCAGGGTAGCTGTGAAGATGATTCTCTTATGATTCAGAACCAGCCCCGAGAGCCGCTCAGGACGCATCTTGCAAGTGAAAGTATGTAAGGACACAAGGCTGCGCTTCTGCGGGCACCCCGTGATGGGAACGTTGGGTTCTTGGGTTATATTAAGATGCGGTTTTCCTGTTGAAGACTCTGAGGGCCCCTGTGGTTTCTCTAGGGGTTCAGCATCAGGGGAAGAGATGGGTCCTCAGCAAGGAGGGGGCAGGGGAAAGGGCCTGGGGCCCCCCCAAGTCGTGTGGCTGTCTTAACTCGGGAAACGAGCCCCTGGGGGCTCAGGGGTGGCCGCGAAGGGTCCCTGAGTAGGGTTGCCACAATTAGCAAATAAAAACTCAGGAGGACCAGTTGCCTCTATTTTGTTTGGGAACCCTGGGTCCACAGGTGTGCCAGGGACCCTCTCTTGATGGAATAAATAATGTCTCCTGCACATGTGTAGGAGGATGTTTGTAATGTGGGTTCATGGTGTTTTGCTTTAAAAATACAAATGTATTGATGACATTAATGAACTAGGCTTAGCTTTTTGCCTGCATGCACGCACGCGTGCACACACACACACACGGAGTTATGCAGTTGAAAGAGGACCAGAAGAAGACCATTGCAACGGGGGGGAAACCCGGACCCTCACACTCGTAGCCCCCGCAGACGCCATCACCTCCACTCTCATCCAGGCATATTAAGAGCCCTGGTAGCCATCAATCGTCCACGTTTTCTCATGTTCCAAAGGGGCCCTAACACAAGGAGAGACCCCTCCATGTCAGTTAGAATGGCTGAAATTAGCAGATGACAGTGCCGTCGTCCCTCGGTGTCCGCAGGGGGTTGGTTCCAGGCCCTCCAAGGATGCTCGAGTCCCTTATATAAAGTGACATAATATTTGCACTTGACCTATGCACATCTTCCCGTACATTTCAGATTATCTCTATGCTACTTATAATACCGAATACAGTGGAAATGCTATGTAAATGCAAATAGTTATACTCTATTGTTTAGGGAATAACGACAAGAAAAAAGGTCCGTACGTGTTCAGTACAGACGCAGCCATCGTAGGCCTTTTCACCCACGGTTGATTGAGTCCGCAGATGCGGAACCACAGACATGGAGGGCAGAACGTACTAAGTGCCGACAAATGTGTGGAGCACCAGGGCCTCTCAACCACTGCTGGTGGGAACGCAAAATGATGGCTTTTTAACACCGTTTTGGAAGACAGTTTAGATGTTTCTTATAAAGTTCAAGTACGTTTACCGTGTGACCCAGCAATGCCATTCATAGATATTTTCCCAGGAGAAATAAAAGCTTGTGTTCACAAGGAAACCTCGACACAGATGTCTATAATGGCGTCATTCGTAATCGCCAACAACTCGATATGATCTAAATGATTTCCAGCGGGCGAATGGATAACACACAGGGTGTCTCATACCACGGAATTCGACTGAGTGATTAAAAAAGAAAGAAATCACCAATACACACAGAAACATGGATGAATCTCAAATACATTATACCAAGTGGAAGTCAGACTCACAGGCTAGCAAAACTATGATGCCATTTATAGGATATTCTGGAAAAGACAAAACTGTAGGGACAGAGAAGAAATCGGTGATTCCAGGGGTAGGGGAAAAGGATGCCCAGAAAAGGTCATGAGGGAATGGAGGGGAGGAGCAATGGGGTTGTTCTATATCTTTGTGGGTTTTTTTGTTTTTTTTGTGGGGTTTTTTTGAGGAAGATTAGCCCTGAGCTAACTGCTGCCGACCCTCCTCTTGTTGCTGAGGAAGACTGGCCCTGAGCTCATATCTGTGCCCATCTTCCTCTACATGTGGGACGCCTACCAGAGCATGGCCTGACAAGCTGTGCCCTGTCCGCACCCGGGATCTGAACCGGAAAACCCCGGGCCGCTGAGAAGCGGAACGTGGGCACTTAACCGCGGAGCCACCGGGCCGGTCCTGTTCTATATCTTGACTGTGGTGTTGTGTACATAACTATAGATTAGTCAAAACTTATAAAACTGTGTGCTAAAGGGATTGAACGTTATTATATATAAATCGCATCTCAATTTTTAAACGTCAAAAGAAGAGAGAGGCAGACACTCAGAAAATGGGAACGTACTGGGTGGCTTCCTCCTTGGGGCTTACGTGAAATAGAGTGAGAAATGGCCAGCAAATCCTACAGTGGCAGCTCTCATTCTGAAACAAGATGCCAAGGTGACCGTTTAGGGCTCATACACGTTAGAGGAAGAGTTTCTAAATATTTGACAGATGCGCCAGTACCCTTTTCTTTGCATGTCTGCTGGCAATAGGTGTTATCACTTTTTTACGTTTTTTATCACTTTTTTTTAATCATTTTATGACAACTGCTTGAAAACCTTTGTTCAATTTTAGAAAATATTGGAAATGACGGACAAATTAAACCTGTAGAATTTCACACATTTTCTGATTTTTGCTACAGTTTCAACTACCATAAGATGATAATCAGATACGCTTGGTCATTCTTTTTTGTTGTTCCTGTTGTCACCCTCTTGAGTGTGAAGTGATAGCTCATTGTTACTGAAACCCACACTCTCTGGGCTCCTGGGGACTATATTTCCATATGCCCTTTGGCTCTGAGACGTGCCTGTTCATATCTTTTCTCAATTTTCTATTTACCTTGTTTGTCTTTTTCTTATCAATGTGTGGAAGCTCTTTATATATGAAGGCACTCACCCTTCTCAGACAACTAACTGATTTTTGTTTATTGGTTTTGCTTATAATATTATTTCCCTAAAATTTTTGTTAGTTTATATCTAGTCAGATATTTCTGTCTTCTCATTCATGCCTTCTGAGTTTCCTGTCTCAGTTTTTTTTTTTAAAAAAAAAGGTCTTCAACACTAAGTTGTAAAAATAGCCTTGCAAACTCATCTGTGATTTATATTAGTTTTGTGTTTTGTTTTGTTTTGTTTTTTGCATTTTATCTTTAGCCCATCTGGAAATTATTTTTTCTGCAGCACAGAAATATTTCATTCAACCACATCTCTACCAAAAGTGGGAGAAGGAAAGGTGGACCTAACAGCCACCTGTGTTCCACATGCATGTCCCTCAGTAACTCAGGCGGTGGCCTGGACCCTAGGCCTTGTGAGAGTTCCCTCTCTGGGTGGGTTTTCTGTTTTTTTTCCACCGTGGTCTTAGCTTGACCACAGGAGAAGCCCCAGGAAAGCACTGCCCTCTACTGGCCATCACAGTGATAGCGGCTACCCTCCGAAGAAAAAGCCACCTTTTAAAGCTGAAAGCAGGTCCGTGCTTAAAAGTCTCCAGCAGCAGACACCCAAAAGAATAGAAACCAAGGACTGAAACAGATACCTGTGCACCTGTGTTCACAGCAGTGTGATTCACGGCAGCCAAAAGGTGGACAACGCAAGTCTCCATCAATGGACGATGGATAAACGCAATGTGGTCCAGCCAGACGATGAAACATTATTCAGCCTTGAAAAGGAAGGAAATTCGGACACCTGCTACAACACGGATGAGCCTTGAGGACGTGATGCCCAGTGAAATGAGCCAGACACAGAAGGACAAATACTGTATGATCCTGCTTCTAGGAGGTCCCTGGAACAGGCAAATTCATAGAGACAGGAAGTGGAATAGACGTCACCTGGGGCCAGGAGGAGAGAGAATAGAAACTTAGTGTTTAATGGGTGAAGAGTGTCTGTTTGGGGCATGGAAAGAGTTCTGGTGATGGTTGCCTAACATTTTAAATATACTTAATGCCACTGATCTGTACACATAAAAACGGTTAGAATGGTAAATCTTACCTTATGTATATTTTACCAACCAGGAGAGCAGGAAAGGGTAGTTCCAGCAGAGGGGCCCTTCCTGGAGGTTAGAGGGGTGGTGGAGGGGCAGGTAGGGGGCCAGGTCTACACAGCTGAGGGGTTGTTGCCAGGAGGCCAGTGGGGGCCTCAGCAGTGGGAGGACGAGGCAGTGGGATGGAGGCCAGGGTGCAGAGGGTAAGGAAGCCCTGACAGAGGTGTAGACAGCATTCTCGAGTGACTGGAACCGTCAGAGGGAAGAGCAGGACAGGGAGGCAGGAAGCGGGTGGTAGAGACTGAGAAAGTTTATATTCCGGGCAGAGGGAGCTCAGAAGAAGAGAGAGAGAAGAGGAAGGTAGAGGAAAGAGAAGGAGAGACTGAGAGAGAAAAACGAAGTAAGACAGAGGCAGAGAAAGCAGCCCCACTGGGACAGAGGACCCTAAACCCGCCTCCCCTCCCAGTGCTGCCCGGTGATGGCGTCTTTGTGGGGCTCCTGCATCCTCTGAGCCATCTCGTTCCCACCTCTGCCCCTTCATTCCCTGCTTACACCCCTCCAATGGGGCCCATCAACCACATTTATGCTCTGTGCCCCCGAGTCCTGTGGGTCTGACCCCACCCCCAGGCCTCCCCTGCTATGACTGTCCCCCTCCAGCCTCTCTCCAGCCTCGCTCCATCCACGCTGGCCTCCTCCTCTTCCTCCAACAGCCCCAGCTCAGTCCTGCCTCCTCCTCTTTGCCCTTGGGCTGCCTGCCACCCAGAATGCGCTTCCCCGAGATCTTCATTTGCACGCCTGACTCCTTCTGGGC
Organism: Equus asinus; assembly: GCF_041296235.1. NCBI lineage: Eukaryota > Metazoa > Chordata > Mammalia > Perissodactyla > Equidae > Equus > Equus asinus. The sequence goes on from NC_091809.1 coordinate 16,729,312, forward strand.
ATTCAGGTACCAGCTCCAATGGCCTTTCCTGAGGTCTCAGCTGCAGTGGCCTTCCCCGACCCCTGACTCCCCGGCTAAGGCAGCCGCCACCCCCACCCAGTCTCTGTCACATCGTGATGTTTACTTCCTGTCACAGTTAACACCATCTGACATCACCTGTGGGTCTGTTTCCTGGTTCACAGGAGCTCACTGGAGCATGAGCTCCCCCAGAACAGGGTGTGGTGTCTGTCTTCACCAACGTCCCACGTCTACAGAAGTGCCCGGCATAGAGTAGGTGCTTAATAAATGTGTGTTGCATTGTACAAAGAATCATCTGGTTACAGAATGTGTTGTGCATGTGAATCTGTGTCTTTCTGTGTCTCCTTGTGTCCTGTGTGTGCTTGTGTTTGTGCGTTTCTGTGGACAGTCCTCTGTGCGTCCCTGAGGACAAGTGTGGAGTCAGCAAGGGTTTGTGTCGAGGGGTCTCTGGGTCTGTGTGTTTGTGGTTTTCAAGGGGGTGACCAGTGTGTGTCTCCATGTGTGTATATGTGTGTGCGTGTTTTAGTCATTATGTGGCCAAATGTGTGTCCAGGGGTATTCGTTGTGTGTGTGTCTTCATGTCCATTCGGTGTGTCCATAGGATGGTGTGTGCTCATGTGTGACCGTGTGTCCATGAGCACACCTTTCTGTGATTCTGTGTCTCCTTGCATGCTCCTCTCTGGGTGTGTCCCTGTGGATTCATACCTATTGTGCGTGCTTGTGTCTCTAGTGTCCTGTGGGTGCCTTTGCGGGCTCCTGGGTCCAGATGTGTGACCGTACGTGGTGTCACAGATGCATGTGTGTGAACCTGCATGCAGTGGTGTGCTGGTAAATGGTTAACAACCGGCTCTCTCTGGTTTGCCAATTCCCATGGTGTAAATCCTTTCACCACGGCCAATTTCTAAGTACCAATGATGTCACCAAACCCAGAGTTGGAAGGAGATTTGCAGCTGCACCCCGTTATATAGTATTTCCACCAAAAGTATGGAAAAGAAAAAAAAGTAGCAAAATAATTCAGGAGTGATGAACTGCTTTTTATTTTATGATAGTGAAACATACATGACATAAAATTTACCACTTTGTTGGTAAGCATATGGTTCAGTGGCATTAAGTACATGTGACAGATTCGAGTGGACATTACCTGTGTTCTTAACATAATTTATTGAACAGTAAATTTATATAATTACTTTTTTTTTTTTGCTAAGATTAGCCCTGAGTTCACATCTGTTGCCAATCTTCCTCTTTTTTTTGTTGAGGAAGATTGGCCCTGAGCTAACATCTGTGCCAATCTTCCCCTACTTTATATGTAGGATGCCATCACAGTGTGGCTGATAAACGGTGTAGGTCTGTGCCTGGGATCCGAACCTGCGAACCCAGGCTGCCAAAGTGGAGCATGTGAACTTGACCGCTACGCCACGGGCCGGCTCCTATAATTGCATTTTTGATGATGGCTGCATTTTACAACCAGTTTGCAAAATCCGTGAACATTTAACAGGAGGAGCTGGCTCTACCTGTCTTTGTGTCTCTTCGCGGGCTCCTTCTGGCCTCGGAGTCCGGGTGTGCGCTCCAGTGTGCCTGCGTGTGACTTCACGTGGCTCCGTTCCTAATGCTGTGCATGCCTGTGTATCCACCTGCCTCTGAGCACAGAGGAGGCTGAGTGTGCCCCGTGTGCACCCAGGGGGCTCTGTGCATGCCACTGTGTCTGCACACCCCATGTCTCTCTGGACCCACAGCCTCTCTCCTGGGGCCCAGTCTCTCTGCGTGAACCCATGTACCTGACTACCCACTCCAGCCACGAGCCAGAGCCAAGTCTGAGCGGTTCTTCCTAATTCCACGCTCAGTGACATCAGGGTGGCAGTTGAGATCAGCCGTGATGGGAGTCTCCACACCACAGGAATTGGCAAATGCTACACAGCAGGACTTCTTTTTTTGGTCAGAGGGGTGGTTGTTAAACATTTACCAGCACGCCACGGGGACCCAGGTGACTCCACGTGCCCCGTGTCACCGTGTGTGCCTCCGTCTCCCCGTGCGTACCCACGAGCCAGTGTGTGTTCATGGGCGTCCCTGTGAGTCTCTGTCTGTGAACCCGTGTGCCCGGGGGAGGCCACGGCGCCCCATTCTTTCTTGGCAGTTAGTTCCGGAGGAAGCTGTCAGGGTGGGGGTGAGGGTGCTGAGGCTGCCCTGCTCGCCACCCACCTCGTTAGGACGCCTGCATGCACAGGGCTGAGCGGCGAGGGGGGCTCCCGCATCTAGACCCCAGTGCTGTGCTCTGCTCAGACCCTCCCGCAGCCCGCGGCCGGGGAGGGAGGCGCCGGGCAGGCGGGAGGGCGGTTGAGGAAGAGGAAGTCAGGGCAGAGTTGGGTCACCCTGTGGTTACCCCGGGATCTGGCCCGCTGATGCACCCCTTGGGCCGGCTGGAGCCCTAGCCATGGGTCGTGGGGGCTGCAGCAGCTGGTAGCCAGGCTGGGTACCTGCAGCAGTGAGGACAAGGCTCCATCTGGTGAGTGACGATTATTGCGTGGGGACGGGGGTGGAGGGGCGGTGAGGGACAGACAGACCAACACAGACCGAGCACAGGGGGCCCGTGGGGGCCTGAGGAGCCGCGGACAGAGAGACATCCACGGTGTCTCTCCATCTTATAGTCAGCCTGCTTCCTGAGTGGGTGGGGGAGGCTGTTTGGCTCCCGTGTTTGCTCTGCAGAGATCTGTGGTCCTAAAAGGCCACCTCAGGGGGCTGGGTCCATGATGGACAACCAAGTAAGTCAGGAGGATGAAGCCCCTTGTAGCCAAAGTCTGCATGGGGGACAAGGGACAGGGGGTGAACGCGGGGCTTAGGCTCCCTGTGGCAGGGTCACCAGGCACGTTTTGCTTCTTAAACTGGAGATTCCGGGGGGTGGGGGACCACAGACCTCCCTGAAGCAGAATTCAAAGGGTGGAGCTGAGGAGAGTGACTTTCAAAACAAGCTCCCGTTTAAGGCTGCTGTCGGAGAGCCAGCCCCAAGAATGGCCTCGCCCCGGTCTCCCGAGGTCATCCAAATAGGAGGATCTTCCTCTGGGCAGCCCTCCACATTGGGGCCCCCACCCCCGGGAGGTGCCCCCTGGCTCCCACCGTGGCCCACCTCGGGGAGCCGCCGCACACCCCTGGCTGCTTGGGGTGGGGTGAGACGGGAGGAGGAAGGCTGTGGTTTGTGCAAGGCACACCCAAGCTGGCTGCTTCCTTTCGGCCCCCGTGTCACACGACCTATGTGAGGGCTTCACGTGCCCTGGGTCGGGGAAGGTGGCCCAGGAGCAGCCGGGAGGAGGTGAATTTGGAGTGGACAGCTGGGGCCAGGAAGGATGGAGCTGGTGAGTTAGGCTGGGGGACACCTCAGGGAAGGCCTTGAATGCCATGCTCAGGAGGCTGATTCTTCACGGCACTCCGCTGGCCCGGTCACCTGCGGTTCTGAGGAAAAGGGCTTGACCAGCGAGCGCAGCCGAGGGAGCTCTGCCCCCACTCTCGGCCCCCCTCGAGAGCCCCTCTGAGAGAGCTTCCTGGCACAGGTAGGCTTTCTACTGCTCCTTCAAACACCGGTAGGATGTCAATTGCAAACCCATCAGTGTGTCTGGTCTGGACCATTCTTCATGTGCCCTCCTGGTCCTCCAGCTCCTGACACAGGGCTGGACACATGCCAGCACTCAGTACTGCTGTTGAAGGCGCTAGGATGTCTGTGGTGGCCCGTTGCGCGTTCAGATCCCCATCCCCCGTCTCTGTGTGGCCGTGGGCAACTGGCTTCACCACTCTGGCCTTCCTTTTGCTCCCCTATAAAAGGATTGTGGTAGGCTTTGTGTGCAAAATCTTAGCACGGTTTTTTTTATTAATGCCGTCAAGTAGATTCTGACTCCCAGCGACTCTGTGGACCGCGGAGCAGAACTCTGCCCGGTCTTTCTGCGCCACCCGCTCACCGTCGGAGGCTCTATCAGACAATGCCCTGCTGTTATCCAATGGGCTTTCATGGCCGACTTTTTTGGAAGGGGGTGGCCAGGCCCTTTTTCCTTGTCTGTCTTAGTCTGGAAGCTCTGCTGAAGCCTGTCCTCCCTGGGTGACCCTACTGGTATTTGAAATCCCAGTGGCACCACTTTCAGCATCACAATAACACACAGCCCCCGCAGGATGACAACCACAGCCAGGTGATGTGGTTCCCTGACGAGGAAATGAGCCTAGACTGTGGCAGTGAAAGTGCCAGATCTTAAGCACTAGACCACCAGGGCTGGCCGGCATGTGGTGGGAGCTCAGGAAAGATTGTCAGCATTGCCCATTCCCTCATACACTGTCCCTGCCCTAAGGCTTTGCTTCCCTGAGTGGTCTCATCCATGCGCCATGTATGCACCCTTAGAAACTTCCTGTGCCGCGCTCAAAAAGGGGGCCAAATGGTGGACTAACCTCTACTGAGTACGCAAGGTGGGCTCCTGAAAGGAGGCTAGACAGAGATGGCAACCACCTCCTTGGACTCTGCTTGAGGCTGAGTATCAGCCACCGAAGGGGCAGAGCACAGCAATGGGGTTCTTTTGAGAAGGTCCCTTGGGAGCCCCCCATGGAGGAGGAACTGGAGTGAAGGGGAGAGATAAGGGGAAGGGAGATGCTCTCAGGAGGCGACGGAGGCTGGACCAGATCAGGGCAAGGAGGACGCAGAGGGAGGAAGAGGACTGGGGACAGGACTTGGGGACCATTTGGTGGCTCTAGAGGGGGTTCAGGTCCAAAAGGAGTCCAGGACAAGGTGCTGCTTTCAGCTTGATTGATGGGATGGCGGTGGGGGATGTTGGTTGAGTTGAGAGAAGCTGTGTTTGAGATGTTTGTTACTTAACCTCCTTGTGTCTCAGTTTCCTCATCTGTAGAATGGAAGCAGTGGAAGCACCCCCACCATCACCCCATGGTAGGGTGGTTGTGAGGACTAGATGAGCCTATTGGCGTAAAACACTTAGACCAGTACCCGGCACAACATAAGCTCAGCTCTTGTTAAATGTTAGGTTGCGTTGCTGTTGTGTCACCCCTGGTGAAGGCTGGCATGACCCACACACCCGGCCCCCTCTTTGACATCCCCTCCCGTTGACCAGGGTCTTACCTGTACCCGCACCTGCCCACCTGGACTTCAGGGCCACACGCTCCTGCAGAATCTTGCCTTTCCTCATCAAGAAGAGGAGTCAAGGTGGAATCTCCTCCCCCTGGACCTGGGCAGTCCTTCCTGATTCCCCCAACTAATAAGGACCAGCAGAAGTGATGCTAGGTCATAATAAGGTAGCTTCTGCCTGGCTGGCTCTCTTTCTGTCTCTCTCGGGATGTGGATATTTGGAATCCTGAGTCTCCAAGTGGGAAGTCCGGCTTCCCTGAGGATACCGTGCAGGAGAGACCATGAGAAAAGACCACATAGAGATCAAAAGAGATGCCCAAGGAGCCCCAGCTGTGTAAGTCTTCCCAATCATGTGAGCAAAGATGCCTTCCAGATGGTCCCGCCCCAGCCCATGTCTGACTTAGAATCTCACAAGAGACCCCAAGCCAAAACCACCCAGTCAAGCCACTCCTGAATTCCTATCCCGTAGAAATCTTGAGACATAATAAATGATTGTTGTTGTTTTAATCCACTAGGTTTGGGAGTGACTTGTTATGCAGCAATAGATAACCAGAGCACCCTGCATTGCCCTGTACTGCACCCCAAAATTTTGTAGCTTAAAATGATAGTCACTTATTTAGCTCACAATTTGTTGGGTCAACTGAGTGGCTTTTCTGGCCTGGACCAATTCAGCCATTCTCTGCTGGGTTCACTAATGGATTCATGGGACCCTGTCATGAAGTCTTTTCTAGAATCTCCTCTTTCGAGGGGCCAGGACACCATTGTGTGAAAAGACAGTACCCTTAAGAAGATGACAGTCACCATCAACAAGATGGTGAAAGACCTCATTAACATGGCAGACTCTCATTCTCATTAAGACAGTGATGCCCTGACCAACATGGCAGATGACCTTACCAAGATGGTGGATGCCCTCACCAACATGGTGGCTATCTCCACCAAGATGGTGGACGCCTTTATCAAGATGGAGTACATTCTATACCCTGCATCCCCATCCAGTCTCTTCACCTGTTCTTTTCTACAATCTAGTAACACCCAGGACAAGAAGATCACCTTTTGGAAGGACAAGGGGCTATTTACTACTTATGATAACTAGCATCAGGCTCAGGGGAGACAATCCAAGTGGTAAATGTCATCTGGGTCTCCTTCTGGTACATACATACGATAAAACCAGAGCATTTAAACTTGAGACACTAAAGTCACTTGGCCCTCTGCCTCCAATTACTCCCACCCATGCAATGCCACCCAGCCTCCTCCCCACAACTTCACAATCAGCCCAACAGCTCAAGGTGGGAACCACATGTTCCCGATCCAGTACTCTAGGAACACTGTGGTCAATTCTGGCCCTAATGAAATAAGAAAAATTGGGCAGTGGAACCATGGTAGAAGTCATCTCCCAAATCTATATCAAAACTCTCCATTAGGTGGGTACATTTGATCCTGTGCATGGAGGGTATACCTGGAAATATCCCTTCCCCCTGACCTTTTACACGAGACCAACCCATCCCCATGTCTCATTATGCTGGACTTTTAAATCCAGCATCTGTATCTTCTGTGGATCTGTTGCTGTTGTCTGTTTTTCTTCCTGGTTTTAGGTTGTGAGGTTCTATCTCCTGGTGTGTGTGGTAATTTTCGATTGAATGCTAGCTATCATTTATGAAAATCCTTAGATACCATTGGTGGCTCTTCATGGTGTTATTTTCCTCCAGAGAGGATTTACTTTTTCTCCTGCCGGGCGGGGAGAGTAAGGCCAGATCACTTTAGTCAATTAACTGACTTGAAGCTGGATTTTGGTCTTGGTGAGGATTGGTCTATTTCTGGTCCCCCCTTGCTCATAGCACGCAGTCTTCTGGGGGTCCCAACTCTCTCCTCTTTATGGGCTCTGAATTCCAATGTCTGTTCCTCCAGCCCTAGAAGGTTGCCAGAAGCTACACTTAGCTTCTTAGCCTCTTTCTGGTCTGCTCCACAGTCATGTAAGCACTGCATCCATATCAACAACTCATTCCTGAGAAAAAAAGCAGTGCCTTATGTCTACTTCATCTCTAGGGCTTCTCTTCCTTCCAGAATCTTGACCCCCTCCAAGTCTGGCTGCCAAAGCCTTCAAATTGAGTGTGGTTTTTTTTCCTTCCAATTTTGTCCAGCTTTTCTAGCTGTTCTTGGTAGGAGGGTAAATCTACAATAAGCTAGCCTGCCATTGATAGAAGTAGATATCCCTTTTACAGGAAGATTTTTAGCAAGCCCCCTTTGCTAACTCTGCTCTAGATTCTGTGTTTCTCTGATTCTGGACTCCTGGATCCTTGCCTCTGGTACCATCGGGTTGATGGAGGTCCCTCCTGGCTTCTCATTGCCCTATATTTCCCTGAACTTTTCCTACCTGCTCCCCATCTAGAGGTCTGGGAGACCTAAGAGAGGTCCAGGGAAAGACGTGTGATGGGAGATGAGGAATTAAAACCCAGAGCACAGCAGAGGAGCTGTCCTCTGGATTTCTGTGTATACGTCTGGCTGTTTGTGCATATCTGTGTGTGTCTGTGTGAACGTATGTCTGATTATGTGTGTGTGTGTCTGCCATTGTCTACGTGTGCTGGAGAGTGTGTTGGGTGTTGGTGTATAGAGTGTTTTTATGTCTTTCTGTGAGTGAAAGACTCAGCGGTCACCTACTCACAATGTGATGGCTGAAGTCATGAGGGAGGTGCAGAGGGGGTCACCAGAGCCAGCGGGGAGAGCACGAAGTGGCCAATCAGAGAGCCTTGGGAACACAGAGTTTCAAGGTCAAGAAGAGAAAGGAAGACGAGCCAAGTCAGGATGGGAGACCGAGAAGGGGCACACAGAGGAAGGTGGGGTATGTAGCATTGTGGGAACATTGGATTTCAGGAAGGGAGTGGTCAGAGGTGTCCAGTAAAGGTGAGACTTATAAGTGCCCGTTGGATTTAGCCTGAGAGACAGCTAGAAGACTGGAGGAGATGGAAATAAGACTGCAGTGGGCTGTGGAGCCGAGTAGGTGTGTGCAGGTAAAGACAGGAGTGTGGATAACTCTCTGAGAAGAGGGGAGGAGAATGAGAGCTCCCTGAAGAGAGAAGTGACAGCTGGGAATTTTGCAGACACGAGTGACAATGCAAGTCAGGAGGGTCCACCTCCAGGGGGCAGCGCTTGCAAGGGCGTGCTCTGGCTGGCGTGCCGGCTGGAGCACCTGCAGACACACACCCCACGGATACGTTCAGAGATAAAGACGCAAACGCCTAGACACACAAAAACCCAGGCAGACGCCAAAACGCCTTCACAGATATCAGAAGATCTCCCCCAGCCCCAGATAAGTCGTGCAGATCCAACCTCACAGATACTGATGGGTATCCAGACACCCACACGCGTAGGATTGCAGAGATTTGACAAATCGACTGCATAATATCGTTCAGCCATAAAAAAGAAGAGAATCCTGGCATCTGCAACAGCATGCACGCACTTCGAGGGCATCGTGCTAAGGGAACTAAGTCTGTCAGAGAAAGATAAATACCGTATGATCTCACTTATACGTGAAATCTAAAAAAAACCTCAGAAAATGAGATCAGATTCGTGGAGACCAGGGGTGGGACAAACTGCCAGTTATATGATAAATAAGTCCCGGGGTGGCAACGTACAGCGTGTGACTATAGGTAACCCTGCTGTGTGGTCTATTTGAAAGTTGTTTTCACTATGACAAAAAAAATTTTCTTTCTCTTTTTGTATCTATATGAGATGATGGATGTCACAATAACTAAACTTACTGTGGCAATCGTTTCACAATATAGGGAAGTCAAGTCATTACGCTGCACACTTCAAACTTATACAGGGCTGTAGGTCAATTATATTGCCATCAAATTAGGGGGGGAAATCCCTTAAATGGTCATAGACACCCCACATAGACAAGTCGACACTCAAGACTCACAGATCCAAAAACACACACTCTAGATGTTGATGCAAAAATGCACCATCAAAAACATAGGCACAGGGGCCGGCCTGGTGGCGCAGTGGTTAAGTTTGCATGTTCCGCTTCTCGGCAGCCCAGGGTTCGCCGGTTCGGATCCCGGGTGTGGACATGGCACCGCTTGGCGCGCCATGCTGTGGTAGGCGTCCCACATATAAAGTAGAGGAAGATGGGCACGGATGTTGGCTCAGGGCCAGTCTTCCTCAGCAAAAAGAGGAGGATTGGCAGTAGTTAGCTCAGGGCTAATCTTCCTCAAAAAAAAAAAAAAGACCCAATGGGGCACACACACAGAGATACTGATGGGCATCCAGACACACAGAGAAGATTGCAGAGATTTAAAAAATCAACTGGATAACGTTACACTCAGACATTCATGCACACCTAGGCGCACCTCAGGACCCGGGCTGTGTTGCCTGAGGACCCCCAATGTCACCATCCTTCACACAGCATCCTTCGGCTCCTCCTAGGAATGTCTTGTCAAGCCAGGATAGAGGCTTGTAAGACTAGGGGGTGGGGATGGAGATAAGGGCTTGGCCTCCCCCCAGGCTGAAGTCCCAGGCACCACCACCCCCCTCCCCAGCCAGAACCAGCAGCCCCCCTGCCCAGCCCCAGGCTCGCATCAGCTGATGCATCTGGCAGCGCCTGGCGGCAGTCTCCGCCTCTCTTGCTGGCAGCCCCATCCTGGCAGGGAGTCCCTGCCCAGCTCCTGCTTCATCCCTTACTCCTAACGCACATTCTCCGAGGCAGCGGTGCGTGGCCCCCATGGCTAACTCGGGGCTCAACCACTCCTGGCCAGCCCTCTCCAAGCTGTGGCTGAAGCGGTGGGCCTTCAAGAGAGGTAAGGCTGCAGGGCACCCTAGTCAGCCTGCCCCCCATCCCGCCTCGAGCCTTTCCTCGGCCCCAGGGCATGGACTCTGCCCAAGCCAGCCCCAGATTCCATGACCCCTGGCTGCCCCGGGGTCCCTCAGAACATCACACACTCATGGGGTCCCTCTTTTCTCAGAGGAAAAGTCTCCCCAGGAACTCGTCTCACGAGGCAAATTTGCAGAAGGAGAGTCTGCCCCAGAACAGCTCAGAATTCCCTAGGGCAGCCCAGCGGCTTCCTGGGGGTTCCGGCTGCTGTGCGCCGCTGGGTGGCTGCAGAGCAGAGGCTCAGGGAGGCAGCAAAGGCAGGACTTAGAGACCGCAGGGGTTCTGAGAGACAACCCCCTCAAACACACACACACACATTGGCTGGGGGACCCCTCTCAGGCCCAGGGCCTCAGTTTACCTCTGTGGGGACTGGAAAGTCCCTTGTCTTATACCCTCCAAGGCCTGGTGAATCGCTGTTGCAAAAAGACACTTCCCCTTAAATCTCAGGAGGCGTCTAGTCCTTGAAGATAACCAGACAGGGGGTAGGGGACAGAGTGACAAGAGTCCCCTGTGGCCTCCACACCTACATGAGCCCCTCCCTGTCAGGCCAGCCCCTCTGCTCAGCCTCAAGTCCTGGCCAGCATCGGCAGCATGAGCCGAGTGCCTGTTAAGGGTGGCAGTGAGTGTCTGCGCAGGAGCGGGGCTGGTGAGAAGATTCATTAACTTGTTCATTCCACAGGCTGTCCTTGAAAGCCTACTGTGTGCGGGGCGCTGCGCTGGAGGAGAGGGGAAGATCAGGGGATGTGGTGGCTGGGGTTGGGGAGAAAGAGGGTGGCCTGGGGACAGAGATGCAATAGAAGAGCAGTCATAATGATGGATGTTGCTGCTAGTTGTTGAGCCCTCATGAAGTTGGGCTCAGAGAGGTTGAGTGACTTGCTCAAGGTCACACAGCAAGTACACCCTGGAGGAGTCAGATTTAAAACCAGTTCTGTTCTAAGGCCACCTGTGCCATGTGCTCTGCCCAGTGGACAAAGCCACCAGTGTGGGCAGCCAGCGGGCCTAGGGAGGGTTCTTAAATCCACCAGTGGATGGCAATGCTAGAGAATTAGTGCATTAGCCGCAGATCACCAAGCTGCCTGCCTGTGAACCAGGTCCTAAGGAAGGGGTCTACCTGCTCCTGGCCGCCTGGCCCACCCTGTCATCGTGCCTGGGCAGGGGCAGTGAGCTGTGGGACCAGGAGTGACTCTTACACACTTTTGTGGCTGGTGCTGTGGGGGCTGCGGGTGGAAGAGGCTTCTTTAGACCTGAATCCAGGCTGATGGATGGCTCCTTCCAGACAAGTGAGAAAAACAGGGGTGGGGGGTCGAGAGTGACTCCCTGACAGGGTCCTTCCAGTCTTCAGCCCTGGGGGGCATAAGGTGAAGGGCCTTTTTGCGCCCCTCTTAAGCTTTGTAACTGGCTGTCTGGGTGCCTGATGGGGCTTCCTGGGAAAATGGTGGGGTTGGATTGGGGGAGGCAGACACAACCGGGAGAGGGAGGTTAGGACATCCAGGGAGGTTCCCCGGGGCAGGGCCCCCCACTGCCCCTTCCCCTCACTTGCTCCAGTGACCCATTCTGGCCATTCTTTTTCATTCATTCCCCAAAATATAATCAGCGTGTATATAATGTGTGCATGCTGTGTCTCACCTTGGTCTCTTTCTTGCCTGGTTTCTCTGACACAATTCTGCCCCCCTTCCATCTCCACCTCTCTCCATCTCCTCCCCTCAGAAAGCCAACTTCTGAATGTAATGATCACTGCCTTTGAGTACTACCGCATCGCCTATCCACCCAACTACCCACCCATCCATTCATCCACCCAACTATCCATCCATCCATCCCTCTAACCATTCATCTTACTATTCATCTATCTAACTATCCCTCCATCCTTTCATCGAACCATCCATCCCGTCATTCACCCATTCATCCATCAAACCAACCAGCCAGCCAACTGTCTAGCCACTCATCCAGCCAGCCAGCCAGCTAGCTAACTGTCCAACCATCCATCCATCCATCCATCTAACCACTCATCCATCCAACCATCCATCCATCCATCTAACCACTCATCCATCCAAACATTCAACCATCCATCCATCCATCCATCCATCCATCCATCCATCTAACCACTCATCCATCCAACCATCCATCCATCCATCTAACCACTCATCCATCCAAACATTCAACCATCCATCCATCCATCCATCCATCCATCCATCCATCTAACCACCCATCCATCCAACCATCCATCCATCCATCTAACCACTCATCCATCTAACCATCCATCCATCCACCTAACCATCCATCCATCCATCTAACCACTCATCCATCCAAACATTCATCCATCCATCTAACCACGCATCCGTCCAACTGTCCATCCATCCATCTAACAATCCATTCATCCAGCCAACCTTCTACCCATCCATCCATCTATTGAGTCATCAGCTCACCACAGGACAGTCTGGTGGTGATGAGCCCTTGCTTTGGAGTCAAAAATACCTCAGTTCACATCCCACTTCTGCCTCTCACCAGCCTGGTGTGACCTTGAGCAAGTCAATACATCTCTCCGAGCCTCAGTTTCCACTTCTGTAAAGTGGGAGGCCTCAGTACTCCATAAAGTCCCTGCCCAGTGAAGGAGGCAGACCCTGCAGGCTCTCCTGGTGCCCCTGGGGGACTTGGCGGAGGGATGGGCCTGCCCCTCTGGGAGGATCCCCCTCCCCTCTCAAGCTCCCTTCAGCCTCCAGGACCCACCCCACATCTGGCTTTTCTCCTCCTTCACAGACTGCTTGTTTTGTTCCGACGTTTCCCTGAGTCATAGATGCTGCCTCAGCTTCAGGGTGAGGAAGGTGAGAAATGAAAGATGATGAGGGCAGCAGAACAGAGTCCCTCGACCAGCCTGGACGGGTAGCTGAGAAAGCAGTGATGGAGGAAACCATGACATTGTCAGGCCATGTGGCAGGCCAAAGGCATCAAAGGCTCATTTACCTTGAAGGGAATGGAGCTGGAACCCCCATGTGCACCTACCCCATCAAAGCTTTGCAAGGGGCCCCAGCAATTTTTTGGTGACAACTTTATTGAGATATAATTTGCACACCATACAAGTCACCCATTTAATATGTACAATTCAATGATTTTTAGTATATTCACAGCATTGTGCAACCATCACCACGATCAATTTTAGAACATTTTCATCACTCCCAATAGAAACTCATATCCTTTAGTTATCACCCCATAATTCCACACACCCCTCCCCCAGCCTTAGGCAACCACTAATCTCTGTTCTGTCTCTATAGATTCACTATTCTGGATGTTTTATATAAATGGAATCACATAGCTTATGGTCTTTGTTGACTCGCTTCTTTGCTTATGTTTTCAAGGTTCGTCCACATTGTAGCATATGTCAGAACTTCACTCTTTTTCATGGCTGAATACTATTCCATTGTATGGTTGCACCACATTTTGGGTAACTATTCACCAGTGGAGGGACATTTGGGTTGTTCCCACTTTTTAGCTATTCTGAATAATGCTACCATGAGCAATCATGGACAAGTCTTTAGATGGACGTATGTTTTCATTTCTCATGGGTATAGACCAAGGAGTAGAATGGCTGGGTCAGATGGTAACTCTTTGGGTTTTTTCTGAAGAACTGCCACACTGTTTTCCAACCTCCTTGGTTTTCTGCACACATGCATGCATGTATGTAACCCCTTTTCATTCACCTATTCATGAAGTGGGTTCATTTCTGTCTTGGCTAATTTCTGCCATTCTTGCTACCGCCCAGAGGCCCCAGCAATAATTTCGTACTCTTTTTCTTTTTTTTGGAGGAAGATTAGCCCTCAGCTAACTACTGCCGGTCCTCCTCTTTTTGCTGAGGAAGCCTGGCTCTGAGCTAACATCCGTGCCCATCTTCCTCTAGTTTATACGTGGGACGCCTACCACAGCATGGCTGCCAAGCAGTGCCATGTCCGCACCCGGGATCTGAACCAGCGAACCCCGGGCCGCCGAGAAGCGGAACGTGCGAACTTAACTGCTGCGCCACCGGGCCGGCCCCACGTATTCTTTTTCTTAAAGAAGGATCCTCCGAAGTGTGTGAGCTTCAGGCCCCCAAAACTTGGGGCAGTGTTTGTAGGGACGCAGCTGAGAGGAGAGGGAACATGAACGGGCACAGACAGCCTCATGCCGTCCCCCTCACTCTGCTCACCCAGCGTCAAGATAGACAGACATCATCACCCCTGTCTTATGGTTATACACAGGGTGACCACAAAATGTATCACCCAACCCACAACCTTTGGACAGAGAAAGAGGTACTGCTAATAATTACCTTGACTCAGAAGCATTAACTAGTACTGTCCCCAGCACATCGGGACATGGGGTCACCCAGCCATAGGGGACCCAAGCTATGGAATGAACAGGGACCTAACTCCAAAGGCATCTGCCATCCCACTCCCCACCCCCATCACTGCCCCAGCTGTTTCTCTCACTGCGAATGTGCTGGTTAGTCCCTCCACGCATCCCCCCACTGGTCTGCTCTCCTCCACCTTCACCCACCTCCTCAAGCCTCACCTGCAGCCACTCTCCCCTCACCTCCCTAGTTTAAGCAGAGCCCAGAATGTCTTTGCAGAAAGGATGGAGGAGTGAAAGGAGTCCAGACATCAAGGCAATGCAATGAAATGAAATGCACATGAGAGAGACACTGTAGGTGGGGGGTGGGTGGGGATTTCCGGAGGGGGTGGGGGAGGTCTTCATGCAGGCAGCCTTCGGGCAGGAACTAGGGGGAGAGGGTCTCAGGCAGCAGGTCCTGCAGGGGCGAGGATAAGGCACAGAAGGAAGATCCTGGTGGACATCAGTGGCTGGGCCAAGAGATCCTGCAGGTGGTGGGGAGCCTCCCCGGGAATTCATATAGGCAGGGGTGACGTGCTGTAGCAGACAGGGGCAGGGGGATGGGGATGCCCACTCCTCCCACAGAGAGGGGCTCCGTCTAAGACCCAAGATCAAGCCAGGGCACCCTCCTGACTTGGAAGGCAAGGAAAATGGCCAAGACTGGCCAAGTACCATGGGATAATGCTTGACACATGCTGGGACCTGGCATCTTCACCAAGCCCTGAAAGGTGGGCATCATCACACCCACCCTGCAGGTGAGGAAACTGAGGCTCAGGCAGGTGCCTTCCCCAAGGGTGTGCAACCATTAATAGCAGGTCCAGGAAAGGACACAGTCTGGTTGACCCCAAAGCTCTTGTTTTCTCCTCTATACCATGCCACCCAGTGGTCTCTGGAACTCAAAGTACAATATAGGGACAAGAGACAGCTTGAAGTTCAACCAGTACACACCCTCCAAATGTGGGCATTGGGCACTTGCATTTGATCTTAGGGACCCGTTCTATCAAACGCTCTACTTTTGCTAGAGGAGGCATGACCAACCAATTTCATCTCATGAGCCAATTAGGATCAACTGGAGACAGCTGCCAAAAACGGTGTGCTGGGAAGACTTCTGAGGGGACAAATGGATCAGTTGTGATTGATTAGAAATGTCTGCCACAGCCTCAGGATGAGGAAGCAGTGGCATGTATGTTGCCCTAAAGATCACTGAGACCATCCTCCCCCACCACCCCATCCTATAGATGGGAAAACTGAGGCCCAGGGACAGCAGTGGCAGATGCAGAGCTCAGGACTCCTCAGGACTCCCAGCTTAGCCCTGACACCTTGTCCCTCCTTTCTCCTCAGGCTCTGAGCCCAAGTCATGTGTCCAGCCTTTTGACTCTGGAGCTGCAGCCTCGGCCACCAAGAGCAGCAGTGGACCCTGGGGGCCTGAGCACCCAGACTTCTTCTCTGCCATGGAGGATGAGCAGGCAAGTGTGTGACTGCTGAGATGGGCAGCAGCTGATGGCAAGGGGGGCAGCAAGTACACGTTGTTATCACCTGCATTTTACCAGGCACTTGGTGTGCATTATTTCAGGGGAAGCTCATTAAAACTTGGCCAAGTAGCTATTATCCTGTTTTATAGGGGAGGGAACTGGAATCCTTTCTGGAACAAGAAGAGGGAGGGAGGGATGAGTAGAAGGGAAAGGGGATGAATGGATGGAAGGAAGGAAGGATGGACAGAAGGGATGGATGGACAGAATGAAGGAAGGAAGGGAGGGAGGGAGGAGGGAAGACTAGATGGGTGGGTAGGTGGGTAGATGGATGGAAAGGTGGGTAGATGAAACAGTGAATGGGTGGATGGATAGATGGATGGATGGATGGTTAGATAGGTGGATGAATGGATGAATAGAAGGAAGGAAGGGATGGCATGGATGGAAGGGTGGTTAGATGGGTGGTTGGGTGGGTAGATGGATGGAAGAGATGAATGGATGGATGGATGAAAGGGAAGAAGAAAGAAAGTAAGGATAGATGGATGTAAGGGTGGGTAGATGAAACATTGAATGAGTGGATGGATAGACGAATGGATGGATGGTTAGATGGGTGGATGAATGGATGGATGGAAGGAAAGAAGGAGGGAAGGAAGGTAGGAAGGAAGGGCTGGCATGGATGGAAAGGTGGTTAGATGGGTGGGTGGGTGGGTAGATGGATGGAAGGGTGGGTGGATGAAAGAGCGAATGGGTGGATGGAAAGATGGATGGATGGATGGTTAGAAGGGTGGATGAATGAATGGATAGAAGGAAAGAAGGATGGGATGTCATGGATGGAAGGGTAGTTAGATGAATGGTTGGGTGGGTAGATGGACTGAAGAGATGAATCGATGGATGGATGAAAGGGAAGAAGAAAGGAAGGAAGGATAGATGGATGGAAGGGTGATTAGACGGGTGGGTTTGTGAGTGGGTGAGTAGATGGATAGATGGGTGGGTGGATGGAAGAGTGGATGAATGGGTGGATAGATGGTTATATGGGTGGGTGGATGGAAGGAAGGAAAGAAGAAAGAAAGAAAGGAGGGGCCGGCCCAGTGGCGCAGCGGTTAAGTTCACGCGTTCCGCTTCTTGGTGGCCCGGCGTTCGCTGGTTCAGATCCTGGATGTGAACACAGCACCGCTTGGCAAAAGCCATGCTGTGGCAAGCGTCCCACATATAAAGTAGAGGAAGATGGGCACGGATGTGAGCTCAGGGCCAGTCTTCCTCAGCAAAAAGAGGAGGATTGGCAGTAGTTAGCTCAGGGCTAATCTTCCTAAAAAACAAAAAGAAAGAAAGGAGGGATGAGATGGCATGGATGAATGGACAGAAGGGTGGTTAGATGGATGGGTGGGTAGATGGATGGATGAAAAGGGAAGAAAAGGCTTTCTCCCACAGCGAGCTCTGAGCCACAGCAGCCCTGTGGAGTGGTCCAAAGTCTGGCTGAGATGGCCAAGCCATTCTGTTCCCACATCAATCAGTCTCAGCCTGGGGACTGCCCAGGAACCGCTGTGTCTTCCCCGAAGGGAGCTGATAGCTGGCAGCCATCTATTGACAGCTCCCCACTGCCCGCCAGCATCTGGGGCAACATGTCCTCACTGAAGGGGGTCTGGGTGGCATTTTACACCACCCACCACACTCCAGAAGGAGGGTCTGTTACGGTTAAACCATACAGGGCATTCTGCGTATGCCCCCCTGTCATTTTACAGAAGACGGCACTGGGGTCCAAGCAGGAAATCCATCCATTCCCAAGAGTCACAGAGGATTCAGG